>NC_141046.1:28579424-28824424 GCF_041138505.1 Cibotium barometz
CTTCAACTAGAGAAATGAAGTGGAGGTCTGGGCGCTTGGATTCGTACAGTTCATCAGTCGTGTACTTCGCTCTCAGCCATGGCATTACTCACTGAGCAGGACGGCGTACGTTCTCTGCAGAGCAACGTAGCTGTTCGTATAGTAATACGTCGTGTGTGGGCTTTTTAAGCCCTAAGCCTCAAGGTCCTACAGCCTAGGCCCCAGCCCTAATGGTAGCCTGAATCGAGCACACGAGTCAAAATACCAAGCTGATGTCTGGTTTTTTCCATGGAAGCTTGCATAAAAGCTTCATAATTATGCTTTTTCTTGCCCTAATCCTCTCCACTTTGCTCTAATCACCTAAGTGATCTTGTGAGGGCTTATTGCTAATCTTATTCTTGATTTTACAGCGGTGGCCAACCACATGAGGCATTCATAAGTCTCATTCATCAAAACGTCATCAAGCTTCCTCATCATCTTCAAGTTCACAAAGCTTTTCAAAGTGTGCTTATGTGAGCACTAATAGTGTTGATTAACACTAATGAAGCTTCTAATCCAACAAAGAGGAGTTATTCCAAAGTGTTTTTAAACACTAAGAGTGTTTTTAAACACTAAGAGTGTTTTTAAACACTAAGAGTGTTATTAAACACTAATGGTGAATCTAATCACCAATACAAGTGTCATTAGATGCTACAAATGTGTTCTTAAGCACTAATCGTGTTTTTTAAACACTAATGGTGATCTTAATCATCAAACAAAGTGTTGCTTAACACTAATGTGGTCTTAACCATCAAAGGAGGAGGTCTTTAACACTAAGGAGGCTCTTCTTCATCAACATTGGAGGTCGGGCACACACCGTAAGTGCCACATTATAAGTCTTCATCGTCAACCCGCTTCTATGCTTACCTTGGCAAGCTTCCAAGGAGAAATGGTGCAACCATGAACCATTGTCTTCATCCCATAAGCCAAAGGATTGAAGTTTTCTGGTTTTTCATCAACAAACTTAGTTTTTTTGAGTGGTTTAAAGTTGGGCACATGTACACTAAAGTGCGCATCTTTAATGTTGTTGTGTATCACACTTGAGGCTCTTGTTTGTAAGAGGCATAGGCATGTCATAAGCCATATGCTCTCATTTCTCAAGCCCAAGGCATGTTATTCCGCTGCATATTGTAAGGTTGAGCATAACATCACTAAGTGCTGTACCTTGTTATTTGTCATGTTTTTAAGCATCTCTTGGCATTGTCTTTGTAAGAGGCATAGGCAACATTATGAGCCATGCCCTCTCCTTCTTGAGCCAAGAATGATGTACCTTATTGGTTTGAGCATTTACCTCAACCACTTACTCACTTTCATTAAGCTTGTACCTTCAAACCCTAATGGGTATCATGTAACCAACATGCACAAAAGTTTTTGTTGTAATTATGGAGTAGACACTGCCCTTGACCAATCCATAAGGCAAGTGGTAAGACCCTCCCTTTCCCTTTCCCATATAAATCTACCTCATAACCATTACTCTAAGAAGGAAGGTCCTCATTGCCCATGGAGGAGGTATGGTATTCAAGGAAGCATCAAGCATGTTGAAGGAACATCTATGTGCAAACCACTTAAGCAAGGGTGGCAGCCTTGTTTTGATCATTGTGTGAGAATGGTCAAGGTGGAAAGCATGTGGAAGCAATGGCATGTATGTCTAAAGCATGTCAACTACAAGAGGTCAAGCAAGCACAAAGAGTGAGGTGCACCATCATTAAGGTGTACATCTTCATCGACATCAAATAAAGACTTAGATGGCATCATTGTATTAGCCTCTACGGCTCTAGGAACATAGTTGTAAGTCCTAGATAACCACACCACTATGACATCCTTGTACGCCTAATGTTATAAAGGCAACCTATTTCCAATACCACCTATTCTAATTCTTTCATAGTTGGTATTGAGGGAGGGTATTAAAAGACTAAGGTCATGTAAAAGGGTAGGAGAAGGGTGTGTGTGTGAATGGACTTAAGGTCCACTAGCTCACCTATTTAAAGGTGAAGCTAGGAGGCATTTTGTATGGAACAAGAAGCCTAGTTGTATTTGAGCAACTTAATAAGCAAGATATTTTCTTGTATTTTGTGAGTCCCTCTCCTCCACATACTTGATCTAGCATGAGCACCACGAATTCTAACAAAGTGAAGTCGCTTGATCTGCATAGCAATTTTCTGATGAGGTCGAAGATTTTTTTGAAGCCTTAGCCGATGATGGCAGTCCTCCTGTTTCCGTTTGACGTAGTGCCTATGCCGAACATGCCCCCCAGCCAACAAAGCCACAACACCATCCGATGCCTCAAGAAGTGCAAAACCCTATAGAACCCCAGCTAGAGGACCAACTGGCACCTGTCACCATCGAAATAGCCAGCTTCGAGCACACCGCCAGCCTTAACACCGAGATGGGGTGCACCTGTACCTCCACCATGGCATCCAGTTCAAACACAAGCTAATCTTGACCTCCAAGACCTCCAAAGAAAAGAAGCAGCATGTCTTGTTGGAGCTACCCTCCACGTAGCTACCCTCCACACGTAGCTGCCACCAGAGAACCCTCCGCCCATCCCAGTCGCCCCAACGTAGTCCGTGGTAGCCTTCAGCACCACACGTTCCCGAATCCAACCCCCGCCCATCGATGTCTCCATAGCCTACTGGTACACCGAGTACCGTGCCTAGTGCTTCCAAGGAGAAGACCCTTTTGGCACTTCCACCGAGGCACTCCGCCTGTAAGACACTGTCAACCACCTCCAACAGGAGAACAACGCCCTTTGAGATTGGATGGCCAATGCGCAGCGGGAACTTACTATGGTTAAAAAAATCAAAGCTTGAGCTACCTCCCAGCTCACTGGTTTTCTCGACTCCCTCAAAGCTTAAACCCTCAAGGAGAAAACCCAAATCGCCTTCCTTGATGCCTAGCTCAAGTCCCATACCAACCCCTCCCCTGATACCATCCAGATCGACACTCGCGTCCTGGCCGACCTCTTCGATAGTCAAAAAGATGAGCTGAGCCGTCTCTGAGACCAGCTCATGGGGATGAGCTCCACCTGATTCTCTCACTGGCCAATGGAAGCAACTGGCCATCCGGCCAACAAGGGACGCTGACTCGGATGATGAAGGCGATGTGCAATCCGGCGCTCCGAGTTGAACGCCCATCCCTCTCCACTCCATCGCTCCCCACCGTGACCTGACTACTCCGACCCAACCCCCACCCCTGAAAGCCTCAACCTCAGCTGCCCATGATGACCTCCTCACCAAGATGGACCAGCTAGAGCAAGAGCTTGCTCGATGCAAAGCACAGAACACCAAGATCTTAGGCAAGAAGCCAATCTCGAGTCATGCTCGGAGGCACCGTAATCGACATGGAGAACCTGCAAACTAGCCATGGTACCCTACTCCAAGGGGACCACGTCTAAAGAAGAATTACGACTAGCTGCATGATCGGATGACCGCCATGAAGATGTCCTACAAAGAACAACACTAGCAACACAAGAATGACAAGGATGAGATGCTCGCCCGTATTGAGGAACTCCAAGCCAAAGTTGTTGAGATGAGGCTAATCACTCGCAGGCAGAAGAACTAGGACACCCATGTAGATATCCAACTTGATATCACCAGCAGTGAAGAAGCCAAGAATGTCACCCTCCACATCGAACTCACCTCTACTAGAGTCAAGATCGCGAACCTGCAGCGCGAAATGATTCGACTCCAAGGAAACCTCACCCAAACCATCCGCAAGGGCTGTTACTACCTCCAAATCCTTGCCACCGACATCATCGCCACCACCCTACCCAAGCCTCATGCTTGGAGGAGGATAGATGCCTTTCTGCGGTGGCAGCATGGTCTTTCTGCGGGAGCATGGTCTCAACCCCCAACCCGTTCCCAACCTCGCCCCCAACCCGAACAACCCCAACCAACCTCCCGGCGGCAATGATGATGATGAGCTCAGAGGAGTCGAAGACTAAAGCTTTCCGGCCCAACAGATCGATAGCGATGGTGGGCACCTCGGCTAGCCTAATTCAGCAAGAGGTCGTTGGCCATGCTGGCGTCGGTGTTCCTCAGCTCAAACTTTAGGAAGTCATCCTTTATCTCTTGGATCCATTCTTCCATATCACCATCACGAATGTGCTTGTCTCATTGGGTTCAAGAGTCTGGGCTCTAAGGTTATAGAAGCAAATTCTTTTGCACACTGCACACTCTGATCAAAACTCACCCAAGCTGAGAGTAGATGCTAAGGAGCATCTAACATGGCCCCCATCTCTGGGTAATTGATTCCAACAACATGCTAAGGAGCATCTAACATGGTCCCCATCTCTGGGTAATTGACTCCAACAACATGCTAAGGATAATCTAACATCGGGAGACTTGAAGATTCGGGGTTTGAGTCGTCAGATTGGAATCCGACCCATCAAGCATGCCAAGTGTTGGCCGTTGGCCAGTTGTTGCCAACAGCCACAGCCGGGACTACCGCTCAGCCATTGAGCTGAAAGTGGCACCACCGGATATCAGAAGCGGCACATATTATCACCAGTTAATAGGTCATTACTCTATAAATCCGTCGTGTTCAGAACATGACGATATCTCTATACCATACTATGACTACTGACGAGACTGAACAGTATAAAAGGATGTAAGCTGAACGTTATAAAGGTTGTTGTTGATAAGGCTATTGTAAGCTTACTATTTTTGTATATTATTGTCTCTTTGAAATAAAGGAAGATCACTTTTGTATCATCTCTATGCATCTTCGGAGTCAGTCCGTCTATCTGTTTAATCGTTTGTCTATTATCATTTATGGCGATTCTATTTGTTAAGTCTTTTGGTACTTTCATGCAACTATCGGGATCATCTGCAAACAACAGCAGGAGTTGAATAATCTTAGTAGTCGATTCCATTGTGCAGTCGCCCCTGTAGTAGCCGATAGGCTATGTCCGTTCATCCGTATTCAACTAGTGTATGTTGCGCGCATAACCAGAGCCACTCAATAGGTTGCTCGGGTGACAGCGGTCAATCCCAAACAACAATGGAAAATAAGAGAAGCATAAGTTTCAAAGTAATGGCATGATAAGTGCTTAATGAACCTCTTTACGATACACACACACACACATTGTTAGTCCAAAGAAAAAAAAGGAAGGGGGGGTTGATGCTTACAAGCTCTTAATCCAATGGAGCTAATTAAAGAGACTAGAAACTATTCATCCAATACCTTTTCCTATAACATAGGCACTTGTTCCCTCACAAGAGCGTCGTTGGTGAGAAATCCTCCACAATAGGAGATAAGCTATGCCTAACTCCTAATCGTTCTTAGCAAAGAGCAAACACCCGACTAGGGCATGAAAGCATCCCAAAAGGGAGAGTAAGAAAAGAGAGTTCCCTATACAAAAAACAAGAGAAGCATAGGTTTCAAAGTAATGGCATGCTAAGAGAATCTACACGGGAAAAGCACATAATCTAAAAGCAAACAAATCTAGACAAGCACGTACTACGTGAAAGAGAAGATGTAGCAAGAGAGCATGAGTAACCATAGATGTAGCAAGAGATCATGAGGAGTAACCATAGAAGCATCAAGCCATAGAAGCATGAGAAACCATAGTAGCATGAGAAACCATAGAAGCTTACAAATAGAGGGTGCAATTAAGTCCCTACTTAATGGTATTTATACCATAGGCTACCTAAATTTGCCCTTACCTACCCAAAGGCAAAAAAAGAGGGGGGGGACATATGGGCGTTGGCGCCCATATTCACCCCCCCTAGAGTTCTAATGTCATCTCTAGAGATAGGCAGGGCGAAGGGAGGCATCTAATAATTCAAGGAAGTATGGGCTCAACCGCAAGTATTTTGTGTAATTAGAAGAAGATAGAGGCACATCCCTGGCTCCGTTTGTACTCATGCACCAAGACAAGGTTTTCATGGAGACTTGGTATCATTTGCATGAGGCCGTTCTAGATGGTGGAGAGCCTTTCACAAAAGCCCATGGCACATACGCTTTCCTCTATGGCCAACAAGACACGAGATTCAACAAGCTTTGCAACCTCACCATGGCCAACCATACAAATCTCCTCATGCTTCTTTGCTTCAAACCTACAATGGCTTTCATGGTGTTCATAGCCTTGTTGATGTGGGTGGAGGATTTAGGGCTTGCTTAAGCATGAGTACCTGTAAGCACCCTCACATTAAAGGCATTAATTTCGACCAGCCTCATGTGATTGTAGCATATAAGGACCCACGAGTAGAAGTAGCGCTCTCCCCAAGACAGTACCAGCTATGGCACGTCAAGGATGATGTACATCTTCCCAATTGAGATGCTAACTTTATCACTTAGACACTCTCTACACATGTTAGTTTCATAGTGTGGCTCAACAGGATCATAATTTTGTAGCCTAACAAAGGTCCACATGCACAAAGGATGGAGTTTAAAGCCCCTTTTTCTCCCTAGCAGAGGGCATGAAAGAGCCCCCTCCTTTTTTTCCCATGGGAAGAGGGGGGCGTTGACGCCCATTTGTGCCCCCTTGCACGAACCTACTTGCATGACCAACATTGCAAGGCCAACACCGCCATTCACCCTCACCGTCTTCACCACGGCCAGCATCCATGGCAAGCACCGCCATCCGCTGCATGAGGTGATGGGGTTTGGGCGTTGGTGCCCATATGCACCCCCACTCCTCTTCAAAAAGCACTCTGTCCTATCACTCTTAAAACAAACCTCTCTCATCTCACTCTTAAATTAAAAAAACAAAACAATGGCCTACCTCCTTGTCTTCTTCTATGAGGGGATTCCCTAACCCCAAGTGAGATTTTCCGAGTGAACACACAATTCCGAGAAAAACATTCCAAACAATGAAGTCATAACCTTATTACAATGACTTTCATCCAACAGTGTCGCATATGACATAGACGCCACAACAAAAAATAGTTCATCATCACAATATTACATGTTGTAAAGAAAGTAGATGCAAATAACATAGACAACACATCAAACGATATGTCATAACAAAAGGCATATTCCACCCATCATAACATCAGAGTTGCTAACTAAAGAAGTTGTAACCATACCACCATGCCTTTTGAGCAAAACTATTGCTTATGTCATAGACGCCACAACAAAAAATAGTTCATCACAATATTACATTGTCGCAAAGACACAAATAACATAGATGGCACAACAAAAGATATGTCATCACAAAAGGCACACTCCACCTGGCATAACACTGGAGTTGCTAACTAAAGAAGTTGTAACCATACCAACATGCCTTCTTCCGAGCAAAACTATTGCATATGATTAGGCCGCCACACAACAAAATCTATTTGGCAGCAATAGCCAAATCCCATATCAACTCCATCATGCTGCCACATTTCATCTTCTCCCACTTAGGGCTTGGTACAATTCAACCTTGGTGAGGGTTGCTTGGTGCATGAATTCATGAGAAAGAGAATCTAACCCCAAAACTTATAAGCACATAGTTGAGATTTTTACAAGGCACATATGTCAAGCGTTTGCTCTCCCTCCTCTGAAAGTCTTTGTAGGTATATCGTGGAAAATCTGATATTGTTACAGAATAGTTCACAGCCTTAGAAATGGATCCCTTTGTACTAACATAGAAGATATGGGACTCATTGCCTAGTACAATGGCCTCACAAATAACTTATGCATGATGCATGGTTCTTCCATTCTCAATTCTATCATGAAATTCCTTTGTCAACTTTGATCTCCACTTGACAATCTTGCCATCTCTGTACTTTGGGTGAAAACCACTCAGAACTCTACTTTCACCTCTCGCTACTCGGGTAGCTTTGGGGGTCCCACCCCCCTGTAGCACAAAACCATTACCTTGCAACAATTGTACTTCATGAGGTAGCAAACATGTCCCCTCTTCAACTGGACACACCCCTAGTGCTAGGCTCGGTGGTCCAACCGCAAGATCATGAACATCCCAAGCATGCATATTTGAAGTGTTGCAGAACCAGATGTAACCTTCCACCACCCCACCAGGGCGTGATCCTGATGCAAGGTACTTTCTACGGCCCCAAAAGCATGGTGCAGCCGCTCCTTGACCACCACCACCTGCACCCTCATTAATGTATCTCCCACATCTCTCACTTTGCCTTGCCAATTTGCCAAAACAAGTCATTTTTTCCCTACCTCAGTTCTTCGAATTGCCCACATTGTTTTTGCCAGCTTTGTCTCGGGCCAGAAGGTCTCTTGCCCATCCCTTGCACATTCTTGTTTCCCCACTCCTTTGGACACTGTTACTATCATGTACTCTAGTCTATGATTATCATCTTCCAAGATCACATGAGGATCAGCGAAGATTGGTCTTTTCTTGCAAACACTACGCTGATTGATATTTGCACGACTCATCTCTGGACTATTGATGCCTATCTCCTGCATTGATGAATGTGTCATGTCCACCAATCTCCTGCCAGATAAACTTCCCACATTTTGATTCAAAAATCTCTCTGCCAAATCATGAATGCCCGGCCCAGTTGATGTTCATAGCCCTTTAAGGTATGCATTATACTTAACACTCTGCAACATGGCCAATGCCATGTCTGCACCTATAGCTTCATACAATGAGATATGAGACTTGTACCCCATAGAAGCTTGCATGCTTGCATGTTTAGTTTCGCAGAGGTTTGTGGTTGGAACAAAAACACCAAAATCACCTTGAGTCACGAACCAAGCACCCCAATGAGATGCCCTTACATCCCACCAAGCCAACCAAATCTCCAAGGTCGGAGTCTCTCCTTGTACTGCATATGGTCCGATAGCCAAAATTTTCTAATTTCATTTTTGCATATCTTGGCCGCATTCTCTAATGGTGCATTTCTCCATTTACAACACAACACAACACTTTATGATCCTCTTGGTACGACGATTGTATACACTTGTTTACCATGCTTTGTTCCCAATGTAAAACACAAGATCTCTCCTTCTCAGGCACCTTTTTGTTTGCCCCCCCAAAGTAAACAATGCGCATAGCAATCCAGTTTGCATCTGCCTCATCCACTATAAAGCCTCTAAATTCTGGTTTATCATAGCCTTGTTTCATTACAATTTCATTCAACATCTCCCAAAATTCTATCTAGGCATGTCTATCCTCCACTTTGAACTTGCAGGTGGCTGTTGCTAGAAGCTCATGGGACATATGGGTTGTAAACATGTGCAGACATTGTTGGCCATCCCAAGACCCTGTGAGCATGATCAAAGTGAATCCACATATCTTGGAGATTCCCACCAGGCTGTATACGATTGACCAAATCCAATCCATGGCCTGGACCCTTTGTTGACATTTTGAACACATGGGGTTGGTGTTTTTCACCCAATTGACTAGGGAATAAAACACTATGGATGTGCGGGTACCTACATTTGCTCTTGATGTCAAGAATACCCTCCAAACCTTTTGTTGTTATGCTCTTTGATCCTCTTAGCATATTCCAAGCTTCTTTTGATCCTCCGCTTAATTGAGAGTGGGGTAATAGTGTCAAGCATTTTAGCAAATTCATCATCCCCTATCTCTGAGGTCTGCGTATTGCTCTCTCCCATTAACTTGTCCATAATCACCTCCTAAGCCACACATGTTTCTAATTGCTTTGCGGGTGGTGAAAGGGTTTTGACAAGCATGGCTATGTAGTATGTCCCCAATCTCATGCTCTCGTTGGATCGACATTGACCTTCCTCTCATAAGGATGTTTATGAAATCTGAGGTGTATTACACATCTACTACTACATTCATGATCCCTTGGAATGCAGTAATATATCACTGCAGCATGAGTGGAAACACACTCCGGCAGTTATCAATCCTACTGGGCAACTTCGGCGCAAACGGCCTTTCCATTGTGTCTCATTATTAAACCGCAACCTAGAGTAGTAAGGGCAGTCAATATAACAAATCGCAAATGACCAGAGCATCTACTAAAGCACATAACACCAACAAAACAATCACTACTACAAGTAACATACGATGTCCATAAGTGTCCATCATTTTTTTGCTCCATACCAGACATTCGGGCCTTCCCACCACCACATGGTGGAAGCTTGTAAAGTAATGTAGCCATCATACCACTTAGGAAGCTCATCTACCTTAGTGATTTCTTTGACACTTTTCATGTAGACTATTGTTCAAAGGGAGTCCCCTAATCATATCAATGACACTTCTCATTCTCTGTTCCATAGGGTTGCATTCATCATCCAGATAGATAGGTGAGGCGTTTGAGCACCGTGCCATAGTTGCTTCAGTCGCGGGCTGGAGGGACGCGACTCTTTCTAGGGGAGCACAGTCATTCACCTTATAGAATTGGCTGGCATCATGATCAAGCAAGAACCCTTCTTCACCCCATCATTGAGAATCATGGCTTAAGTTTCACTTGAACACCAGAGAGACAGACATTGCCTTAATGCAAGTGTAGCGCTTTACAACTCAAAGTGTTCCTTCAAGGTAGAGAGTTTCAACTCAACTCTTCTTTCATGAAAAACAAGAACCAGTTTTTGGCCAGTAGACGGACCAAAGATTGTGATATGTCTACTCATTATGGTGCAGTCCGAGCAACCCCTGGTAGGGCAAGAAGAAGAAACAAGAAGGAACTGTTGGCAAATAACAAGAAGTATCTATTGGCAAATAGCTGGTGGTGACTAATAAGAAGTATATGTTGGCAAATATGGCTGGTGGCCTCTAACAAACAGAATATAGAAATATTAAATGTGGGGCACCTCCCTATGTGCCCATCTCAAATTTTTTTATTATTTTAATCAACATGACATAGTTTTGGGAGAGGTAACTTACTAATTAAAATAATTCAAATAGCAATTTAACCATTCAAATATATTATACACATTTTAAATAAGTGTTTAATATTGGCATGAAAGATTTATATACAAACATAAATTGTGTAATCAGGAAAAAAACATTTATATAAAGGAATGTTCAACTTTATATTCTATGTATATATTCTAATACAAAAAAAGAAGAAGGAAAAGGCCATATTGAGTATAGAAATATATTCAGGCATGATTGGGAATCATGTTATTCGAATTCAATGTGGGGCATTACCCAACGAAAATAATCAATGCCTAGAGGTCATTAATGGAGGCGTAAAGGCTGACATTACTTCTAATTTATAAAGTTCTAACTCTCAATATCTTTCTCTCACTCTCACTCTCATTGACTGCCATTTCTTTCTCGTGCATTCTCAAAATCAGTCCAATGCTAGAGCCCTTCTAGAGGCATTTTGTCCCGCTCCAAAAGTATAAAAAATGGTGAACATTGGTATCAAAGGGAAAATAAAATTTTTTGCTCGACACCTTACAAATGAAAGGCAACTTAGTTTGAAAAAAAAAGTTTTTAAATATCCATACACCAGACATTGAATGTGTTATTTAAGGTACAATTTTAAAGCTAAATACATTGATATTAGATATTTGATTTCCTTCCTAGTCAAAAAACACATTCATCATTATATTGTTATGACATTTAAAAGCATTGAAGGGAAAAGGATAAAAGAGGCCTAGTGAGAAAGAGCCCTTCTCATGAAGCTAAATGCCTAATGTGAAAGAGCGAACGCTGCCTCTTCCAGTCTCTCTTTCTGCGAAACCCTAGCATAACTCTCTTTCTGCCTTGCCGGGATCATCACACACACCTTCATGCAAATGACGGACCGAGTTGCTCGAGTATCTAACCCCCTCCGCTAGGTAGGGATCACTCTCTCTCTCTCTCTCTCTCTCTCTCTCTCTCTCACATGTGATGTTTAATTTTTATAAGAAAACTTTCCAACCTTTGCAATCCGTTTCTGAACCTTATAAAATCACTTCCATTAATTAATTTTCCTTTTTTGCTCATTTAAAGCACCCAATGTCTACTTTTGCTATTAATTAGTTAGTTCATGAAAATGGAACAAATGAAGAGATCATTTTAATTTAGGGTTGTTTATGCATTTACAAGAGTGAAGTAGCTCTGTGTCTTTTCTTCTCCCACGACCTCGTCCTCGTTTCTGCCATCGCTGTAGCCATGACTTTCGCAGGCATCTTCAGGCGTGCCGCCCCCGAGGCCCTCAAGCACCAGCGCAAGGTCGCAATTTTGGGCGCCGCAGGCGGCATTGGGCAGCCCTTGGCCCTCCTCATGAAGCTCAACCCCCTCGTCACCCGTCTCTCCCTTTATGATATCGCCAACACCCCCGGCGTCGCTGCCGATGTCAGCCATGTCAACACCAGAGCCGAGGTGCATTCTTTCGCCTTCCATAACCACAATAAATTTCTCCTTGTTGATCTGCGGCGCTAGGGTTTGATCCGTTGATCTTTAAACTGGTAGGGCTGAATTGGTCTGGTAAATTTTTTATCTGCATGAAGGCTGCTGTTAAATTCCCAGTCATGAAATCTCCATGCTGGCATCTGTATTAAAAATGCTCAGAGAGAACCGATGTTTTGAGCCATGGGTATCTGTTTTTACGTCCACGGCTACAGCTTTGTGCATGTCTGCATGCATTTTCCTGCGTTTTATTTTAATCTGATAGAATTTTTTACTACCTCCATTTTCTGCCCTTTTTCATATATATATATGTGTGTGTGTGTGTGTGTGTAGAGAGAGAGAGAGAGAGAGAGAGAGAGAGAGAGAGAGAGACTTTGTAGGTTTTCTAAGGGTATTTTCCCGTGTTTACTTGGATCATAGGTTTCCGGGTATGCTGGTGAGGACCAGCTGGGAGCTGCCTTGGAAGGAGCTGATGTTGTTATCATTCCTGCTGGTGTACCTCGCAAGCCAGGCATGACTCGGGATGACCTGTTTAACATAAATGCAGGCATTGTTAAGTCTTTGTGTACAGCTGTTGCAAAGTATTGCCCCCAGGTAAAGCATATTTTATATGCTGATATAGTCTGTGGACTTGTTCATTTAAGTTTCTTCTCTTTGATATATGTGCCTTCGCTGCTGGGCAATGAATGAATTTTCTGCTCATTTACGGTATCTACATTGAAATCTTTACTTGTGCAAGAAATTCATGTTGCTTCGTTGTGGCAAGGGTCATTGTATGCCTAAAAAGTGAGGCAAGCATTCATTTGTGGGATGTGTGATTGGCACAGTTTTTGAAAATATAGGGAAGATCAAGCTTATTCTTTACTGCTATGTTAATGTGGTCAAATGAAATTAAAATCTTGTGCACCTAGGTTAATCAAGCATTTTGTTTTTGGTGCATGTCTCGGGAAATACTTATAAATAATCTTTATGGCTTGCGAATTTTGCGTAACAAGTTCCTTGTGTGTTTGAAGGCTGTGGTGAACATGATTAGTAATCCAGTAAACTCAACAGTTCCCATTGCTGCGGAGGTTTTCAAAAAGGCCAGTACTTACGATCCCAAAAAGCTGTTTGGTGTAACCACACTAGATGTAGTGCGTGCCAGAACTTTTTATGCAGCAAAGAAAGGTCTTTCCGTTGAAGGTATATTGGGAACACCTTGATGGGTTTTTTCCTCGTACTCTGATCTGTCCTCAACTTTTTCTTCTAATGGGTTTATTGTCAAGCATGCAGATGTTGATGTGCCAGTGGTTGGTGGTCATGCTGGAGTCACAATTCTTCCCCTCTTCTCTCAGGTGATTATGCATAGTCTATATGTTCCTAGACAAGTTTTTTCAGATAGCAAGCCAAGAATAATGTCTGCATTGTTTTCTTGCAACCTTTTGATGTTTTCTTGCAACCTTTTGATGTTTTACTTTGAGTTGCGTCTTGCCTGCTATTACTTTTCAATCTGTGTCTGTTAAGGGTACAAGGCATGGTCGTTGGCCTTCAGATCCAAACCAAGGCTTTATCATCCGGTGCAGTTAGTGAAGGAACATGAGAGCAGTGAAAACCACACTTCTAAATTTTACTATTAAGCTCTTAGAGGGAGCGCAGCATATTGAGTTACCCTTTGGTCATTCCTAGCTGTGCTTGATCAACAGTGATTGGAGTTTACCTTCTGTGTTCTATCATTGTGATAGTACTAGGATGATGAGTCATGACAATTTTATGAGGCATGTAGGGGTCAGCTGAGCCCAAAGATTACAAATTAAGTGATGACCTCTGTGAATTTATTATATTTTGAATTTTCAATTTTGGTGCTGGATTTTGAGTGGAGAGGAGGCTCTTTGTGTACTTACTTATTGTGGATGTATCTGTTTTTTCCTTTGATAAGGAGCAGAAACAAGGCACTTAGTTTTCATACTTACTATCTATTTTTTGAAGAAAATGAAAGTGTTTGTTGATTAATTTTTTGAGCTGCATGGTGCATATTCTAGCAAACTGTGCGATGCTTTGCTGCATGAGTGGAATGGAAGCGTATTGATGGCAGAGTTTGCTTATCACCAAATAAATGCACAGGATGTAATGGTGTGTGGTGTCTGCAGGCAACACCTAAGGCAACGCTAACAGATGAAGAGATTGATGCGCTAACAAAACGCACTCAAGATGGTGGGACAGAAGTTGTGCAAGCAAAGGCAGGAAAAGGTTCTGCAACACTTTCTATGGCGTAAGTTAACCAAGTCAGTTTGTTTTGTATTTTCAAATGGTCATTACTCTAGCTGATTCTTGTATATCTCGTCACAATCAAATTTTTGTATTTTCTTTATTAAACTCTGCCTGCTTTTTCCCTCCCTGGTGATTGCTCATATTTTGAATGTTATCAGATGAGGTTGGGGCTTGATGTGCTAGTCTGGGAATTTTGCATCTGAACTTTACAGGTATGCTGGTGCATTGTTTGCTGAATCCTGCTTAAAAGGCTTGAATGGTGAGCCAGGTATCGTGGAGTGTAGCTATGTTGCATCTAATGTCACGGAATTACCTTTCTTCTCCTCCAAGGTATTGCTTAGTTCTTGGTATCCTCATTAGTAGTAGCATGAACTTTTTCAAGAAAAATCACGGAAGAGGTCCAGCTGGCTTTATGACAGTTTGAATTTAATTTCTCTTGGCAGGTTCGCTTAGGGACCACAGGCGTGGAGGAAGTATTGGGGCTTGGTTTGTTGTCTGAGTATGAAAAGGCGGCCTTGGATGCCATGCTGCCCGAATTGAAGTCCTCCATTCAAAAGGGCATTGACTTTGCTCAGCAAAGCTAAATGCCTGCTTCTGCTTGTTTATGACAAGACGAAGGGTGCCCCACAAGTAATAACAGCACACTCAGGCATTTTTGCAGTTGCCAGAGGCTATTTTTGAACTGTAGAGTGTAGGATTGCGGAAAGTTCCCCGCATCTGTAGAAAATAAAGAGCCACTTTTCCCTAGTTGTAGGTTGAAAGCATACCTTTGTTCTAAGTTTAGCATACCTTTGTCTAAGTTTTTTTTGAAAGTCTTGCTATATGGGTTTTTAGTTAGTCAAAGAGCATTTGGTCAACATAATTCAATATGGACCTTCACTTTTGGCATCTTTTTCTTTCCTTGCATTTTATAAGGTCAAGATTACATGCAGAGCTGAACGTCATCTGTCTCCCCTTGACTGCTATTGAAATAATAGCAAATCACCTTAAATTTTTGGTAGGACATTTTTTGGCAAATGAGATTTGGCTACTTTTTTATGTTGTGCTTTTCAATGAGTTTTCTCCATGTTTCTTTCGTATTACATTGCTTATAGCTGTCTTGGATGCGATATGGTAGTTCACTGCGGGAATTAAATCTCCTTGAGATTACCTTAATATTTCTCATGATTGTAGGCATTATAGTGCAGCCTGCCTGCCCTTTTCAAGATTTATCTCATCTCTTTCCCCTGCGTACACAAGTTCAGCTTGCCTGCTCTATCCAGTCAAATAATGTGTATGGGTGAGCATGTGGCTGTAAGGGTTTCAGTGTCAATATGTTCTCTTAAGCGTTCTTTTGCTTGCTATATTTAATGATTGAGCGTCATGGTTTTGCAAAAGCCCTGGGTCTGAAGAAGGATTAAATCAGGGTAAATGGCAGCATTCGTAAAGTAATTATCACAATTTGAAGTTCAATAATAGACAAAACCAAAGCTTTTATTTCATGGCAAAATCTTCCAAAACTACCCTGGGGTCACATCAATTTGGGTTTCCTCTCCATGGTAATCTTCGAATGTCCACACGTAGGCTCTTTCAATCACATGATTCTCTCGGTCACTTCAAATCTAATTTGACCTTTTTTTTAATATGCTAGCAACTGAATTCGACCGTTGGACTATCAACCCATCCCAAGGCTCATGCACTTCTCGAGTACTCATTCAGGACATCTTCAAGTAACTCATTTGTTCATGACATTCCTCCTTGACAAGTCGGTGTCTGTTGCCAACCTTGAAATCCATGATGAAGGCCTAACATGTAGGGATATGGTGTATGTGTTCTTGCCTTATAAAACTGTAAGGCATTTTATGAAGTAAAATATAAACATTTCCTACAATGTGAAAAAGGGTTTCATCGTAAAGAGTCAAAACTTTTTGTAGATTGGGCAGAACACACCAGGTCTGTAATCTGTCACACTGGAGTGTTTGTTCGAGCCTGCAGCCAACTTTTCAGCAATCCTCTTGGTGGCCAGGACATCCACCTCATCCCTTTTGCCTTTTTGCTTACTTTTCTTGCTGTGCTTTGCTTCCTCCTCAGCCCTTGACTCATTATCTGATTCCTCTGTGTTTGCTCACTGCTTGAATCGTTGTCTGTTGGATGAATTGTTGTTTTTGTTCTCTTTTTCTTCTTGGACTTCTTTTCCAAGCCCATGTTCCTTTCTGCCCTTTTGGTGGATGCCTCGACTAGTCCATCAAACCCTTGTAATGCAATGTCTGTAGCTACGGTTGGTTTGCTTCTCTTGTGTAGGCCATGAAGAAACCAATCCGCCAGGACTGTGTTTACGTTTATAAGATAGGTGATGGGTAGTGCGCATGTCGCACATGGAGGATCTTGTCTATATCATCTTGGAATATTATTATTTCGTATTATTTTGTTGGCCACGTGCCAAATGATTTGTACATATTATTTATGCACATTTGTGCATGGCGTTGCTATATTCTTAGCATATCTGTTAGAAGAGTTTTGATTATTTACACACTTAGTGTGTGAACAAGCTCTAGTGCTTGAGCTATTTTTGTAAAAGTGGAAAAGCAAGCCCAATTTTGTACGCACAACTATTAATAGCGCCTTGGAGTATATATTGAATATAATTCTTAAAATACTCATGTCGTGGAAGTGGAGCTACATGCATGAGGGGGGAGATTGCACCCAATAGTGTCTTGAAGGTGGCGCTATGCTATACTCTATCATATCAATTTGATTCAAGTCTATGTTTTAATCTTTGATGTATTTGTGAGTTTTGAATTATTTGTTTAAGTACATAAGGTCTCGTGATATGGCTAAAGCTTTTAAAAATCTTTTGTAAGAGAAGCCCAAAAGTGCATTAATTAATAGTGGATAGTATTTTTGTACTTATTTGCTTGTGATACACTTTGAACACGCCATACTGCTAATTCTTTATTGATCCTCTTATGCTACCTACCTACCTTTCTCTAATGTTGCTTTCATGTATTATTTGGGAAACCTTTTTTAGTATGAATTTCTTACAATGTTGCCATCACATGGATATGTTATTTAGTAGTACCAATGAAGGAGCTTGTGGTAAAGCCAAAATAGCAAACTTTTAAAAGATCAAACTTCTTAGTTAGGGCTCTTACACTTTTCCACTTGTTGAAAAGATAAACAAGTAGAGCATTGAAAACCAAGAATTTTATTTTAACATTCAAGTTTGTAGTCCACTCTAAAAAAAACAGTACATGGTGTAAATTCAACGAATGATCACACTATTTACACTTTCATTATATCTAATAAAATTTACTCTCTACCTTGCCTTTAGTTTGCTTGATTTGTATCTTTCCATCTAAAGTTAATTAGAAATTGATTTTTTGATTGATATTTGTATTCGAGTTTTTTTTTTGGGATCAAATAAGTCTTTGTAACTTTGCTAGACAATCGTGAGATATATTAACTTTCGGCATTATTTTTTTAATTATGAATTTAGATGTCATTTTTCAACGCGATTAATGTTTCATTTGACCATTCAACTCTTGGGTAAGAAATTTATATAGTTCACAATAGGTCCCCAACTAGTCAAAGTTTGTGGGTAATATTTGTTAAATAATGATTATTTCATTGAAGGTTTGTTAGCATTCTTTGTTTAGTAGGAAATCTGTTTCTCAGTTGGTAACTAGCAAAATCTCTCTCTTGTTCTATGTAGATAATTAATGCACTAAATTAGAATTAAGAATCACTAACACTCACTAACCATATCGTTAAAATTATCATTTATGAATACTCACCACTTGTATATGGTTCCCAATTATATCTATCTCTTGTATTAATTGTCATGCCTAAAATAGGCCATGCAGATGTACATGCAAGTGTACACTACCATTTATTTACATAATTATCTCAATGCTCCACCCTCATGTTGGTTTTTGCAGGTGGTGATGGATATGCTCTATCATGTAAGGCCCCCTTTATGAGGAGTAGCTGTTATGGTGGTAAGCACTGGGGCACCCGATAATTCCCAGTTTTAGACACTGGAAGGTGGGCAAGTGTGGCTAGATATGGTTAGGAGATAACTTATGTAGACTTGGCACTCTGCCAAGTAGGATGCATGCTTGTGCAGGCTAAGTGACCGCATTAGTAAGCAGTAGGATAATAATTGAGGACACACTATTCTTAGGTTGTAGGTAGGTTGCAGGGCCCGTTTGAGGGTCCAAATGGGGCCGTGAGAGAGCTAGTCAGATGATATGGTCAAGGTCGGTCATTTTGGACCAAGTTGTGGGTTTGGCGATGTGGTCATGCCCACCTTGGGTACTATATATAGACTAGTTTGGTAGACTTAGTTATTTATGGAGTTCATTGTGTTCAAGCACTCTTCTAAGCAAGATGTCCTTCGTCCAAAGTTTCTCTAGATTTCCATCAAAGCTCCTTACCTGTCCATGAGTATGTAATCAAATTTGTAATAAGTAATACTATTTACTCTCCACTTCTTTCTGCAATTCAGTGCTTTGTACAGTGTAACACCGTATTAGGAAATTTAGAAAAAAATTGATACTTTGGAAATTTTGAAATGGGAAGGAACATTATTTCAAATAATATGAGAATTTAGAGACTGTTATTTTGGATAGTATGGGAATTTCAATCAAGTATTTCATATAATCTAAGAGTTTAGACATTGTTATTCTAGATTTTATAACAATTTTGATCAATCTATTATTTTAGATAGTATAGAATTATGAAATTGTTATTTTGGATGTTACAAGAATTTTGATTTAGTAATTTCTGGTGTTATTTATTTCAAGTACTTTGAGAGCTAGTTCTTCTGGTAGTAGTTGCACATTTGATGGGATTCAAAGTTGCAATGGTCTTGAATTGGGAACTTTGCTAGCTCTCAAGTACTTTGAGAGCTAGTTCTTCTAGTAGTAGTTGCACATTTGATGGGATTCAAAGTTGCAATGGTCTTGAATTGGGAACTTTGCTAGTAGTTAATCATGATTATTATCATTACTAATGTTATGTAATAGGTGTGCTTAGAAACACATTTTTTAAATAATCAATATTTAGTAAGTTGATGGATTTCATGTAATGGTGGTGTTGAAAAACACCTTTTTAAAGAGTACTATTTTTTATGTTCTTTAGAGTCATTTAAGATAACAATTGTAATCTTAATGAAAGGAAAAAAGCATCTCAAATTACAATAAATATGATCAATACATGAACTACCTCATGTTCTTAAAGGATGAAAATATCATAAAATATACAAGGCTGGCTAAAGTTAATTACATGCAAGAAATGTATTGCCCCTCATATCCTTGAGATTGTGGAGTAGTTGTAGCATTCCCAATCTCAAATTAATGACATAAATTTTTGGCTTTTTCAAAATTTGTGCTCATTTGAGCAATATTTATGTTCTTGAAAAATAAGTAGAAGTGTAAATTAAATCTGCGCTTGACATAAAAAGCAAATCTACGATTGATGTAAAGCACTTTATACAAAGCCATTAGTATAAATGTAAGTTTAATTATAAATCTAAATATTGATGTAAGTTTTTAATATAAATACAAGTGAGTATAAGTATAAGTAAGTTCATTTCTTTCATTATACCTTCACTTTCTTTCACTCTCTAGCCTTCCTTGTGTGCACTCAATACGATCACCTTGCAGACTCAATTTATGCTAGATTTTGTAAGAACATAGAGCTTGAGAACTTGTTGTCTAGCCCAGAACCTAACAACTCTGTCTTGGCAGATTTTTTCTTGGGATGTGATAAATACCTTTCCATTCCTAACTCTATTTCTAGGTGGATCCCTATGGAATTCCTCTTCTCCATGAAGAGTGAAGATAGCCACAAGAACGTAATCAAGAGAGCCTTAGCACATGTCTCCTTGGACCTCCTCACAAACTCCATTCCTACCTCCTTAGAACAGCATATTCAAATAAATCTGATTGAACAAGATATTTCCCTTACAATTTACATTCTATCAATAGATATTCAAGCGGACCCTAAAGACGACCCTACGTTGACCTCCCATGCTTAACATTCCTTGATCAAGAGCCATAGAGACGGTTCTTGATCCTCAAGTAGAGGTTGAGAGAAGTCTTGAAATATCATGCATAGGCATCCAAGAGCCTGAATATACAGAATTTAAAGACCCACCCCTTGAATACCTAACATCCATCATCATAGAGGGTGAGGAGTACTTGCTAATGCAAGATGTCTTGGAGCTCCTAGACATGAGGGAAGATGAGTTGTATTATACACTTGTTCGAGATGCTAGAGACGACTTCATTGACTTCAACATACAGGATGCTCCACCTGTTGTCAATGAAGTCGGTTGCTCTACGATGGTAGCTTCTTGGGATGATGCATCAGCCATAATCCAAGTCCAAGAATCAATCGAAGTAGGTGATCCCAAATATGATATTTTGGATGCAGATTTTGAAAGGCTATAAGAGGAGATGTTCGGGCCTCGATAACAGCACGAGATACCAATGGCAGTGGGAAGTGAAGAAGGGAGGCCTATTCCAAGGAGCTCAACAAGTATCTGGAAAAAATCTAAGAATTGTTTTTTCCCTGTTTCATTCCAAACTTGACTTGCATGCTCCCTGGGGGTAGAGGCCCCATATGAAATTTTGGGCTGTTCAGAGCCCTGAGATAAGTGCCCTAGCCAAAGGCTGGTGTCTGGGGCCGTGAATATGAAATTCTGGGTTGATCAGAGCCTTGTAAGTGCCCTTGCCGAAGGCTGGCGTCTGGGACCTTGAATTTGTAGATTTAGGGCCCATATGCCAGCCTCCTTCGGCTCGGGAACTTACAGGGCTCTCATCAGCCCAAAATTTCATATGGGGCCTCTATAGGACCCAAGGAGCATGCAGGCCAAGTTTAGAGTGAAACAAGAAAAAAAAAGAAACTTTTTTGGGTTGGGTTGGCAACGCGAAAATTATTATGCATATGCATGCACTTGTATTGATATAATTTTTCACTTTTGGTTTGCAGTTTGTCTTGTACATTGATGAGTTCTCATCGAGGCATGTCGATAGATTCGAAAGGCAAGGAAGAGTCCAAGACTCAGCCTTAAAAGAATATATTGGCCAGATGGTGAGACAACATCATCATCTTCCATAAGACATGCTCCATGGCTGGCTCAAATAGTTTTTTGAAGTTGAAAGCATTAGCTAAAGTTGTCGCTTTCAAAACTATCCCTACAACATCTAGCTTGAAGAAAGTCGTGCTCTTGCGGCGCTCCAAGTTGATTTTTATGTACTCAGAGCAGCGGGGGGTGCACTATAAGCCCTTGTGGTAGTTGGCCACATTGTAGGGATACATGATCCCTTAGCAATCCAAAGGGAGCTTACGAGGGAGGCAGTTTTGCTCCCAGCTATCAAAGCCTCTCCTTCATCTTCTAGTGAGCCAAGTAGCAAGAGGGAGAGAACATAGCCTCTATTTTGTGATATAATCATGGATTTCTTGTACTCTTTACAATAATACAAATCCGGTTTCTTTTTTATCTTTGCATCGTTTGCTCATTTGTTGATTTTATCAAATTTTAACTGTTTGATTCTATATCTAAGTGTTTAAAAATTAAACTTGATATGGTAGATAGTTTGTGGTTGACATAATAAAATCAAATGCACATAATTAAAAAAATAATAATTTCAATACTTACATCAAGACAGAAAATGAACAAAAGCATAACACAAGGAGCATAGAAAAGGTCTTGCTATTCCTCAAAGTCAATAAATTATATATTGATGGTTACATAGTTATACGATTACAAAATACTAGTATATTTACAAACAACTATCATCTCCAGAAGTATCCCTCCATCTCCGTAAGCGACGAACTAGCCACATGTCCTTTTCGGTTGTGATGGTGATCCTATTTCTATGTGGAGAACATTGCCTTAGGAATTAAGTTGTGCACTATCTTTTGATAGTGTGCCTGATTTATCGCAAGGCCACAATACTTGGCCTCCATCTTCGTCTCCATCTCCGTTTGTAGTGTCTTGGCTACAGTTAGGCCTGGGGTTTGAGGTTGAGGTTGAGGTTAAGGCTGAGGTTAAGGCTAGGGCTGTGGGTGGGGTTGAGGTTGAGGTTGAGGTTGAGGCTGGGACTAGGATTGGGGATGATGCTGGGGCTGGGGATGAGGTTTGGGATGGGGTTGCACCTCATCCTCCAGCTGGTGTGGGGCTTGGGTAAGGTATAAAGGATTAGTCTGGGGCCTGGTGAGAGGAGGTTCTGGCTTGTCGGAGTCTTGTGGTGATGGCATAGGCATGCTCTCTTTTTTGCAGGCCACACCCTGCGTAGGGTTTGCTTTGTGCGAGCCATGAATGAAAAAGAAGATAAATGAGAAATGAATAAAATGAGGGAAGCTTTTGTTAACATAGTCATTTTTAGAAAATCAAAAGTGATTTTATAAAATTTTTAAAAGTTTTAAAGTTTTTTGAATTTAATAAAACTAGATGTGTGCATAGATCTGGGCCTGAGGGACACCCTCAAAAAATTTGGAGCTAATTTGAGGCCTGTAAGGCCCCTAGCTGGAGGTTGGCGTGTGTAGGCATGGATAGGGACACCCCCAAAAAGTTTGGAGTTGATCTGAGATCTATGCACACATCAAATTTCATAGCATTCTAACAAAGTTGGTATGTCGGCATATTTTGATGCTTGTTCCCAGGGCTAGACAAAATTTTGGCTATGGAAGTGTGATGTTTGCATAAATATATTATAGCAGTCATGTGTATCATGTTTTGATAATATCCAAAAATTCTTGTGTCAAATGTTTGGAAAAAAACCTCATGTCAACTCCTAACCTTTCTACGATCTAGCTTGAAATATTTAACATCAACGATATCTCTTATCTAAGAAAGGCTAGAGGCCAATTACTCTCCACGTTGGATAAAATTGTATCATGGCCCTCCTAAAGAACAGTCACATCCACCATAGTAGAGTGTGTGGGATCCCGTAAATCTTGATCTCAACTTAGCCAATCACCTCTTAAGAGTCTCCATCTTCTATATACCTGAAACACATATATAACGTTTGTCGAGCAATGAAGTACCTATTCATCAAAACAAATAACATTAGTAAAACTATATTTTAGCATTCACGTTCATTCTAATTATATTCATACCTGAAGGTGACATCTGCCTTTGTGACTCTGCACTCAATTGTATTATCGTCACACAAGTTCTCTTTGTATTCCATTGATCACCCAAGAAATGTGTCATTCAGCCAATCAGTTCAACTTTTGTAAGCATAGGTGATTTTAGTTTTTTTCAGTTCTTCACAAGATGTAAAAAAAAAGACAAAGTAATCTAAAGGAAAGAACTAGCTCAAGTGGGCATCTTTTGAGTGCCTATGGATAGTTTCATTGTAGCGTGCACATCATTTGAGAGCTTTCACTTGCAAGCTTGAATCTAGTCTAAGCTAGGGCGTGGCCATTCAAGATTAGACAAGGAAGGAAGTTGTATATTCTGCAAAGAGCCAAAATTAGCTCCTCCCATAGACAAAACGTACAACGAGTCATAAAAATAGATTTGTTTGGTAGCCAAACAACTTGCTATCTTGTTTTTGTACATCAATGTACCATTCTCAACATGGAGAACAATGATTTTTCCACTTAGACACTCCATAGACTGCCACTCTTTCAAAGTGGAAGGATACAAAGCTGGAAAACATCATGTGCTTCAGAATCAAAAAATAAAAACAACTATATTGATAAAAAAATACCTTATACTCACTGTTTGGCTAATGCCTTGGAATTTGGTTATTTGGATGCAAGCAGATTTGTTTGTGCAAATATACATGCCGAATAAGAACTCTTGTTCTCATAGTTGCACCATCCATTCGTCTTCTAAACTCTAATATTCTACCTTTCCAATGTTTCAATAAATCACTTGTGTCTCTTAGCTTTACTTAAAAAGAGCCTCGAGTGCTTGGGCACATTAAGACCCAAGTAAATTTACTGTATTGTTCAGGAATCCATTTTCCTCTTGATCTCTGTGATTAAAAACCTCCATAGTGTGTATATTACTTATACTCTTCCTTCCTTAAGACATCTATAGTAAATAAGTTTTTTTATAAAATAGATAAATATTAATAAAATAATACCTCAATGTAAGCCATTGGATTAACCAACATGTCGAAATTAATAATTTGCACTCATAAACTAAACTAGCAAGAGACTGAACTTGATTATTACCTTTTTGCTAGAGTCCCAAACAGTCTCCAAACCAACAAAACTCAGAGGTTCGAAACCTCGAATAGTAAAGGGACAAATTTGAGATATTATCAATATATTACATTATCAAGCTTACCAATAAAATAGAAAATAAAAAAATTACCATTTAAAGATTAGCAAACTTTGAATAAAAAGAGAAAGAAAATTGCGTATTACCTTTTCCTTTCCCAAACTTAAAAAACTACAGACTAACACCAAAGCTTCAAAAATTACACACCAAAGATTTTGAATTAGTCTCCATAGCACAAGAACAACATACGAGAGAGGATGCAACCTATAAATTTTTGCCCAAAAAAAAGAGAGAAGAAGGACTAACTTTATGAATACCATGAGAAATCAGTATTATCTCATTAAGCTTCTATTCAAAGGAGAAATCATTTTTCCAGAACAACATGAACATATTAAAGAGAAACCTATCGTTAATTTGTTTCCTAAAAGAACAGAGAGGAAAGACTAACTTCAAGAACGCAATGAGAAATCAGTAATATCTCAAAGAGATTATGTCCAAATGAGATAAAGTTTACCATAAGATAAACATATTAGAGAGGATGTTTATGATAAATTTTTATGAGAAACAAAGCAAGGAAGCGTGAAATATGGTGAAATCAAATTTTGCAGAGAAGAAAAGGGGGGAAAATCAAAGCATGAAAAGTGAAAAAGGGAAAGAAATTCGTGATTGAGAAGGAACATTCACTATTATGACACTATAATATTTTATTGTGAGGTCCAAAAGGCACATCTGACATTTCTTTAGTTTTTTAATATTTGGTCCCAATATTGTATTCCACTACTAGCTTGATCTTGTAAGATTTGAAGGCAGAAGATTCAAAAAGATCCATGTTACATGGATGAGGAATCCCAGCTCTCATTGGCTAGTCCATTCTTTTTTTAATATTTTCTTAGAGGGTCCTTTTGTGAGTCCATATTTTTCCTTATGTACTATATATTCGGAGTACTATTTGTTGTATTCAAGTGAACATGCATTTTCTCCCAATACGCAATCATTGGAGATATATATACATGGAATGGTAATGTTGGTCATTATTGTTGTGCCCAATAAGTCCAGTGGTTTAAGAAATCTTTGTTGCTCCCGGATATTACCTACAAACAATCTTCTATCTGTGGAAACACACGAACTAACATTGGTACACCATTTGGAAGCAATGTCCCCTTTAATTGGCAAAGTCAAGGGACTTCAAGGGCATCTTGTATTGCATCAAATGGAACATTGTCGTGCATGAAAAAGATAAATTGGTGTGGTTTTGAGTGCCGCATCAAAGAATCTCTCTTGTACCATATGCCAAAGTTATGATCTTGTGTGGCATTTTCTCTACATTTTTAGCTACGATTTCATGCATGAGATCCTTTCCTAACTAAATATGGTCCTAGTCTCTTTTCATTATCCCCTTGTTTCCATGCTCTTTTTTTTTTGTAGCACCTTTTTTAAATTTTGTTTTTGTATCTATAAAAGGATGAGGAAGGAACAACATGGATCTCATACCAAGCCTTGGAACATATTTCTTTGCCATCAAAAGAAAAAGCATATCTATCATGGTTTGAGTCATCCTTGGCAACAAACTTGCCCCAATGTATCGTTTTCATCATAGGTAACATGATCGTGTAGGCTTTGGCCCCAGTAGCTCTTTTGAAGTTCCATAACCTTTCTTCGATAAGCTAACTGACAACATTTAGCTTAACAATAATCAATTGTTGCTAAAAGCCTCACTTCCTCTTCTATCACCCTTTGCATGCAGTTTTTATCCTTAGGTTCCATAATTTTTCTATTCGCCCTGCAATATTTTGTTTTTTGTGTTGGAAGCTTTGGTTGCCCAAGTTCTGGTGTTTCTTCAACATACTTGCTTATGAACCCAACCTTGTGTTCAGGAAAAAGAGGTGCCCCATTAAGTAGAGGAGTTAATCTATTTATTAGCCATCGTTCAACTGTCACATTTTTTATTACCCCTGCCATAGGCATTGATTCATCGTTTCTAGCCATCACCACCCACATATGGTCTTCACCTAGCTCTATAAAATCAACTGCCTTGAAAGGAAAATCCAACAATATTATTCCCTCTCGAAGGCATTTCCTGTTATCTTCTGACCATAGTTTAACTTCCTTTTGTACCACCCTACTTTCTCTTAATGACATGCCATCATTCACAATTGCATCCAATATGGATTTATCTCTTTCACAAGATGAATGATTTGTATCTTGCAAAGAAACATGCTTTTTTAAATGGATTTCAAGCCATTTGATTGTGCTTCCTATGGAATCAACCAATTTCTTTGAATCCATTGTAGCATATGATATACAAACAATTGTATCAAAATAATTTACCACCATTTGATTGTACCACCCTACTTTCTCTTAATGACATGCCATCATTCACAATTGCATCCAATATGGATTTATCTCTTTCACAAGATGAATGATTTGTATCTTGCAAAGAAACATGCTTTTTTAAATGGATTTCAAGCCATTTGATTATGCTTCCTATGGAATCAACCAATTTCTTTGAATCCATTGTAGCATATGATATACAAACACTTGTATCGAAATAATTTACCACCACAGACATAGATACACAATCCTTTTCTATAGGAACTCCTTGACAAAGTTGAGTTGATTCAATAGAAAATAATTCACCATAGCCAACAATGTTATAACCAACTAGTTGATTTGATAGAAAATGCTTCACCAAAGCCAACAATGTTACAGCCAACCAATTGATTTGATAGAAAATACTTCACCAGAGCCAACAATGTTACAACCAACTAGTTTATTTGATAGAAAATACTTCACCAGAGCCAACAATGTTACAACCAACCAATTGATTTGATAGAAAATACTTTACCTGAGCCAACAATGTTACAACCAACCAATTGATTTGATAGAAAATACTTTACCTGAGCCAACAATGTTACAACCAACCAATTAATTTGATAGAAAATACTTCACCAGACCCAACAATGTTACAACCAACCAAGAGCTCCACAACATCTCCAATAACAAGTTTGCTAGCCATGATTCTATAAAATAGAAAAAACCATATTGAACCAAGGTATTTAGAAAGACTACTTTTATATATATCATTGATAATTTTATCCTAATGGTCCTTTAGTTTTAGACCTGTCAAAGTTAAGGATCTTAGTCCTAGACTTCTGTGGTAATGCCTAGTCTAGAACTTAAGTGCTATACCTATGTATGAGGCTCAAGTCTATGACCCAAATCTGAGAATGCTATATACAAGACCAAATTCTAAAGACTTGAATCCTAGACTTGTGATAGGCTAAGCTAGGAGTCAATGGTCGAGTATGCTTCAGTTTATAATTGAAGACCTTAACTACCTTAAGTCTAAAGAATGGCACTTGAGTCCTAAATGTGTGACAGCCCAAAGTCTAGGAGTGAGGACCTAGACTAGTGTTGATGGCTACTTGAGTCTTACATTACTTCAAGAACAAAGTCTAGGATGACTTAATCTTAGACTTTTGTGACATCCTAAAGTCTTGATGTGTTAAGACCTACTACTAGGCCTTGACTCCTAGACCTTGGCCTTCTATGCAAGTCTAAACTCTCAAGTCCTATACTATTTCAAGGATAAAGTATCAGACTTGAGTCATGGGACTTTGGATAGCTAGAATATGTGACCTAGATCTGGCCTTGCATACAAAATGAATAAGGAATCATGGATATCTAAAATCGTGAATTGTTTGATTCATGAATTGCGGATCGTGGAATGACTCATGTATAAATCATGGATTGTGGAATGACTCATGGATCATGAATTGCCCAAACCTGAATCGTTTATGTGGATCGTGGATCATTCCACGTGTATTGTGAATCATGGATGATTCACAAGTCTAAGACTCAAGTCCTCGACTAGTGTTGATGGTGGCTACTTGAGTCCTAAACTTGTGTGGTAGCCCAAAGTCTAGGACTAAGGTCATAGACTAGTGTTGATGGCCTAGGCCTTGAGTCCTACATTACTTCAAGAGAAAATTCCTACATTATTTCTAGTGTTGATGGCCTAGGACTTGAGTCCTACATTACTTTAAGAACAAAGTCTAGGACTGTGTGAAAGTCTAAAGTCTAGGACTTGGGTATTAGACTTGAATTGATGGTTTAAAGCCTAGTACTCAAATCCTAGTGGTTTGATATGCTTGAGTCTAGGATTGAAGACCTTCACTACTTGAAGTCCAAAGTCTAAGACTTGAGTCCTAGACTTGTGTGGAAGCCCAAAGTCTAGGACTCAAGTCCTAGACTAGTGCTAATCGATCAAGCCTAGGACTTGAGTCATAGATTCCTAAGTCTAGGAGTGAAGTCCTAGATTTGTGTGACAACCCAAATTTTAAGACTGAAGTCCTAGTTTTGGGTCCAAATCCTAGGACCCATAAGCTTGTATGCACTATTCATAAGATCTTGTGAATAATGACATTAATCTTAAAATCCCTTAAAGTTTTATGCATAAGGTATAGTAAAATAGAAAGACCATAATGAGAAAAGAGAATCATATAACATTATAAAATGATAAGATTACCTTAAAAGAAATCATATGATAAGAGAATCATATAACTTTATAGAATGATAAGATTACCTTAAAAAATGAAGATCTAATATAACAATACCAACTTTATATGATAAGAGAATCATATAATTTATAGAATGATAAGATTATCTTGAAAAAAATGAAGTTATAATATAACAATACCAATGGATAAATTCTTAAAGGCTTCAAGACTTTACAATTACAAAGAAAGAAAAAATTATCTAAAAGACCAATGATGCCAAGCATCGTTAAAAGTCTCCTCTTTAATGGATTAAGAGGTGTAACATCGTCCTCATTAGTAGATCATGTAAAAAAGTAGCTTTGTTTCCAATTAACACTAACCTACTGAGAGTAAGTATAGCACTTATGAAAACTTCAAGGAATTAACAGGATATACATACTCTCAAAATATGAAAACACTACCTTATGGGATCATATTTTATCATAAAAATTGATCAACAATGTATAAAGCATTTGCTTACGCAACCTTTGAGCATATAAAATGGTCAACCTTTATTTAGAGTTTATAACACATAACTCAATACCAACCTAGTAAAGAAAATGTGGTAGTAGATTCTCTTAGCAGAAGGCCCAACATATTTAATATCTCAAGTGTGGAAAGTTTATCTTTTAAGACTATGAGATATACCTATGACCAAGATTCAGATTTTTGTTCTACGTGGAGTAGAATGAGAGATAGTGGTTGGATTCTGCATGTAGATTATTCACATCATGATGGTTACCTTTTCTTTAAGAAGAAGAGGCTATGTATCACAAAGCCTCACCAGCAATTCATGATGCAAGAATTACACCGGGCCCCATCGAGGAGTATCCTTTACATTTCAGACTATTGCTCGAGATTTTTATTGGCCTTAAATGAAAGGAGATATAAGTAAATTTATCTTTGAATGCATGACATGTCAAGATAAAAAGCTACAATGGTAAAACCCAAGGCTTACTTATGACTTTACCTGTCCCTCATGAACCATGGGAACAAATTCTATGGATTTCATCACTAGTTTTCCCAACATAGCTAGTTAAAATGACATGGTTTGGACCATAGTTGACCACTTTAACAAGCAAGCATAGTTCATCCCTTAGAAAAAGACTCTACGTGCTCATCCAGTTACTCTTTTTTTTTAAAAGAAATATTTTTTTACATTATGGTTTACCAAAAGTCGTCTTTGATAGAGATTCAAAGTTTTCTAGTGATTTTTGGACTACACTTTTTAGTAACCTAGACACTAAGTTGGATTCGCAAAACTACCTTTCATCCTGAGTCTAATGGCCGAATAGAAGTCACAAATAGTACCATTCTAGACTTACTTAGAGCCCATTTTTCTTCTCATCTAAAGTAATGAGATAAGTACATTTACATATTGTAGTTTGCATATAACAGCACTACTCATTTTGCCACAAAGAAACTCTTCCCACTCTTATCACTTGTCTTTTTCGTACTATAAAGGCTAGAGACTTTCAAAGCATCCATGAAAAAGTTAGGGAAGCTATATGAAAGGCATAAGAAAAATACATAAAACAAGCAAACAAACAACGTAAAAAGATGACTTGTCATTTGTTTTGTTGAGAATTGAGAAAAAGAGACTAAAAAGTGTTAAAGGAGACCCTGATGTGAAATTAGCTCCTAGAATTGAGAAAAAAAGACTAAAAAGTGTTAAAGGAGACCCTGATGTGAAATTAGCTCCTAGATTTTATGGACCATTTAAAATGATCTTGCATATAGGCTAAACTTACCTTCTCATTGGAGAATTCACAATTCTTTTCATATCAACTTGTTAAGGCCATTTAGGGACCAATTCCTACTCATCCTATTTGTGAAGAGGCACCCAGACTCATTGATAACGAAGAACATCTAGTATCTTATGCAATTATGGATCACCAGCACACCACTAGACGTATTGGCAACACTTATACCAAGTACTTTTGACCTTTAAGAACCATCCAAGAGAAGATTCCAAATGGATGCCTGAGCGATTCTTTCCCAGTTACCCAGATCTCATCTGTTCATATACAACCACATAAGCAATTGAGGATTGTTGCCACTCCGAGCAAGAGGGATGTTAGCTATATACCTCTATGGTGGATTGGGGATGCTTGTGAAACCATTGTACTACCTATGGTACATGGGTGATTCCACATGTGGGCAATTTCCACATATTCCCCATGGATAGTATATGCATGATTGGTACTGACTTGTCCTAACTATTTGCGTTTTTTATTGCAGGATTATTTGTGTGTCGCAACAACTAATATTATTGTTTTTTGTGAGTAGGTGTATGAGCGACGAGTATTTGCATGGTTGTAGTGTGTCTCCCATATCGATGCAGGCGTATAGTTGAAGTGTGTCTCCCGTGGATGATGATCTATGTGTGGATGATGATCTATGCATGGTCGAGTTAGTCTACTAGGAGTGGATGGATCTTTTCTCAAATAAAAATAACAAAAGGAAACAAACTTTATTGGTTTTGATCACATGGAGTAGGGCTTACAAGGGCATGCATACAATGGAATCTTTGATTGGCTTGATGACAAATCGATAGTAGTGCGATACACACAAAACACAACCACATTAAGTTGCATGCTATTGGCCTTTAAGATTGTGAACATGTCTTAATAGAATATTTACGTGGTGTTAACTCACATATATGGAATCCTTTTGAGGGGCAAGTAAAGGGGGGGGGGGGGGGACAAGGGATTACAGGGCATAAGAAGTCCCAAATGGACATCCATCTCTCTCTCTCTCTCTCTCTCTCTCTCTCTCTCTCGTCCCTCTCTCTCAAGTAAAGGGGGGGACAAGGGATTAGGGTCTTAAATGGACATCCATCTCTCTCTCTCTCTCTCTCTCTCTCTCTCTCTCTCACACACACACACACACACACACACACACACACACACACACACACATGCGCGCACACACACATAATCAAAATACCAATCAAAAGTAGCATCATTGGACTATGTAAGCCAATCAATAGTGAAATTTCATGTAGGCACCCTACCAATAAAAAATAGCATCACTCGACTATGCAAGCCAATCAATAGTGTAATTTCATATAGGCTTGGTAGGGTGCTCCTCATAAAATTTTTCTTTTACTATTGAAGAGGTTTCTAGATTTAGCACTTTTAGATGTCCCTTTTGAAGAAAAATATCTTTGTTTCAACTAAACTCCTTGTAACTTTAAAGTTTCTCTCTCTTAATAATACAAGCTTTGTTTATCCTAAAAGTTCTATGTATGCTCAAACCTTCATTCCTATCAATAAGATCCATAAATTTTTCCTTGTTTAAGCTTTCCTAATGCCTTTTGCTGCCTACTTTTAACTAACTCTCAATGTTTTACAAAGTACATTAGATCTTTCCATATCAAAAAACCTTAAACTTACAAACTAGAATGCTTGGGTAGCCTTATTCGCCTGAATAAGTGTGCAAGTGTGCTCGAAAAAAGCTTAAACTTACAAACTAGAATGCTTGGGTAGCCTTATTCGCCTGAATAAGTGTGCAAGTGTGCTCGAAAAAACCACTTCAAAGTCAAGTCGTGTGTGAAATAGCAGAGCACACTCAATCAAGTTATCTTTCTAGGTGAAAACTAGGTTGAATTCATGAACTATGTTTTCAATTGATGTTATCTCTTGCCACTTCGTTTCAGTCACCTTGTCTGTGAATGTCACAAAAGAGTATGGGAGACCCCACATGTCCATCATGGCAATAAGTCTTTTAAGTTTTTTTGGTGCCAAGATAGTGTGCTTGGCAAATACGTTGGTAAGTTGTAGCGCACTATGTTCCTCATCATAGTTTCCTGATCACTTGATATCTTATTCAATTTCTTGTACATGTATCGATGTCTTGCTGTAAAAGCATGCTGTTTGAATTGTTTGCAATCAATATTGCTTGCTTCAGTTGATATATCACTAGCAGGTACAGGTTGTATAATGTGAACATCAAGCCTATGATTATATTTCATGTGAGGAATCGATGGACATTGACAGAGATCTCAAAGTACATCGCAAGGTAACTGATTCCAAATTCATTACCACATTTGAATTTGAGTTACACGTCATTTATCAAGTCATAGGATTTTCGTGCTCGTTTGTGTGAGTGAAGTAAAAAAAAAACCATACATAAAGTATGGAGAGGGGTTGGCACAGTCCTCCCCGAAATTTAATAAACATAGGAGAACGTGCCCTTCTCCCGTTTCCCAAATAGCACTTTCGATATCAAAAATAGATCAAAACACCTTCAGTGTTGAATGCGGCCATTAGTCCTACGTATTGATTCATGATACAAAACTCATTTTCAAATGTGGTAATGAATTTGTAATTTTTTGATTTGTGAGTTACTTTTGAATCCCCATCGAACATAAGAACAGGCTTCAAGCTCATCGATTGCGGATATTAGTCTAGCATTGCTTCCAAGTATGCTTTCAAATTCATGTTCATTCGAGCATTTCAAATATGCTCTACACTATACAAAGTATGCTACCTAAGCACTCACACAAAACACGATAAAAGAATTAAAAAAAAACAATCTTGTTTTGCAAGTTTCAGAGCATGGAGTGCACCTGGTTTTGATGATGATGATGTGTGTGTGAGAGAGAGAGAGAGAGAGAGAGAGAGAGAGAACCTGCTTGCATTTATGCACCAAGACATCTTGTGCATGGTTCAACCCAACACTGCTTTTGATGCCGACCAGCATTTGTTCAAAAAAAAAATAGGGGTAGAGTGGGAGAGGTGGCAGCTAAGCTCAAAAAAGCAAGAAGGGTGAGGAGGCACAGTAAGAATAAAAGGGCAGCCTAGAGGCGCAGCAGGGTGAGGAAGTAAAGAAGAGGTTGCGGCTCTACATCAACGAAATCAACAGAGACCACTGTGTGGAGGTAGCTCTGGCAAAGTCGTGGCTCAGTAGAGCTTGAAGAGGGGCGCCTTTGAGGTGATAGCACATCAAGAGCTGGCTGTGTGGTGAGTGCAGCTGGCTTAGCCGTGGAAAGCAAGAGGTAGATGTGGCGACTCTGGCCATATCAGGGCGGTGCAGCTTAAAGAAGGCGTGTCCCAGGGGCTCAAAGATGGCTCTGTAGTAAAAGAATACCCAAAGTAAAGAGTGTATGCTCTCTCTAAAGCTATTCAATACGGCCAGTCATGCGAGGCAAGTCAAAAGTGCTGAAGATCATCAAGAGGTTCTTCCTCACAACGATGCCCTCTATAAGCTATTTACCAGTGTCATGTATTTAGACTGAAAAAACGAAAACCTTCCTTCCCCAAATAGTGTTAAGATAGGAGAAGACTATGTGAATACTAGTGTTAAGATAGACAAGAGTTCATACTAACTCTCACTAATCCATGCCTCTGGATGCAAACCATTTAAAATATTTGTGGAGACTCCACTTCAGAATCATGAGGTGAGTTGAACGCATAATGGCGGATTTTCAAAAGCTTGCATGGGAGAATCACGAAACTGTCAGAAGTACGATCCATGTATCAAGATGGGTTTGCAACAAAAAGGTAAGAAAATGTTAAAAAGTGGCTGTTGATTTGTCTTCTAAAGCAAAGTGTTAGGCTTCCATCTGCAAAATGCGTCACACAAACAGTGGAAAGATATATTATGAGCATGAATCTTGAGTATTGAGACTTATGAGCTTATGGATAAGCAGCACATCTCTTCTTATAATCACCATATCCTCTCCAGGCTAGATATGCCCATTCCTTCCACAAGCTAGGGGTGCAGTCACCTTGATTTGCACTAGATTTCATTGCCTTGGTTGTGAGGATTGAAAGGTGAGGGTAGACACATTAGGTAGAATATGCACCTTTTGTAACATGTAGGGCAATAAGCACCAAGGATCGTACATTTTTTTTGCTTGGCCAATCACCAAGGATCATACACTTCTATGCATACATCAAAGAGAGACTAGCCATTGAAGGAACTTTCCAGGAAAAAAGTCCAATTCAGCCCCTGATAGACGAGCACGGCTGGAATTGGCCGGCAATAATCATAATCCTTGCTCTTCCACCCCTACCAAGCCATAACAAGATATTACACAAGTAAAGCCAATTACACCACTTACTGCTTTCATCGCATTTGGCATTTGGCTTGGTTGATGTTGCCAACAAAACTCGCAGGGCGAGTTTTGTCATTAATCTGGCCGTTCATGCAGTGTCTCATACCCTAGAGCAAAGGCCACAGAGAACCTGCAGCTCATGTAGAGAAAACCCTGGAACATTAGAGCATGGCACCCTGGAGCTCGCGAGCAGAAAGCTACAGCAACCGTAAAGCTTAAGGTCATCAAGCAAAAGAGTCAAAAGTACTCAAAGCCATCAAAACCCTAGAGCCACACAAATAACAAAGTGCAAGCTAGCACTCATGTATCAAGATGGCATAGAGCTAATTTGTGCTGCCTCTCCTCCCTCAGGGGGTTTGAACAAGCTCTTTGAGTTTCTCAGAGTTGACTCAGTCTGTATGAGGAAAGCTTCAGTTGTGAAATCAGAATTTGACCAGTCATCCGAGGGGTTTCCAAGAAGAAGGCTAAACAATAGATCCACATACATTGATGTTTGTTTGAGCTCGCAACATTTCCAAGGCATAGAACATGAATAGTGACAGGTTACACCATTCCTGTGTGTACAGCAGACTCTCTGCTTTGTCATCGTCACAAGTATTAACCTTAGATCCCAATCAACCGTAAGACTTACAAGGTTTTCAAACTTTGATTTCACTCACAACATTGATTTCTTAATAGGAAAGCATAAAAGCATTTAATTCACATGAGGCAAAAGAAGACCTTGATCCATTTATTAGTATGTGTGATGGAAAGATTGTACAATTTCAGGTACATCCATGTAGGTACTGAGATAGAAAGAGGCTAGAGCAAGATCACATAGCTGTTCCAAACACTTAAACCATGATTATAGCTGAAAACCTAGAATACAGAAAGGTAAATGCATAAACTAAAGTGGTTGAAAGTTGAAACCCTAAGTCAGAGCAGAAGAGCCTGACTAGTTTAAGGTATCCCAACAGGACTAGAAGTACAAGAAAAGGTGGGTTAAACCCCAAAATCCAAGCTACCATAAGCCAGAACCATCGAGCCCGGAGAGTCATGAACCAAAATGCTGCAGAAATCCTACGTTGAAGCCCTGGAGCTTGAAGCACAGGACCAGAAAAATCCTAGAGCTTAAGAAAGCGGAAACATGAGGCAAGAGGACATCAAACGGCTGGAGCTTAAAAGACTCGAAAACCCTAGAGCTCCAAGCCACTGAAACCATAGAGATGGAAAAACAACAGAAACACAGGGCTATCCAAGCCAAGCCAAGAGTTCACGGTGAGGTTAAGTGAGCTGCACAGAAATCTAAAAGCACAAAAGGGAAGGGGAAAGAGAAACGGGATGACACCTTCTACAAGAAACCCTAAAAACACACACGACATACAGGGAGATACAAGGCTAGCCTTTAAACACACAGGGAGATAGAAGGCTAGCCTAAAAACACACAGGGAGAAGGATAAAACCTAATGAGGGATAGATATCACACAGTCTTCCTCATGCTTCACTGCGTCTTCAAGAATACCCCCTTCTTCAATGGCGACCTGTAGAGGGGAAGCGCCAAGGCCATCGGCGATGGCGAGCAGGATGTCGCGCATCTGCGACCGGAACTCTGCGAGGTCAACGGTGCCATTATGATCGGTGTCGAACCTCTCGAAAACGGAGTCGTAGAGAGTGTTGAGCTCGTCGGGCGTCTTGGCGTTGGGCATGCCCAGCGTGCACTCCAGAAGACGCATCCGCTCGAAGGCCGTGCGCAGCTCCGATCTCGATAAGGTTCCGTCGTGGTTGAGGTCCATCTCCTTGAAGCGCACATCCATGGCCGTGTTGAAGGCCTCCCCGTCCTCAACGAAGTCCCGCACCGTAGATCCGTCCAGGATCACCACAGACATTCTCTGCTTCTTGTTGTCGTGAAGCGTCTGGCAGATACGGCGAGCGATGGCGAGAGCGACGAGGAAATGAGATGATGTAGAGCACGTTGGGCTATATGATGGGCTATGCTGATACAGAGGGCGATGAAAGAGCTTTCGGCTATGGCAATAATATGGGCAGGTTAGAACTTTGGCCTATGGTAACACAAAAGATAACTTTGGGAATAAAGCTTTACAAAGAGGTGAGCATTGAGAACATTATAAAGTGAATTTCCATTTTTTTAATCCTACTAGATCTTCATCTTCTCTTACAATAATGATAAACGTGTAAAAGTGATCTTTAACAATTCCTTAGGGCCGTTGGATTTGCTTGTACCATACAATGTACTTTCTTAGACTTAGATATGTCTTTGCCTCTACCAACCGTATGGTCGAAAAAACATTAAAAAATCGAGAAACTACTTGTGCACTTAATCAAGGGGTGAATAAATCGACAGGCAATTCAGTTGGCTCATATGAAGTTTGCTGTAGTTTCTAACCTGTGTCCTAAACCACCCTTGAATTTTGGTGTGCAATTATAGAAATCACTTTTTTTTGTCGACAATGTTGAGGAAAGGGGCATGAAAGGAAATGTTTATATACATGCCTCATTTATGTTGTTTGAAAAGCAATACTAGTGTCCATAAATATATGGCATGCTACATTGGCACCTCTCATATGGAACACATATTATTAATATCATATATGAGCACTACTAAAAAAGTCCAAAGATTTGATTCATCTGTGTGTTGGTGGGAGTCATAACATACTAATCAGAGTGTTTATGTGCCTTAATGAAGCTTCGTCAAAAACTTGTGATTTATACTTAGCCTTTGTTTTGATTGTATAGATATGTGTTTCACTTGCATCCATTTAGAAATAAATGCAATACGAGAGGGGTGATGAATGTGACTTAAGAAATCAAAGCACTTCATCCCAACCACTCTACAATAAGCACCCATCGATTAGTAATCATATGCACCTTTAAAGAGTGGCATTATACCAAGATACCACTCTATAGTGAGCACCCATGGCTCCCTTTGCAAGTATCTTTTTTGGAAGGCATCTTGAGCGTTTGAAATTTAGAAAATAATCCATTGCATGTACTATGTAATTATTTGAAACTCCTTTGGAAGCAATTTGGGTCTTCCCCATGCACAACTTAACCAATTGACTCGAGAAACACATGGCATTGACTTCCATGATAATTTCTACCAACCACATACATGTGTTTTACATACAAATGTTCTTTGAGCTCCAAGTGGATCCCATGACCATAAGGCCCTCTATTATGTAGAGCCCCCCTCGAAACCACTCCTATTAGACTAAGGGCCCTCCTTCTAAAATTGAAACACACAAGGCCAACTACTTCAAATTACAATCTTTGTTGGAAAAAGAAATTGAAGAGAAGGAATCATATCTATGTATTTGCAATGTGAATAATTTCATCTCATGCATTATTGCACCGCCTTCCTACTGTTGACAATATACCAAAAAAACTATTCTAAAAGACACTTTCCAAGAAAGAATCTACTCTTGTTGTGGAACAACTATCTTTCCAAGGAAGAGGATGAAAAAAGAGATTATAGAGAGACCGACTCTTGAGATTTTATCCGAAATGATCATTGCTTTTATAAAACCCACCATCATTGCTTTTATAAAACCCACCATCATGCGAAAAAATAGAATAAAGTTGTCAAAAAGAGTATGTGAAATATCCAAACTTATCTTTGTCACCTTAAAGTTTTTAGTTTGAACCTTCACAAATCTATTTAATGATTCAAAACCTTCATAATTGTATTTAATGCAAAATCAAAACATTAAACTATCAAAATAAAGAAAGATAGTACTTGGGCTCCCATTTACATGCATAGTGGACATTTACACATATACAAACACCTCTGCCCCCCCTCGAGCGCCCATTTTTGTTAGGAAAAAGTGGGAAAAACCTCTAGTTACACACATTCTTTTCACAAGCCCTTGCACCCCTACAAGCCTAGTACATGTGTAAGACGAGAGAGAGAGAGAGAGAGAGAGAGAGAGAGAGAGAGAGAGAGAGATGTAATTGGGTGAGTGGGATATTTTTACGATGGATGGTGGATAAATGTTTACATATGGAACTCAATTGGAGGGGTAAATGTCTTCTATCTAAATATAGTAGGCAGCAAGGAAATCCACATGGCTCATAAAAGGCATGGGTTGAAAATCCATGTGGATGCAATCACCATCAAAACACCTCGATCTTCATTTAGATAAGCATTAGAATAACAATCTTGCATGGAACATGTAACACATATATAGATTACATTATCTATAGGCTTTTTTGAAGACCATGAATGGTATTGGGTAAACATTAAAAATGTCAAACGGTTCCCTCCTTAAAAGTTAAATTGGTAGTACACCTCAAGCTCTCTAGGATTTCTCTCGAACTATTGCTTGCTCATTGCTCCGTAATAATGGCTTTAAATTCTTAATATAGGCTGCTGCACCCAACTATCGTATTCAATAGGGTTTGAAAATGGGGGACTCTACATTAGGTCTTGGTAATTGAGGGCTCCCTTATTGGAAGTATAGTTCATTAGACTGTTCTTTGTGACCTCTACATTTGAGACAATCTTTATGTGTGGATAATAGCCAATGAAAATGTAAATATTGGTTCACCTAAAAGCTCACAAACATAAAAGCCACCACTTAGGTTTTTTATTGTGTTTTACATCTAACATATACCCATACATGTGGTAGTATGGCTATAATTAGAGGTTGTATCTTTTCAGGGACATGAAGATTAAACCATTAATCTTGGAAAACCATTAAGATTCCTCCCTTATTTCTCCTTTTAGAAGCCTATGCACCACATGAAGATCAAACCATTAATCTTGGAAAACCCTTCCCTATTTTCCCCTTAGAAGCCTATGCACCACATGAGTATCAAAAGATGATACTTTTTTCTCAAATTTCAACTATAAAGAAGGTTATATGATGGCATCACATAGCTCAAATAGTGTGTTGACATTCTAGAGAGCTGAAAAAGAACTCCATAGATTCACAAATTCTAAAAAATGAAGGGGGTAATCTTCAATGCAAATGAAGAACATCAAGTTGAAGTGAGACAATTGTTTATCAAAGTTTAAAAACACGAAAACAAAATCCTTTTATACATACTTGCGCCATGGTAATGATTTATGAAGGTACAAAAGTCTCTCAATAGCATTAAGGCCCACCAAAAGCAAGGACCACAATTCTCCCCAAACTTTTGAACCTTTCTCATCATCATTATTTTTAAAAATTTGGTTTTACTTTAAAATATTGCTTCTTTATCTTATGAATTTCCAAACCTTTAGTTGAGATTTTGAATATTTCTTCTTTATCTATGAATTTATAAACCTTTAGTTGAGATTATGAATTTTTCTTCTTCATCTATGATCTTATGTGGCTCCTTTAAGTATTTCTAACCTTTTAGTTGAATTTTTCTTTTTTATCTATGATGTTCTATGGATCCCTTAAGTTGTGGTATTTGTAACCTTTTAGTGAGCTAGTTTATTAAGCTACATCATGTAAGCTCCTTTTGTTTTGTATGGATTCACTCAATTATTTAACATTGTATATTTAAAAGTCTATGATATTCTTTCTATGTGTAAGTGACCTCTTTCTTAAACATTTCAGTAATGCACTTCATTTGCCATATTGTTGTGATTTTGTCCTCAACTTGCTCTAGTTTGTGTGGTCCCCTTTTTGATGAGTTAACCATGTTTCAAGCATAGGATACCATTTTCTTAGGTCCTCGTTATATGAGAAGAAGCCATCTTTAAGTAGTTGAAAATCTGGACTAGGAGCATCACACATAAAATCTATACTTGGGCTGGACTAGGAGCATCACACATAAAATCTATACTATCACCTAAATCTAGTCCCCTTTATGTGGAGTAGCCATCTTTAAGGAATTAGGAACTTGGCCTAGGGGCCAAAATAAAAAAACGGATGATACTTTTTGAGTGCATATGCTTCTAAGGAAATAGGGGAAAGTAGGGAGGAAGCTAAAGGGTTTTCCCTTATACATAAATCCTTTATGTTTACATGATATGCATCATTATTAGCTAGCCAATGTATTGGACTTATGGTAGAGGTGTTAAATATTCATCTTACAATTTTGTTTACATTTAGAAAATGGTATATTATTCATGTGTGTGTGTGTGTGTGTGTGTGTGTGTGTGTAGGACTACAAACTTCTCCCATAGCCTGATGATGACTCTGAGGATGGGGCCCATGTCTTGGAAACCATGGATACTATTCCATAAAATCTTGGAACACGATTTGCGACGCGAGACTGGATAGGATGGAAAACCACCTCCCTCTTCATGCTTAGTGCAACATCCATTTTGGAGCTAACAATGACTTCGAACCATGAGTAGCTAGTAACTCAGCTATCAAGGACTCCTCTGTTGTAGAAGGATCAACTTCTGCATTACCCATACCCACCCAACCAATGTTGAGATATCGAGCTCAACTAGTGCTGCAAACATTGATGACCCACCTGGTGGGTGATAACTTTTGCACTTATGCCACTAGCATGGTTGGTGAGATTATGGTTGATATGCCGCCAGTGGATGACATGCTATGTGACAACCACTTTGGAGTACTAGAGTTATGTCATAGTTATAGCGCCAGCTCATATAGTTGAGTTCACACTATGGATTGACCATTATATGTTATTGTAGGAGAGTACTTTTCCTTATAGTATGTACTCTTATCTTTTTAGTTATATGGTTATAGAGAAGAGAAGAAGATAGAAGAAAATTCAGCTCTCTATCTCTCTTGTGTCTTGCTCTCTCTTATGTGTGTGTTTTTTCTCACAAGGAACTCAAGATCTCCCTCTCTCTTGCATTCTCTTTATGGTATCAGACCTCCCGGTTGTGTGAGAGCTAAGAAGGCAAGCAAGAGGCAAGAACAAAGTAAGCAAGGAAGCGATACATAGGCTTGGAGGTGCTTGTGAGATGCGTAGTACTTTGCACTATTGTTCTGTGACCGGAATCGCGTTTCGGGCATGTTTTGGTCTCCATTCGTCGATCATTGCAAGGTATCTTTGGTAGTTTTGGGAAGGTCTTGTCTCTGGTCAAAATCTAGTTATTGCAGTGCACTAGTGAATTTTAGGAGTGCAAACAGTCTCTGCACATGTATTGTTGACCTTGGGTTTATGTACATGTACTCTAGTCGTAGCTAGTGACATTGTGCTGAAGTAACGTCGCTGCAGAGTAGTCATCACAGGAGATACTACTGTGTTATAGGTTGCATATAGAAATGGTCTATTTGCAGGCAAACATGTCTGACATACTCAATCAACTTATTAGTGATATGAGAAGCTAGACAAGAACAACTTCCATCCTGAGAAGTTTAGAATAACCAATTTCCTAATGGGTAAAGGATTTTGGGACTATGTCGAAGGAGACAATGAGGAGCCTCAAGAGTTGTTTGAAGAGAATTCCACTCCAACATATATAAAGGCATTCAAGGACTAGAACCAAGTTGCAAGGAAAGTTATGTACTATCTTTCAATAAGTGCCACAGACAGAATGATAGGACATATACAAGATGCTAACACTCCAACAGTTGCATGGCAGAACCGTGTGATGTTTCAGAACAACACAAAGGCAAGGAAACTGTGGAGAAGAAAAGCATGCCTATCAATGAGTATGCTTCAAAGATCAAGGGATCCCTTGGGTCTATCAATGTATCGGCGGAAGATGATGATTTAGTGAGTGTCTGTCTTAATGGGCTTGGCAAAGAGTACAAGCCATTCAAGACCTCCATAGTTTCTCCATGCTTGGAGCAAGGGAAGACTCAATAGTCTTTCACAAAATAAACATGTTTTAGATTTTTAAACTTTTTTATTTTGCAGGTCTAAGTCAGCTGTTTGAATTAGCTATGTCAGAGTCAGCTGATTGAATCAACTGCTGCTAGAGTCAGCTTTTCAACATGTCCACGGAGTCTATCAAAGTCAACTTTTTGAATTAACTAATTGAATCAGCTGTCTCAATTAAGTGATGAAATTAGCTATTAGAGTCAACTAACTGATTAGGTGACTGAATCAGTCTGTCGAAGTCAGCTTCCGATCTACTGAGTCAGCTGTCTAAATAAAGGTTCAGAGACATTGCTGATCTTGAGAGAAGGTGTTAAAAGACACAAGATTCACACCATCTATAAGGTTTGCAAAGCTTTGAAAACATGCCGCTTATTTGGTGAAAAGCAATTCCTACATCAAAGGAGGAATTACAGGTCGCCATCTTCTCTAGAATCAATTCTACATAATTGCCAGTGCAATTTAGCTGATAGGAAGTTGTAGATTTTTTGGTCACACCTACTTGATTACATCGACGGTAAGATTACGGAGATAAAGCTGAAATCATGACTCGACTATCTATCATTAGCAACAACAAGCTCCTCGATCATTTTATAAAAGTTTATCTTGTATGTAGCTACTAACAGTGAACAAGAAGTGAACAACTTAGTGATCAAAAAACACCTTCTGAGTGTGTAGCCTAAGCCTAACACTCACAGCATTGTACTAATTGTAATATATAAGCTGATTGAGATCCTTAGAATTAGGATAGGGTTTTGGGGATTAACCCTTCCACATCAGAGTTAGAATCTAACTTTTGTTGTATCTTATCTGATTTAGTAATATAAACGGTGCTGATTTGGTTTCAAATTATTCATTCAATCTGATTATTGGTCATTGTGTCACATTTCCTTGTCCTTGCAACTTTAACATTTATGTTAGATGTGAATATTCCCAACTTTTGGGACTTAGTGTCAATTCTTATCATAGAAGAAAAGTCTTTGGGTGAGAACTCTTTTTCACAAATCAAGAACATATCAAAACAGGCCTTCTACTCCAATAATTCAGGTAGAGGCAGAGGTAGAGGTAGAGGTCGTGGTCGAGGCCAAGGTGGTGTGGCCGACATGAAAACCAGAATTATGGACAAAAATAGTCTAATGATTCTCAGGAGCTTATGCCTTCTACTCCAATTCAAGTAGGGACACGGGTAGAGGTCATGGTCAAGGCCAAGGTGGTGGCCAACATGGAAACCAGAATTATGGACAAAAAAAAGTCTTAGGATAGGGTTTTGGGGATTATCCCTTCCACATTAGAGTTAGAATTCATCTTTTGTTGTATCTCATCTGATTCAGTAATATAAACAATGCTGATTTGGTTTAAACTTATTCATTCAATCTGATTTAGGGATTATCCCTTCCATATTAGAGTTAGAATTTATCTTTTGTTGTATCTCATCTGATTCAGTAATATAAATAGTGTTGATTTGGTTTCAAATTATTCATTCAATTTGATTTGCTAGTCGTTATGTTGCAATTCCTTGTCCCCATCATAACTTTAACATCGTATTACAGCCTCATTTATTGAAACCTAGCCTTTGAGATCAAGCACACTAACATTTGCATCAGCTTCAGTTACACACTATCTGAGATCTACAGTCGTTATGCTCCATGTTGACGCTACACAACTGCTAAGTCAGTCTTTGGCATTCTGCACTTTGGTTGTAGATTTAACATTAGTCACTTTTGCTTTGCACACTTTGATTTGCATAATCTACATCAGAGTCAGCCATCTGAGTAGACCTACTGATAAGTCGTTGATCTACTACAGCCATTGACCTGCTGGCTGACAACCATCAACATGCTATGCTATTAACAGTCCACTGCCTACTGTCGCACAACTTTCCACATTCTTGAGTCAGTATTCAACGTTTGGCTGAGTTTACTTTTTTTGGCCAGGTTTACTACAATCAGAATCAGCTGTTGAAGTCAGCTCCAGCTGTCAGAATCTGAAGGCGGTATCAACCTATTTTACTGACTCAATGGTACCCAACTTGAGTAGCCTGCACTTGGAGGGAGCTAAAAAAACTCAATAGTACAAACTATGCAACATGGAAGCTGAAGATGGAGTCACTATTATTCTTCCAAGATTGTTCAGAGATGGTTTCTACTATGGAGGGACCAACTGATCTAACTGCTGAAGCCCTAGCAGAATGGGATAAGAAGGCCATATTTACTATCCACATGATAAAGCTGAGTGTGAAGGATGACATCCTCATTCATTTGAGGGAGGTGCTGACTCCCAAAGAAGCTTGGGACAATCTAAAGAAGGTGTATGAGTCTAAAAGAACTTCCAAACAGATTGCCTTGAGAGTTGAACTCACAAATGAAACAAGGAAGCCCAATGAGAATTCTACAGACTTCATCAAGTGGGGTGAAAGACATGTATCAGCAATTGATAGATGTGGGAGACAAGATGTTCGAAAATGAGCTTGATATAATCATTATCCATGGGATGAAGGCAGGCTATGAAGGTCTTGCTCAAGGCCTCACCATTCTGAGGTAAAAACACTCACTTGCCAAAATGAAGCAGATCCTTAGGGAGGAGGATCAAAGACAAGTAGCCATGAAGAACATCCATGGTAGCAGCAACACTTCAAGAAGTAACAATGATAAAGCCCTCCTCACAACAAGAGGCAAAGGAAGATCAAATAATCAAAGAGGACGAAGAAGACATAAAAACTACTAGCCCAACAATAACAACTATCAAGGTACTCATGAAGGTACTTATTCTTCTAATGGTAGAGGTAGAGGAAGAGGCAGAGATTCCCATAACTCTATGTAATGTTATTACTGTAAAAAATATGGACATTTTGAGAAAGATTGTAGGAAAAAGCAAGTTGATCTGAAGGGGAAATCAGTAAGCTATGTTGAAGATGGAAGCTCTCAAAGCTTCACAAATGCCAACACTTTTCTCTCTATTGAAAAGATCAAAGAGGCCAACCATGTAGACCATGGCAGCAAGCGAGAACCATGGTGGATTGATAGTGGGGGCAAGCTCCCACCACATGACTTCTCATACTGAATAATTTTCTAAATTGTATTCTACTCATGATGGTTTGATTTATACTATAGATATCACTCCTAATTCTATCACAGGTAAAGTAGAAGCTTCCCTTGAGCTCAACATAGGGGAAAGAAAGCATCTTGGAGATGTCCTCTTGGCACCTTCACTCACTAAGAGCTTACTTTCAGTTGGAGACTTGGTGGAGGCTTCAAAGTAAAATTTGAAGGTCAACAATGCCTGATCAGAGATCCTTAACACAGCTACAAGGTCAATCGTAAGAGGTCAGAAGCATGGAAAACTCTTCAAGTTGAGTGGATCGGTAGCAAAACTATCAGCAGTGCAAGCTAATAGGTCAGCCTCCTTACCTCCATCAAAATTATGGAATAAAAGGTATGGTCACCTGAATTTCAATAGCAGCAGCTAAAAACAAAAGGCATGGTTTTGGGTATACCATCTCTGCAAAAAGTTGATAAAGTATGTGAAGCCTGATTGGCCAAGCAGCATAGAGCACCATTCTCTAGAAAACACGTAGAGTAAGAGGAGTCATTGACATTCACATAGATGTCTGTAAATTAGCTCACACTCCTTCACTTGGTGGCAATACATACTATGTTTCCTTCATAGATGATTACTCTAGATACACTTGGGTTTTCTTCATCATGAAATCTAAAGCTGAAGTATTTGGCATTTTCAAAGAGTTTCATATTATGGTTCAAAACATGACAGGTAGAAGAATCAAGGTCCTCAAGTCAAAAAATGGAGGAGAATACCTCTCAAAAGACTTTAGCAAATACTTTCTTGAGCATAGCATAAGAAGGCAACTTACCTCTGCAGCTATACAGCTCAACAAAATGGAGTTACTGAGAGGAAGAACAGAGTTTTGTTTGAGTCAGCTAGGTGTATGCTAAAGGAGAAGAACCTCTCCAGCACCTACGGGGCTGAAGCAATCAGCACTTCATGCTACCTAATGAGCAGATCCCCAACTGAAGCACTCTAGGGAATCACCCCATATGAAGTTTTTCATGGACTAAAGCCTCGAGTACATCATCTTAGAATATTTAGATAAGTAGCTTTTTCTCATATTCTAGATGCAAATAGGAAGAAGCTTGATGACAACATAAGTAGCTTTTTCTCATATTCTAGATGCAAAATGCAAATAGGAAGAAGCTTGATGACAACATAAAGTGTGTGTTTGTTGGATATAGTAGTAAGCATAAGGCTTACAAACTCTATGATCCAATAAACAAGGAAACATTTGTTCAAAAGGGATGTGATATTTGATGAGACTGTCAGCTGGTCAGCTCATCCATAAGATGCAGACACCCCTTCTTCATCTACTCTTAAAAGGGAGATAGCACCTTTGGAGAAGTATATTGAAGAACTAGAGGAAGAAGATGATGCCCACAATGCAGCCCTTAGGAGGTCTACCAGAGATAGAAGGCATCCCCAAAGGTGTTAATATCACAGAGATGCAATGGACAAAGAGATGACTGCATTGCACAAGGAGCATATTTGGGATCTGTATGAGCTTCCACCCCCAACAAGAAAGCCATAGGCTACAAATGGATCTACAAGTTGAAGTACAACAAGGAAGGAAAGATAGACATGTACAATGTAAGACCCCCGCCCCCTCCGCGATGCCCCCTCCGAGGGCGCTGGCGGTGGAAGCAGCGTCAGTCTCTCGCGTGGGGGGTAGGGATCCACACTCAAGGCCTCGCCCATGGATATCGGGGACAAGAGACTAGCCCGGTGGTTCCTCCAAAACCAAACCCGGAAAAACTTCCCTCGCTCGGAAGGCACAAGCGATTCCACCAAGAAAATCATCTAACGGGAGAATTGATCTAACGAGTCAAAGTCTTAACTATCAAAACTGATCCGACCAAACCTGAAAGTCACATGGTCAGATCAAGGAAGAGACTTGCACTTGATCCATAGAATCACCACTTTTTCCCCCCTTTAGCGAGGCACAACCGGCTGATTCCCTCCCACAGAACAAAGGTCTTCCTAGGACTTAATCTAACTAACGTAACTTAATCATAACTATTTGTATCGCAAGAATCCCCCGATCCAACCGGCCCATGGGTTAGCCAACTGCCCAACCACTGTATGGGTGGGATTCCTTTATAAAAATTTGGTTATGTTTTGCCTGGTACCGAGGAAAAGAATTCCCAGGTCCCCCTAGCGCTGCCGCCGCTTCAAGCAAAATTCAAGGTAGTCATACCACTTACACACCCACCAATATGAAATTGCCATTTTAACAGATTCGGCTGTCTTTAAAACAATATTTTAATGAAATCATAGTATTTAAACCTTTTTCTACCTAAAATACTATAAAAATTCATCTTCTTAATTAAACACAAATATCCATTTTTTTGAATATGCCAAAAATTTCTCTTTTTGCATTTAAATGATTGAATTCCAAATGTCATGGGAATTCCTCTTTTATCATTTAAAAATTCTTATGCATAAAATAAATTTATAAAAAATTCATCTTTTAAATTAAATAAAAATATCCATTATTTTGAATATGTCAAAAATTTCTCTTTTTGCATTTAAATGATTGAATTCCAAATGTCATGGGAATTCCTCTTTTATCATTTAGAAATTCTTACACTTAAATTTATCACAAATTTCTCTTTTTCTTAATTAAATAATTATGCATAAATAAAAAAAAGTATTCTTTCCTAAATATGGTCAAAGTCATTCTTTTTTCTTTACATTTCTAAACCTACAATATGGTAGGAGTTCCTCTTTTAGTATTATACATAAAAATAAGATATGTATTTGTTTCCAAAAAAATTTGCCATAGCTTTGTTGCTATTATTGATAATTTTTAATTTTCCTAAAAGAAGAAAACCTTGTAATGAAAATATGATAGAAGATCTACTTTTAAGCTTAAATCTAAACTATGAATTTAAATCATAATTTTAACCATAATCATAATCATAATTTCAACCATAATCATAAACTTAATTATGATTATCCCACTAGATTAAGCTAATTCCATCAATCCTTTTTTTCCAATTTGATAGGATAATCTATTTCTCATTTAGAATCAATTAAAGTATTTTTTAACTACTTATAAATAATCTAAAAGGATTTTGGATTCATAGGCCACTGCATGACCTTCCTGCATAAGAGCACCGCCTAAGGCGAAACCACTAGCATCAGTAACTACCTCAAAAGGTTTGGTAAAATCTGGCAATTTAAAAACAGGGTTGGTTACTAAGGTTGTCTTCAGCTTATCAAAGGCACTCTGACACATAGCAGTCCACTAAAATAGGGTACTTTTCTTGAGAAGGTTAGTTAAAGGGGATGCTATCTGAGCATATCTAGGTATAAAGATTCTATACCATCCGATTAATCCTAGGAATCCTTTGACTGCTTTTACCATCTTGGGTTCTGGCCACTCTACGATTGCTTGGATCTTTGCGAGGTCAGGAGAAATCCCATCTTTAGACACTATGAATCCCAAGTATTTCACCTGGTCAACGGAGAAAGAACACTTGCTCTTTTTTGCAAAGAGTTGGTGCTTCCTTAGGATTTCCAGGACCTTGCGCACATGATCTTCATGATCTGCAGCATTCTTTGAGTATACCAAGATGTCATCAAAGAAGACAAGAACAAAATCATCCAAGTATTCTCTTAGAATATCTTGCATAAGACGATTAAACATCGCCGGGGGCATTAGTCAATCCAAACGGCATGACTGTGAACTCATAATGCCCATAGCGAGTGTTGAATGCTGTCTTTGGGATGTCCTGTTCTTTGATTTTGATATGGTAGTACCCGGATTTGAGATCTATCTTTGTGAACATTTGGGTTTCACTTAACTCATCCAGAAGCTCATCGATCCTAGGGATAGGATACTTATTTTTAATTGTTAATTGATTCAATCCTCTATAGTCAATACAGAGTCCTAACGTTCCAAGGTGACACACTGGGTCTGACGAATTCCTGCTCTAACAGTTGTCTTAACTGCTCCTTAAGTTCTATGGATTCAAGAACTGGCATTTTGTATACACGCTGGGCTACTGGTGGTGGCTGAGCTCCGGGGGTTAACTCGATCTCATGATCTACTTCGCGAGACGGAGGCATCTCAGTCAGCTCTTCTGGGGGAACACATCTGCATACTCACTTAACCACTTTGGTTCTTTAGCCTTGCATTTTATGTCTACCGGATTCATCTTAACGACATAAACAGCTTGCCTCTTTCTGAGCCCTTTTAACAATTTAGAAGCCTTGACTAATTGCAGCATTGGGGATTCAAAAATTCTAGTTCCTCAAACTTTATTCTCGTGAAGGTCAAGGAAAGAAATGGTTCCATTGTGACAATCAATGTCAGCCTGATTCTTATGGAGCCAATCCATTCCAAGGATCCCATCATAGATTCCCAAGGGTGGGACTCTAAACTGGCAATCTGTTACGTTCCCATCTAGACTAAACTAAATAAGGTCTGTCTCAAGGTGTGTGAAAAGAATCTTTCCACTAGCCAATTCCACTTGCATAGGTCTCCCTGATTTTTGATTTAGGACTAACTTACGCAGACATCTTGGGGAAATAAAAGAATGAGTACTGCCTGAATCAATCAAAAGCTTTAATTGCTTACCCTGGTACTCTGCTGGAGTCTGGAGGACTGAAAATTGACGATTTTGCCCCTGATGCTCAATTGCGACATAGATCTGTCCTTTTTCTTCCTCCACTTCCTTAGCTATAGTGACGGCTCTAGCTGCTGTAGTCTGAGGTGGAACTCTCTCTCTTTGGTTTCCCCAATTTTGGGAGGGATTTCGGAGACTACTTTGCATGGAGGCTCTTCTGGGGTTGGCCTGATTTTGGCGCGGGGGACCCTGATGGACTTATACGAAGGAGTACGTCTCTGAACTTTGGGACCCTGGCTTCCTTGGCCCATAGAAGGAGATGGGTAATCTTTGAGCTGGTTCCCAATCCCCTGACATCCGAAACACCTATTCTCACTTCGAATCTCTTCCCTCTGCATTCTTGAAAGAGCCGGAGTTCTTGAGAAAGAGCTTCGAGGAAAAGGTCTTCCTTCATTCCTGAAACTTCCTATCTCCAGATTCTGGTTGGGACCTTGGTGTCTCTTTGGAGGCGGAAGGTTGGAAGAACTTCATGGTGTTTGGAATCTCTTAAAGGATGAGGGAGCTGGCTTTGGGCGGGACTTTAACAATAAAGGCTTTGGCAAAGTCCTTTGCCATCCTTACAGCTTTAGCCATGGAAACTGGCTTGGCATTTTTGACCAGGGTGTCTAAAGGTTCATTCATTCCCCGAATGAACTTGGCCATGAGTTGCTCTTCGTCTAGTGGTGGTGAGTACTTGAGGAGAAGAGCAAACGCTTGGTGATATTCTTCAATAGTTTTGCTCCCTTGGTTTAGCTCTAAGAATTCATTCATCTTGGTTTCTAAAAATCCGAGGAGACAAAATCTCTTCCTTAGATAAGCTTTGAGATCATTCTAGGACTGGGTGTTCCTATCCAGCTGGTTGGTCTTGCAATGGTTTCTCCATGCCACCGTGGCTGTTTCCACAATCTTCAGCCTTGTGAGAGCCATTTTGCTCCTCTCGTTGTATCTGGTGACATCAAAATATTCCTCCATGGCCTCGACCCACTTCTCCACAGCCTCGCCCAAGTTCTCCCCTTCACCCTTAAAGGGACCTGGCTGAGTTCTGTGAAGGGCCTTGCAAACATCGGGGTCTAGCTCTTCCTCATCTATGAGAGGATTCAGCTGTCGGCCACGGTTCGCGCTCGCCTCATGATTCTGCCAAAAATGATACATTATTTAATTTTCTTTTTGATTTCGTCAGTGAGATCCTAAGACTTAAGAGATTCAAAAAATAATTGCCCAAACGAGATAAACGATCTTATTGGAGATCTATGACATATGTGCGAGTAACAGATCTTGCTTATTCAATTCGTCATATAATAAACAATCACTTATATAACATGGAATTTTCCACAAAACATTTCTTTATTTACATAAAGGTTGCAATATGTACATAGAGCATCTCGGCTCCAGAAAGTCAAAACCTCCGCGGGAATTACATAAGACGACGATACTGGGCTATAGACATGCCCCAATACAAATGTTCCCTCACTGTCAAAGGAGCTACCTTACTACTTGGGATAAAACATCTAAGAAGTCTATAGATATGGCAGGAAAGTCTCAAATCTTGAGACGTGGGGTGATACAAAATAACACCATGAATCACTTTTAACCTCAATAGGACCATGGCCAATGAGATATTCTCCCTCAGTATCATGCACTGATTGCAGGAGGCGTGGACATATTGCCCTGCTGCATGCCACTTGTGCTGCCGTCTCTCCGCTAGAACTGAGAAATATAAATCCTCGAAATGGCTTGCGAGTTTGGCTCGGCCTGTTCGAGTCGTAGAGCGGAAGAGACGATATGCTCGAAGTCGAAGGTAGTGATATCCTGTGAGTGACGGTCACGATCGGGAATACCGGATAAGCGTGGAACTTCCATCTATAAAACCAAATTCTTTGATTAAATATCTTCATTAATGAAGCTTAAGGAATGAAAATACAATAAGTAAATGCTCTTTCTGAGTTTTTATTATGAATTTTCTGATAAGAATTCAAATTTTCCTTATTAGCTTTTCACAAAGCTCTGATACCACCTATATGACCCTCGCCCCCTCCGCGATGCCTCCTCCGAGGGCGCTGGTGGCGGAAGCAGCGTCAGTCTCTTGCGCGGGGCAGGGATCCACACTCGGAGCTTCGCCCCACGGATATTTGGACAAGAGACTAGCTTGGTGGTTCCTCCGAAACCGAACCCGAAAAAACTTCCCTCGGAAGGCACGAGCGATTCCACTAGGAAAATCATCTAACGGGAGAATTGATCTAACGAGTCAAAGTCTTAACTATCCAAATTGATTCGACCAAACTTGAAAGTCACATTGTCAGGTCAAGGAAGAAACTTGCACTTGGTCCATAGAATCAACGCTTTTTTTCCCCTTTAGAGGCACAACTGCTGCTGATTCCCTCCCACAAAACAAGGGTCTTCCTAGGACTTAATCTAACTAACATAACTTAATCGTAACTATTTGTATCGCAGGAATCCCCTGTCCAGCCTCTAACCCCAACCAGCCCATGGGTTAGCCAACCGCCCATAGCCAACCGCCCAACCACTATATTGGTGGGATTCCTTTATAAAAATTTGGGTATGTTTTGCTCGGGTACCAAGGAAAAGAGTTCCCAGGCCCCCTACTCGGCGCTTCAAGCAAAATTCAAGGTAGTCATACCACTTACACACCCAATATGAAATTGCCATTTTAACAGATTCGGCTGTCTTTAAAACAATATTTCAATAAAATCATAGTATTATTAATCATAATCCTCCAAAATATTGAGTCCATTAATTTACAAAATATATCATCCAGACTCTCCGTTGAAGACCAGTTGGTCAACCAACGAGATCCAATATCAAAATTCAATTCACAAAAGTAATTCTTTTCAGTTCATCCGTATCTTTCTCGACGTACGCATGGGTGTGTTAGCAACCGCGAGCCTTAGCATCACCTCGTCAGAACCTTCTAGGATCCTACTTAGGTGTCCTGGCTTTTCACTCAGGGACCGCTTCGTCAGTCTTCGCCCATCGTACCAGAAGCGCACCATTTTAACCATACCGAGGCTGGTCAAGACCTCAGTAGGTTTGCCGGAGCGACGTCCCTCGACGACTCCCTGCCAGCAGCTGTTGCAACGAGTCTCTCCTTAGCTAATCACATACTAAATGCTTCCTTCAGCATTCTGGCGTCCTTTAAAAGAAAATAGAGGTTCTATGCAAGTTGAATTTTTGGTTCGAGATTGGTTCCACAAAACCCTTTTCTCGTAATCCAGATTTTCTTAATGAGAATCATTGATATCTCATCAGGGTAATCTACCCATCATTTGACTGAATTTCCAACTAGATTCTTGGTGATTTTGGTTAAGGGAAAACTACGCTAATTTAACGGTAGTCTATTCTTTGTGTCAAGAATTGGAATTGGTCTTGAGGTTTTTGCTTGATTCAGATTTGAGAGATGGGCAAGTAGTTTACAAGCCGCCCTTCTCACAGTCGTGGTCTAACCAAAATTATTCGATTTACTTCTAACTTTGATTCCTAAGGATTTTCTTCAGATAAAAATCTACTGAACTTCTAACCATAAGGAAAATTCCAACTTTATGAATTTCATTCCTTTTCCTAACCACAATAGATGAAGAAGTAGTTCTATACGAGAATATTGGGATTTTATAAAAATACTCTTCTTCCATTAATCCAATTTTGGGTATATATCAATTTGGTAATTTATCCACATAAAAATATCTAAGCATATTCTTTCCACCACCAATTTAATTATCAACATTAAAATACCCTAATTTTCTAGGTGAAATTATGGTGAAAACTCCTCTTTTGTCATCAAAGTTAATTTAAATCTTTTTCTACTTAAAAAACTATAGAAATTCATCTTTTTAATTAAATACAAATATCCATTTTTTTGAATATGCTAAAAATTTCTCTTTTTGCATTTAAATGATTGAATTCCAAATGTCATGGGAGTTCCTCTTTTACCATTTAAAAATTCATGCATAGAATAAATTTATCAAAAATTCATCTTTTAAAATAAAAATATCCATTATTTTGAATGTCAAAAATTCCTCTTTTTTTATTTAAATGATTGAATTCCAAATGTCATGGGAATTCCTCTTTTATCATTTAAAAATTCTTACGCATAAATTTATCACAAATTTCTCTTTTTTGCATAAATACAAAAAAGTATTCTTTCCTAAATATGATCAAAATCCTTCTTTTTGCTTTACATTTCTAAACCTACAATATGGTAGGAGTTCCTCTTTTAGTATTATACATAAAAATAAGATATGTATTTTTTTTTCAGAAAAAGTTTGCCATAGCTTCGCTGCTGCTATTAGTAATTACTGATAATTTTTAATTTTCCTAAAAGAAGAAAACCTTGTAATGAAAATATGATAGAAGATCTAATTTTAAGCTTAAATCCAAATTATAAATTTAAATCATAATTTTAACCATAATCATAAACTTAATTATGATTATCCCACTAGATTAAGCTAATTTCATTATTACTCTTTTTCCAATTTGAAAGGATAATCTATTTCTCATTTAGAATCAATTAAAGTAGTATTTAACTACTTATAAATAATCTAAAAGAAATAACCATTATCTTGTTAACACAGAATTATGAAAATATCATTTTCTTAATCTCTAGCTAATCAAGCCTAGAGTTTGGTTTTGAAATAAGAAATTATCAATGAGAAGCATTCTTTTGCTAAAGAATTAGCCATAGAGATGACTATTGTTTTTGAGAGAGGAATATACATAAGAAAGCATTCTAAATAAGCATAATGATTAATTTTCTCTTAATTAAACATTAATATTCTTAGGGAAAGCTTGATTTGAATTAAAACAATCATTTAGAAAACTTCTTAAGCTTGAGAGGGGTTGAGAAGAAGAAAGCCATTTAGGAAATTGAAAAAAACCATAAAATCCATTCTTACCTCTAGGAATAGCTTGATTCTTTCTCAAGTAGTGAAGCCCCCAACCAATCAATTGGTTAGCAAGAGGAGAAGAGAACTCCAAGACTTGTTGAAGAGAGAGAGAAGCTCCAAGCTCCCCAAAACTAGAGGAAAATTAAGGGATAATAGAAAATTTAAAATTTTTATTGTAATATTGGCATGGTATAGCTCTCAGAGATGAGAATACAAAGGAATGAGGGTCTATTTATAGGTGAGGGAGGCCACTAACTAAGTCCAACCGAGTTCTAGAATTTTCTAGCTTCAGTTTGACTCAATTTGGACAAGATTTGGACCAGTTTGGCTCCCTTTTTGATCCAGTAGAGATGAGAGAGAAAATATCCCATTTTTTGGATTAAACAACTCAATTAATCATGAGAAAAAAGGCACCTCCTTGAGGTCGCATTCTCTCCTTACTGAGGTGTCAAAAACGCATCATTTCCTCTAAATATCTTATGTTTTTTACTAATATCTCTTAATTTTAACTAATAAACCTTGTACTTAGTCAACTCTTCATCTTATGTGAGCATTTACTCATTTTTGGGTATTTTTTTTTATCCTTTGGATTTATCTCATCCCAACACTTGGATTAATCCTACTGGCCCATAAGAACCTTAATTGGACCATAATTCTTTTTTAAAAAAAAATCTGGACCCTTAGGCTGTCTTTAATACACATTTTTAATTGATTCCTAATGCACATTAGAGAATTTATTTTGAATCTCTGTTTTAGGGAATTATATTTTAGACATTAGGAGAATTTTTATATCCAAAAATATATGAATATTGAATTACCTCTCTCTAGAAATTTTCTTGTCTCTAGGCAAAAACAAGGAAAAACAATATTTTCTTGCATTTTGACATAGAGAATGATTACAAGGGATTGAGGTAAAAGCTTATTCATTATTCAGGTTGAGGAGAGGAATCTTACATACAAAGCAAGACTTGTGGCTAAAGGTTTTGCTCAAAAATAGGGGGTTGATTAAAGAGACCTTTGCACACACCAGTAGCCAAGATGAATTCCATTAGGTTAGTCCTTTCTCTAGCCTCTCTTCATAAGTGGAAATAATGGCAAATGGATGTCAACAATGCATTCCTCAATGGCCAGCTTGAGGAAGAAGTCTACATGATGCAATAGTCTGAAGGTTATGTCAAAGCAGGAACATAGCATCTTGTTTGCAAGCTGGAGGAGCTTGTATGGTCTGAAACAAGCTCCAAGATCCTAGTATGGCAGAATTGATGAGCATCTCAAAGCTCAAGTGTTCCATAAGAATAATGCAAATTATACTCTCTACCATACATGGTGAAAGGAAAGGACATTGTTCTTGTTCTTCTATATGTTGATGATCTGATTTTGACAGGAAGCAATGAAGCCATGGTTGTAGCTGTCAAATCTAAACTCTTAGCTGAGTTTGAGATGAAAGACCTTGGATACCTGCACTATATCCTTGGGATTGAAGTATTTAGGACCACAACACCTGGTATCTTTATTGAAGAAGCATTAGTGGCAATGCATTCTTTCTTGGTGTAGGAGCCATTTCATGGTGTTCTAAGAGGTAAAATATAGTTAGTCTGTCATCCACAAAGGCTGAATACAAAGCCTTAACTACCTTAGCTTGTGAAGCTATATGGATGAAAAGATATTTGCAGAAACTTGGCCTTTATGGACTTGATTTTTCTACTTCTATTCTTTGTGATAACATATCAGTTGGAGCCTTAGCTAAGAATCTAGTTATGCATCACAAAGGACCATACATATTGAAGTCAGAGTACATTTCATTAGGGAGAAGCTACACTCAGGCGACATAGTGTTGCAGCATTGCAATACCAAAGAGAATGTTGCAGACATCTTCACTAAATCCCTAGGCAAAGAGCTCCTTTTCAAGCATACTCTAGGCCTTGGTATGATGGAGTTCCCTTAAGGGAAGGTGTTGGAAGAATGTAAGGGAAGGCTCCATAGCTGCTCCATGCTTGGAGCAAGGGAAGGCTCAATAGTCTTTCACAAAATAAACATGTTTTAAATTTTTAGATTTTTTTATTTTGCACGTATGAATCAAGTGTTTGAATTAGCTGTGTTAGAGTCAGCTGATTGAATCAGCTTGCTAGAGTCAGCTTCCAACTTGTGGACTCTATCAAAGTCAACTTTTTGAATTAACTAATTAAATCAACTGTCTGAATCAAGTGACAAAATCAGCCTGTCAGCTAACTGATTAGGTGATTGAATCGGTCTGTCGAAGTCAGCTTCCGATCTACCAAGTCAGCTGTCTAAATAAAGGTTTAGAGACGTTGCTCATCTTGAGGGAAGGTGTTAAAAGATGCAAGATTCACACCATCTATAAGGTTTGCAAAGCTTTGAAAGGATGCCGCTTATTTGGTGAAAAGCGATTCCTACGTCAAAGGAGGAATTACAGGTTGCCATCTTCTCTAGAATCAATTCTACATAACCAGTGCAATTTAGCTGATAGGAAGTTGCAGATTTTCTATTCACACCTACTTGATTACATCGACAGTAAGATTATGGATATGAAGTTGAAATCACGACTCAACTATCTACCATTAGCAACGAGCTCCTCGATCATTATAAAATTTTATCTTGTATGTAGCTATTGACAATGAACAAGAAGTGAACAACTTAGTGATCAAAAGACACCTTCTGAGTGTGTAGCCTAAGCCTAACACTCACAGCATTGTAGTAATTGTAATATTTAAGCTGATTGAGCTCCTTAGAATTAGGATAGGGTTTTGGGGATTAGCCCTTCTACATTAGAGTTAGAATTTAACTTTTGTTGTATCTTATTTGATTTAGTAATATAAACTGTGCTGATTTGGTTTCAAATTGTTCATTCAATCTGATTATTGGCCATTGCATCACATGTCCTTGTCCTCACAACTTTAACATTTATTACGTTAGATGTGAACATGCCTGAGATAAAGGCAACCATGTTTACGTATAGAACATGTGTCATTGTAGATATTGACATATGGCACAAGCACATTGGTTATGTGAATATACAATCACTGAAGTCTATGTAGGCCTAAAATGTTATTTGCAGGTTTGCCAAAGTTTAAACTTGATGGTATGTATAAAGTATGTGATGCATGCCAACTTGGTAAGTAGACCAAACATGCGAGAAGATTGCACAAATGATGCGGTTGAAAAAGCATGTGAGGAATTCGATAAATCTCTTACAAAATCATGCGAGAAGATTGCACAAATGATGCGGTTGAAAAAGCATGTGAGGAATTCGATAAATCTCTTACAAAATCAAAGCAATCTCTCAAATGCTCAATTGGAGGAGTACTCTTCTCTTGTGGTGAAGCTGACATAGCTTCAACCCTTGCACCTTTAAAGGCTAAACATGAGTTATACCAAGACATCAAGAGCTACATAGAACAGGACTGTATGGATTCACAAGTTTACAAACAGGCCTCAGTTTAGAGTTTTTAGTACAGGACCAACTGTGCCATTGTACACATTGGGCACTCTTGAAAAAGATGAGAGACAAGAGATGAGGATGAAAGTTAATAGGAATATAAAACCGAAACGGGATCTGAAGGCATTAGATGTTATACATTCAGATGTATGGGGACCGACCAAGATGGCAACAATTGCAGGTTGTAGGTATTATGTTACATTCATTGATGATCACACTCAAAAATTGTGGGTTTATTTCATGAAGGAGAAAAATGAGATGTTTGCTTACTTTCAAAGATTTAAAATCTTGGTCAAGAAGAAAAAAGGCATACAAATAAAATACCTGAGATCAAATGGTTTGGGAGGGGAGAGTATTTCTCCAATGAGTTTAGTGATTTCTTGAGAAAGAAGGGAATCAAGAGAGTTTACATGCAAGTACACTCCGCAAACAGAATGGTGATGTAGAAAGAAAAAATAGGCACATTGCAAAAGTGGCATTTGCCTTGATGTCTGAAAAATTCCGACTCACTAGGGAGCCTCTAGCGATGGCCTGGGTTACTGCGGTGGTCTCTACAGCTTCAATGTTTGAGATCGACATCTGTACATGAAAAGGAAATCAGTCTGCAGACTGGTGGGGTAGGTACCACTCCTTTTCTTTTCTTTTTTTTTGGTAATCTTGATGGTTAATCGAGATGAGAAGTGTGTTAGTGGTCGGAGCAATAAACAAGGCACTGTGTTAATTGAATAGGTTAATGATGTAGCGTGAAGGTGCAAGATTTTGGTAGTTCCGTGAGACTCCAGGTCATCAGATAGAATCTCGTGAGATTTTGTTACGTGAAGGGGATTTCCTTGAGATGGAATCCCATGAGAGAGTCATGTGTAAGGGATTTTCGTGAGATGGAATCCCGTGAGATTTTGTCACGTGAAGGGGATTTTCGTGAGACGGAATCCCGTGAGATTTTATTACGTGAAGAGGATTTCCATGAGACGGAATCTCGTGAGAGTTAGTCACGTGAAGTGGATTTCTGTGAGATGGAATCCCGTGAGAGTTACTCATGTGGAAGGGATTTCCGTGAGATGGAATCCCGTGAGATTTTGTTACGTGAAGGGAATTTCCATGAGACAGAATCCCGTGAGATTTTGTTATGTGAAGGGGATTTCTGTGAGACTGAATCCTATGAGAGTCAATGAAAGGGATTTCCGTGAGTCAAAATCCCATGAGATTTTTGGAAGTGTGAAACTGCAAGTTCAATTCTGTGAAGTTGTAGGTTTTTTATTAGTTCCATGAGACTATAGTTCCATGGCAGTTCCGTGAAACTGTAGGTTCTTATGATGTTTACATTTTTATGTTTTTGTTTATCCAAAAGATTCAATGAGTGCAAGGGATGATACCGCAAGCAGAGTTTAGAAAAACACGAAATTTGTGTGATGATAATGCGGATTCTTTTTAAAGTGCATGATATTGATTGATCATAATTAAGGATGAAAGAAAAAAAAAAGAATAAGAAAAGAAAACAATGAAGGGTCCAAGCTCCCACCTTAATGGGTGATTGTCGATTAGAGTTGGAGGAATCGAGGAATGAGGAATGCAATTCACGATCAAAGGTAGAAGCTCAAGATGGACGGCGAATTAGGTTGGAGCACACGATGCAAAATGACAAAAAAGGAAAGATTTTTGAATTTATAGTGCAGCCGTCGGACTGGGCAGCTGCCTTAATGAAGAATGCCATGTGGTATCTTGTGATTGGCACATGAGAAGTAACTGTTTCACACCGTGAAGCATTTTGGACCAATTCACGGCGTGAACCTTTTTAAATTGGTTCACAGCATGAACCTTTTAAGATTGGTTCACGGCCCTGTAATCAAATAACTCTTCAGATATATAAAAGATCTTGTTTCTACCTATTTTGGCTTAGAGAGAGAAAATGTTCTAGAGAGAGATTATGCTGATTTTAGATATTTTTAGATGGAAAAATATCTCTTCTTATTAAAATAAATTCCCCCGAAACAGAAGTTCAAAAAGATTTTCAGAAGGTGCATTGAAAATCAATTATAATCTGTTCAAAAGGCCTTATCCTAGGGGTCCAGATTTTCTGAAATTTTTAAATTAAGGTTTTGAGGGGCCAATTAGATTCATCCAAATGTTGAAAAGATGGAGGGGAGAAGATAGATTGAGCTCTTGCAAGCACACACACACTCACAAAACCCTAATAGAGAACACACAAGAGAGGCTGAAAATCTTCTTCTTCTTCACTCAACACTCAACACACCATATACAAAGATAAGAGTACACACCATATGAAAGGTACTCAATCAAATACATACTAGGGTTCTCTATAGTGTGAACCTAACTAAATGAGCTGGCGCTATAACTATGCCAGTCTAGAATGGCTATCACACAGCCTGTCATCCCACTGGGCCGCATATCACCCATGATCTCACCAACCATGCCAGTGGTGTAAGTGTGGGGCCTATCTCCCAGGCGGGTCATCAGTGTCCACTACCGTACTAGATGAGCTCGATATCTCAACACTCCCCCTCGAGCTCAACTCCATCTCATGTACACCAAGCGAAGCCCTAAATCTGCGGAGCTTCTCTGTACCCAATGCTTTGGTGAAGATGTCAGCTATCTGATCTTGTGTGCTGACATAAACAAGGTCAACGTCTCTTGCCAAGACCTTCTCTTTGACAAAATGGTAGTGGACCTCTATATGCTTTGTGAGAGCATGAAAAACTGGGTTCTTGGCCAACTGTATACTACTAATGTTGTCACAGAAAATGACAACTTGTCTATCCACTGATAGACCCAAATCTACAAGTAGCTTTTTCAACCAAGCTACCTCACATGCTGCCATAGCAGCACCTCTGTACTCGGCCTCTGTACTGGATAGAGTAACCATAGGCTGCTTCTTGCTGCTCCAAGTCACAGCAACACTCCCCAAAGAAAACATGAAGCCACTAGTAGATCTTCTATCTGAGATACTACTAGCCCAATCAGCATCTGTGTACCCATGTACACGTATCTCTGTCCTAGTTTCACAAAATAGTCCACAATGCAAAGTAGATCTCACATACCTTAGTATGCATCTCAATGCGGCTTCCAAGGAACTTGCATAAACTGACTCACCAACCCAACATCATAGCTCAAATCTGGCCTGGTGATCGTCATGTAGATCAAGCTTCCTACTATTTGCCTATACATAGTAGGATCCTCCAAAATCTCTCCTGAATCTGCACTCAACAATCTGCATTGGCTACATGAAAGCCAATAGTGATAAGATATTAAGAAATCTTGTCAGACCATGCTCTTGGTGCTTGTTTTAAGCCATACAAGGCTTTCTTCAACCTGCAAACATGCTCGGGGTGACTCACATCCTCCTAACCAGGTGGCTGCAACATATACACCTCTTCCTACAAATCCCCATGCAAGAATGCATTCTTTACATCCATCTGATATAAAGACCATTTCTTTGACAGCCACCACTACTATCACAACTCTCACTATTGCCATCTTGGCAATTGGGCTGAAAGTTTCCTCATAATCAATGCCATATGTCTGCACAACCTTTGCCATGTATGCATAGTGATGTGCCACATAACCATCATAGGTAAACCTCTGCACAGGGTTCTTCACTCTCCTAGATCTTCGCAGCTTTTCATTCATGGCTTCCATAGCCTTCTTTACATTAGGTGTTCTCATAGCTGGGATCCCAAGTTCCTCATCAAGGCTCATCTCTGAGTCACTAGACTCTCCATCAACATGAGAATGCCCTGCAGAAATGTCAGGCATACTAAGGGCTCAACCACTTTCTCTTTTCCTTTACGTGATGTACTAATCACATTTGCAGGACTGGTATTATGACGCAGTCTGCCACTCCATGGTCTATCAAATGTGATATACTAATCACATTTGCAGGACTGGTATTATGACGCAGCCTGCCACTCCATGGTCTATCAAACTGAACCACTAGATGAGGACTCTCCTGGTCCACTCAAAGACTATGATTGCTGACTTGCATTTTGTGCTACCACATTTTCACTCACATCAGTCCCAACAGCTTCTTTTTCAGTAGCATACCAACTGCTCATCTCATCAAAGACAACATCCTTGCTTACCCTCAACTCACGTGTAGCAGTGTTATAACACCTGTATCCCTTTTGCTCAAGGGAATATCCAATAAACACACATTTTTTAGCTTTTGGATCTAGCTTAGCTTAGTTCTTAGCTCATTTGGCACATGCACATATGCAATACATCCAAAGACTTTCAGATGAGACAAATCAGGTTTTCTGCCAGTAAACCTCTCCTCTGGGAGTTACATCATGTATGGCTGCAGTTGGAGTCCTGTTCATGATGTAAACTGTTGTAGAAATAGCCTCAGCCCAATAGCTATGTGGCATATTCTTTTCTTCCATCAATGCTCCTTCAATCTCAGCAATGTGCCTGTTTTTTCGCTCAACTCCATTTTGCTGCAGAGTGTATCTGCATGTAAACTGTCTCCAAATACCATTTTTCTTCAAAAATTCAGAGAACTCATTGGAGAAGTACTCTCCCCCTCCATTTGACCTTAGGCACTTTACATATTTCCCTGTTTGCTTTTCAACCATAACTCTAAAATTCTGAAAGTGAGTGAACACCTCACCCTTCTCCTTCATGAAGTATACCCACACTTTCCTTGTGTGGTCATCAATAAATGTCACATATCCCATAGACATGGTCTTCGTAGGACCCCATACATCTGAATGCACAACATCTAGTGCATTTCTGTTCACATTTCTGTTATGTGGAAATACATGCTTTGTTTGCTTTCCAAATTGGCATGCTTCACATATTCTGTGCATACCTTCAACTTTAAACTTTGGCAGCCCTGTCACAATTCCTTTAGTCTGCATAGACTTCATTCTCTGCACATTCACATGTCCAATTCTTTTATGCGAAATGTATGTGTCTGCAACAATTCCTGAACCATTTGCAAACATTGCAGTACTCACTTCAGGCATGTTTACATTCAACGTAAACATTCTGCCCACTCTGTTGCCTTTTGCAACCAACCTGCACTTGTCTTTAAAGTCTTCAACATAACAACCATTAGGATTAAACCGAACCTGCAAACCCTACTCAATCATCTGGCCAATTGAAACCAAATTCTTTGTTATGTTCGGAACATGAATTACATCTACAAGGTACTTCATTTTGCCATCCTGCATAGATAATGGCACATCTCCAACAACGGGCAATTGGATGAGCAGTGTCATCCCCTATTTCCACAAAACCTGGTCTTTCAAGGTTTTTCATCTCCTTGAACCACTCCCCATGACTTGTCATGTGGTTCAAAGCACCTGAATCAACATACCATACATCATCTTTATGTGCTGCTTCTACATTTTCAGACATGGCATTAACAACATGCTGCATAACAAACAACCTTTCATTATCCTCATTGTTTCTGCTCAAGGATGCATAGTTGTTTTGCTGCAATTTTCCATTTTGCATGTGAGCCTGATTCTTATAACAATCTGCCTGCACATGTCCAGGCTTACCACAGTAAAAGCATCCATGTGTATCATTAGACTACCTTTGCCAATTTCCACGACCTCTTTGACTCCCCTTGCCTCTGAATTGGCCTCTTCCACCTACATGTTGTTGTTGTTGTTGTTGTTGTGAATTCTGGGACTGTTGTTTGTTGCTGCTGCTTGCCATAATTGTGATTACCTGCTCGACCATAATTCTGATTACCTATTCGGCCATAATTCTGATTACCTGTTCGGCCACCTCCTTGACCGCGTCCACGGCCTCCTCTACCTTGTCCTCTTCCAAAACTTGTGTATAAGACCTGTTGCTCTGAACTGTTTTTGTTTTGTGAAGACTATCGGTCTTCACCCAAGCTCTTCTCTTCTATTATCAACATAGACACCAAATTTGTAAAATTGGGAATGTTTTCCTGAGTCTGAATAGACGTCTTGAATGCCTTGTATTGTGGCCCGAGACCACGTAGACAGACTTCCACCTTATCATCATTATCTACTGAAACACCAATAGATGCAAGGGATTCCACAGTACCCTTTATCTTCAATGCATAGTCATTCACAGACATACTCTTTTTCTCCATAGTATGAAGTTCATTCTTTTCAGCTGTATCTTGCATGCCTTGGTATTCGTTTCATTGGGGGACTTGGCATCCTATATGTGCCCAATCATGGTGTCCTATATACTGATAGAGAGCCAATACATAACTTTTCTGGCTCCTTGGTTCCAATCCTTGAACTCTTTCACATCTACAGTAGTTGGATTGATCTCCGGTATCTCCAGTGCCTCTTCATGCTCACCTTCTATATAGTCCAAATAGCCCTTTCCCATTAGGAAATTTGTTAGCTTGGACCTCCAAGCATGGAAGTTGTTCTTATCAAGCTTCTCAGCAACAATCTGGGTTATTCCATCATTTGACATCTTGCCAGACACACAAATTTACCAAAAACAGCACTCTGGTTTGTCTACACAAACTGTTATATTTTCTGCAGCGGTATTGTAGTACACTCAAATGTCACAACCAGTGACCTCAATGTGCATACATACACCCAATGGCAACTATTGGACCTCCTTGCAGCACACACAATGTCTGCACAACCAATCTGTCTTCTTGTAGTTCTTAAAACAGAGTTCTGTAGAGAATCGATGACTTACCCGCAGCGCTCGAAATCGCCTGCTTTCTAAAAAATGGAGGTCGAGACGCGCCCGAAACGTGTTTTCGGCCCAAAAAATTTGGTCCAATAGGACAGTATAGTTGCCTTATAGCTTTACTCCCGTGAAGAAAGCTCCTCAATCAGAGATCGTTTGCCGGTCCCTCTTGTAGAGCTCCCGACACAGGGTGTAGTCGCCAACACAAATAGGGAAGAAGGTTGAAGCTCTTACCCTTGTACTGCTTCCTATGCTTCTCTTGCTTGTAGCTCAGCCCTTAGCGTGAACCAGGCTCTGATACCATGAAAAGATACAGGGGAGAAGAGAGATCGAGCTCTTGCAAAGCACACACACACTTACAAAACCCTAATAGAGAACACACAAGGTGAGAGAGGCTGAAAATCTTCTTCTTCTTCACTCAACACTCAACACACCATATACAAAGATAAGAGTACACACCATATACAAAGATAAGAGTACACACCATATGAAAGATAAGAGTATACACCATATGAAAGGTAATCAACCAAATACATACTAGGGTTCTCTATAGGGTGAACCCAACTAAATGAGCTGGCGCTATAACTATGCCAGGCTCTAGAATGGCTGTCACATAGCCTGTCATCCCACTGGCCGCATATCACCCATGATCTCACCAACCATGCCAGTGGTGTAAGTGTGGGGCCTATACCCCAGGCATGTCATCAGTGTCCACCGCCTCACTAGATGAGCTTGATATCTCAACAAATGTGAAACTACCGTGGGGAACAAAGATGAACTACTTGGGCCCATATGCCCAAGCCTTCCATGGGACCATCATCAGCAACAACAAAAGGAGATTAATACGGACCATGGAAAGGTAGCACTGTAGTATCACAGCCCGGAGTGCCTCCAAATCCTTGAAGAGGCAGAAGTAAAAGAGAAGCTAGAGAAAGTGGGCCTAGGCAGAATGGCACAGATTCTTCCTAAGAACATCAACACGGACTTCGATGCTGAGTACATCAAGACTTATGACAAAACTACCAAGTGGGGCACAATCATGAAGACCAATGGCACAACAAAGTAGGTCCTAATCACAGAAGAACTAATCCATGAAGCTCAGCAACTCCCACCACCAATCAAGGTACACACGCCCATGCCTTTGACAAGATGCCTTTGGACGCTATGTTGAAGAAGAGTTCATATAACTCCAATGGGGCATAATATGAGAATATCCGAGATGAGGCCACGAAGAAGGCATGCAGAGCTATGTTGCTGATTATGCAGGTGAAGCCAGTGGACCACTACAACAGGGTCCCACTAAACAAGATTGCTATCCTTCCTACAGAAAATTGATTATGAATAGTTCATGCAGGAAACTATGGAAGGTTTGGATGGACTATTAACGATACCACATGCCAGACTAGAAGGGGCTGCAAGGACAAAGGAACCACTATGGGAGCAGGAGCAAAGGGTATGGCATTGCCATCTCCTCACTACTAGACACATGCTGCATGATCATAATGTTACACTTTAGAAGCAGGTTCACGAGTTAAACACATAAGTACAGACCTTAAAAGAACACTTAGCAGCAGCAGAGGCCATGCATCGGGGTGTCATCATGAAGAGTTTGAAGGCCATTGTATCCTCGAGACACCGGCCAACTACGAGGTAGTCACACAAAGCTATCAATGGATTATAAGCCATGGGTGGCTTGAAGTCTACAATACTCACCAGCATTTAAACTTTTATGAGTCTACCTTATATAACTATTTTGGAATTTTGAAACTATACTCTAATATCTACAAACACTTAGAATCCATGCTAACCAATGTACTCTACACTTTTGATGCCACCCATATTGAATATCCTAACATAAATCTTGAGGATATCCCTAACCTTCAAGAGTTTATGAATTCTCACAAACCTAGCCACCCCCTAGCTCCGGTCATGGTCAAGAAGATCATCTTCATCTTCCATCTCTAGTTACCTTGTATATTCTAGTGTTGCGTAGTAAACTACTTAATTCCTACCCTAATGCCTCATCTACTAACAAATCTCAGGCTGATTGCATCTTTTCTACTCTCACTCCTCAGGAGATAGATTTTCCCACTAACCCTCTCACCCCCGAGGAGATACTAGCACCTCACCTATCTCCCCAATTGCAACCTTAGGAGGTATGCTATACTATTCCCCAAGACAATATTGAAGCTTTTACTATTGATATAGTTTTGGAGTCATTGTCTAGACTTGCAAAATATGAAGGCTTCATTGGAGCTGGCCAATCGCTGATGTTCAAGGTGTTAATGCAAGTAACACCATTCGAGCCAACTCAAAGAATTATACCAGAAGCCTACTTCGAGGTCACACTGACAAAACATCCTTATGTACCATACCCTCTATGAGCACCTCGCCAAAAGAACTACTCCCTTTGGCTGGAAAGGGTACATTATGGTCTAATGTGGCGGGGCACACAAAATTAACCAATCCACAATTGGCCGACCTGCTGGAGATCCGAATCGCCACCTTCATGATCAGTTATTGCTTTCATAGGTGGAGAAAAGCTCACCCAGTACACACACAAGGGGGCTATGCCACTATTATCACAGATGATGCACATCCCAAATTAGAAGATTTTGGAATATAGTTGAACTGGAGAAAAGAATACTTACAATTTCAGAATATAGCCAAGTCTATATGTGCGCACCACCAACTCAGCGAGTTGACCCATTATACATACCACTAAAGAGAAGATGGACTCCACTGGAGTTTCACGGGGCCAAGCAGTGCGACTCCCATGTCTGCTACAATTTCCCAGTCTTTATGCTAGCAACCTTTACAAACATATGGGAGAAAAGGAAACAGATGCTCACTTGGATATAGGCATGGTGCCATATCCCAGACCCAGTAATTGTGATCAGTGTTTGATTTTTGAAATTGCTCGTGGTCCTGATTGATCAACCCAAAGAGCCCTATGATGGTGGGTATGAAGCTGAACAACTGCAATTCAACATGAATCAAGGCCCATTTGATAGGGGTATGATGTTGTATTAGCATCATCTACTACGGTGTCTTTCGGCATACATGCATGTCACGTTCGAAGACATGGTGGACACAGGGTTTTGTCATTCACACTCAGCATTCAGAAGAACCCTCAAAAATCTTTGGTCATGCTAAAACTTCTACCGACATGAGTTTGGTGACCAGGTCTTTAGACCTTGGTTATAGGTTCTGAGGACAGAACCTATATCAGGTAGGGGGGATTAATAAGTGTTGTGAAAAGGCACTATAGAAGTTGTACATTATGAGATATTGGCCACCCAAGGCCTTAGTTAAGTAAGTTTTGGGCGCCCAAATGTGAATAAGGGCCAATTGTATATAAGGGATTTTCTCATAATAAATGAAAAGACACAATCCCCCTTTATGCTATTGAGAGCTCTTGTTTGTCTCTTGAAAGATATTGAGGGAGAGAACATTCTAGCATTTGTGCCTCTTCTATGCTTGTATGATTCATGCTTGTGTGGGAGAGTGAGAGGGACTGATTGCCTTATGCGACAGTGTGAGCGACTCTATGGTGACAGTGTGGAGGTGGAGCTTGGAGGTTTGGAGCTTAACAAGTGAGCTTGGAGGCCTCAAGGGACTCAAGTTCGAAGCATTGGTAAGTTCCCTACGACAGTTGTGTTCTATTTCTCTTCATTTAGGTGAATGCATTAAGTTCCCTCTTGGAGGTGTGGTAGCCCATAACAAGTACAGAGGCAGAGTACATAGGAGCTGCAGTGATGATAGCGTGTGAGGTAGCGTGGTTACTTTGACGTTAGCGGGTTTGGTAGCTGGCACTGACATATCTTTGCCAAAGATTCTAAAATTGGACTACACTAACTAGTCCACACCTACCCATTCCACTTTAGTGTTTTCACATTATGGACTGCTTGTATATACTCTAGTATGTGTGTTAGTCACTTTATCTCCTTTTTGTAGATCTCTTTTGTTGTAGAAGAAGAAGAACAATTTTCAGCCTCTTACCTTTTATGTTCTCTTCTAGGGTTTGTGAGAGTGTGTGTGTGCTTGCAAGAGCTCAAGCTCCCTTCTCCCTTGTATCTTTTCAATGGTATCATGGGATAGACCAAATTTTTAAAAATATTGGGTCTACTAGAAGTGCTTTTGATGCTAATTTGTGTATTCTAAAAAGACATTGCAAAATTGCTTTGGTTATACTATATGAAGATGACTTAAACATCATAGGCAATAATGAAGAAATGATCTAGTAGAAAATAGATGTGTTGAGCTATGAGTTTAAGATGGAAAAGATGCAAGGGAGAAGGGAGACTGGCAAGATCTTCATATCTTTAGCAAAAGTATGCTTGCGATATCGTTAGCAAAAGTATGCTTGCGATATTCTCATAGCATTTGGGACATTAGGGGAAATTCGGGCTCCAAATGGGCCCTTTGAAGCCCATTAAAAATATATAGGGCCGGTTAATGAGAGCACTTAGATTCTAGATCCATGTAACATGGATCTTTTTTGTCAAAGTGGTCTGCACAATTTTGAGCTCAAAAAAGAGGAATAAAATATATTGACATAAAACTCAAAAAGTAGAAGAATTTTAGGTCTAAATACCGCCTACCAAAACGTATGTCACAAAAAATATCAGGAAAAGAGGACAAACTGATTGAAAACTTTCTCCACAATTTGAACTTAGTTCTCTTTGTTTCCCGCCTTCTTATAGCGTCACTTATTTCCACCATATGTGCTTCATCTCTTATTCTTCTTCTTTTTCCTTTCATCTTAATAGTATGGTAAACTTCGTTAAGATAAGTTTGCTAATCATGAGTTCTTTGTGATTTTATTTTGTTTGTTATGTTCATTAACCTTCCTAACCATGATGTCATTTGTGAAAACTTACAGGGTTATTTATCAACTCGACTACAAGAAAAACGGAGTGCAAGGTTTGCAACATTGATTTAAAGTTTTATTTTTGTTATTTAGATTGTTAAGCTCATTGAAATGGTAATAGCTTTCTATTTTTCCTTTGTAGATGAGCTCTAGGAGAAAACACATTGCAACATTGAAAGTGTGGAGCTTTTCAAAATAGGAAGGATACTGATGGGGTAGCTGGATCCCTCCACGGTTTAGGAAGTCATACTGGATTACGATGAGACCCAGCATGCTTGAGAAGCATTCAAGGTAAAACAAAATTTACATTGTTGATCCTAACAAGCATTAGAAAGGTAGGATCGTGGAGTTCTACAAGTAACCAAATGGTGTAATCGAGGTCCTTGTGCAACATGTATATATGTACATGGACATAATGCTACATCACCACGATGAAAGGACAAGGTCTAAGACAAACAATAAGATTTCATAAGTAGTCTTTGTTTTTTGTGTTTAATACCTAATTGTTTTATGCTCTATAGATAAGCATAAAAATTATCTTGATCTTGTTGGTCTTCTTTTTAGGAATCACCACTATAGGTGACAACCACTCAGAGTGCTCAATGGGAACAATGATGCCGACCTCTTCCATCTTGTCTAACTCTTTCTTCACCACTTCTGAATATTTTGGATTCATGTAGTAGATGCCCTTCCTAACTAGCTGACTACCTTCTTTTAATGGAATTTTGTGAGTGCAAATGATTGGATTTATCCCTGGAAGATCCTTGTAGGGCCATGCAAAAACATCTTGGTGTTCTCTGAAAAAGTTGGTGATTCTCTAAAGAGTAGAAAGGTCCTACTAGACCCAAGATGCCACTAAGATGAGGCGTGCCTCCTCTATTAGGCCGAGGTTTAGTCTCTCATCTCTTCGTGGTAAGTGGTGATTAGAAAAGGAGTTTTGCCTAGTGTTGGTTGATGGAGAGAAAAGGGGTCATGGGCTCGGGTGATTTCCAAAGGTAAATCACCTATGCATTCCTCCATCTAGCTAGCGGGTATCTCTTCTACTGGTAAGGCTTCCTCCCTAGTCTTGAGGTGCTCTACCCACCTCCCTTGCATCTAGGAGGGGTTATAGGCACCTGTGATGACTCCTCTTGAGAGATCTTCTTTCTAGGTTGTCTAGAAAAATCTGGTTCTCCTATAACTATGACCTCTACTTATTGCTTCCTATAGATACACTAGTGCGGAGGAGGAGGCCAGAGTGTGAGCAAGGATTTTGTCCAATTATGTACTACTGCTTCTTCTGAGAGATCTTCTTCTTGGGACACCTCTTGAATGGGGTCTGGGTCCAACTCCACTATGTCCACCATATGGCATTGGAACTCCTCATAGGAATGTAACCAATTCCATAGAGAGTCTGCCACCTCTCCTTTTGAGCCGAATAGATCACATGCCTCCTCCAATGGTAATCCTTTCCATTCCTCCTACTCTTCCTCATCACATTGGTTTGTGTCATGTAGGATAGGGCCCCTTACACTTGCATCGAGGCCTTTTTCCAAGGGCAAGGTCACCATCCTCTTTGGGTTAGGGATATGCAAGTTGTCGAGGCCCCAATCATGGATCACCCATTTGCCCTCAACCAAGGCCTTCCAATGAGAAAGTTGTAGGCCTCTTTAGATGGTGGGAGGTCTAACACCACAAAATGCATTTCAAATACTAATCCCTCAAAAGTGATTGGAACTTTCCTGACTAGTACCAAGGGCATCATTTCCCTTTGGTTTTCCATTTTGATATGGCGAAGGGAGCTGGCTCGATAATTCAGAGACACAAGGCTTTCCAAGTAGCTTCCGACATGATGTTAACACCAGAACCACCATCCACAATGGCCCCTGTAATTTGAGTTCCTCCCATGGAGACTTTCACCCTTGGGCTTTGGTGATTAGCCACTCTTGGGTTGTAAGATTCCTCCCTCCAGCTTTTGAGGTGTAAAGGTGTAAGAACCTCACCTTCTGTTCTTGTAATTATTCCCCTCTCTGAAATAGAAGAAAGATCTTGTTTTCCCCTGTTTTGGCCTAGAGAGAGATAATCCAAAATTGAGATATCTTTGGATATACAAATCTTCCTAGTGTCTAAAATGGATTCCCCTGAAATAGAAATTCAAAATGAACTTTCCAATGTGCATTTGGAATTAATTGAAAATGTGTATAAAGGACCTTAGCCTAAGGGTCTACATTTTCAGAAATTTTTGGATTATGGTCCAATTAAGGTTCCAATGGGCCAATTGGATTAATCCAAGTGTGGGGATGAGATAAATCCAAAAGAAGCAAATTAGTCAAAAATCAGCTGGAGCATTATGTTTCAAATGGAAAGTCAGCGGATATGCAAAATTTCAAAGAGGAGGATGTTCTGATGACATTTATGCTGATTTTGTTTTATCTTTGCAAGATTCTTTGCCTATCTAGTTTACGGATCAAGGGATTGTGGATCCGAAGTCAGCCTATGGCTCAACCCACCGAGCTGTGCCAAGTGTTTAAGGCTGAAAATTAGATGCTACTTTTGTCTACTTTTTTGTCTTTCAATTTGTCATAATCGGCGGATGTAGTGTGAAGTGTCTTTTGAAATCCGGATGGAAGTTAGAAATGTCATGTGAAGTAGTAGTGGTTATCCGCAATAGAAGAAGAAGGATTTTTCATTCGCAGATATGGAGATTTTTGTAATCAGATAGTTGACAGTTATTTTGACAATGAAGATGCAGTGTGTTTTGTCAATCTGGTTGTCACTGTGGCGTTGTCATTCTGTAGTTTATTTTGAAGAGACTGATGTGATGAAGATATTTTGGAAGTATTCTGTGTAATGCAGTTTTGTGTTATGGATTAGCTTGGTGTGTGTTTGGAAAGTGATACATAGTTAAACAGTTTGTCAGTTTGTTTGTCAGAAAGTCTAAATTTCCCTTGAAGTTTGTGAAAGATGTGATAAGCAGTAAACAATTAAGTTATGATTATGGCTTTTATGATTTAATATCATAATTTGGATTTAAGTTTAAGAATAGATCTTCTATCCTAATTGTTTTGTAATGTCTTATTCTTTTTAGAAAAAATTAAAAATTATCAGTAATAGCAACGAAGCTATGGAAACTTTTTTAAGAAAATAATGCATATCTTATTTTTATGCATAATGCTAAAAGAGGACTTCCTACCATATTCTAGGATTGGACATCCTATGCAAAAAGAATGATTTTCATCATATTCACATGAGAAATAATTTTGTAATTATGCATACTTAATTGATTATGAGAAAAGAGTAAGTTTTTTATAAATTTATTTTTATATAAAAATAGAAATTTTCATGATAATTGAGATTCAAGTAATTAATGGTAAAATTGGATATTTTGATAACTTTAATTTTATGCAAAAAGAGGAATTCCCATGATAATTGAGATCCAAATAATTTAATGGTAAAAGAGAAATTTTTGATAAATTTATTTTATACAAAAAAGAGTAATTCCCATGATATTTGAGATCCAAGAAATTAAATGGTAAAAGAGGAATTTTTAGTATAATTCAATTTATTAGTATTTATCAAAAGTGAAATTTGAACATTATTAATTATATTAGGAAATATGGATAGAATTGATTTTTGTTAATCCCATGAATCTTTTACTCAAAAGAAGAATATTGAATATAGTTCACTTGAGAAATTTGAGAAAGAATATGAAAATATCCATCGAGAAAAAGTACCTTTGACTAGGCCAAGCAATTGGCAAAATTTAGAAAAGTCCCATCATCGGTATAGAAAGTAGAAAATATTACTAAATATGAATAGATGTGAATACGATGTGATAAGATGTGAATACAATGTGATAAGATGTGAATACGATGAGATAAGATGTGAGTGGATGTGATAAGATGTGATAAGATGTGAGTGGATGTGAGTGGATGTGATAAGATATAAATGCGATGTGATAAGATGTGAGTGGGTGTGATAAGATGTGATGTAAATGGATGTGGATGTGGATGTGATGAGATGTGGATGGGATGTGATGTGATGTAAATGGATGTGGATGTGGATGGGATGTGATGTGATGAGATGTGGATGGGATGAGATGTGAATGGGATGAGATGTGGATGGGATGTGGATGTGATGAGATGTGGATGTGATGAGATGTGGATGGGATGTGATGTAATGTAAATGGATATGGATGTGGATGTGATGAGATGAGATGAGATGTGACAATATGTGAAAGGGTGTGATGTGATGTAAATAGATGTGGATGTGAATGTGATGAGATATGGATAGATGTGGATGTGATGTTATGTGGATAGAATGAATGCGATTTGATGTGGATAGATGTGGACGTGATGTAATATGGATGGACTGTATGTGATGTGATGTGGATGCAATGAATGTGATGGATGTGAATGGGTGTAATGGATGTGATGAGATATGAATGGATGCGATGAGATGTGAATGGATGTGAATGTAATGTGATGATATATAAATGAATGTGATGCGATGTGAATATGATATGATGAGATGTAAATAGATGTGAGTATGATGTGATGAGACGTGAATGGATGAGATGTTATGTGAATTGGGGTAGATGTGAATGAATGAGATGTGATGTGAATGGATGTGATGTGATGTGATGTGATGTGGATATGGGTAGATGTGAATGAATGAGATGTGATGAGGATAGATGTGGATAGATATGATGAGATCTAATATAATGTGATTGGATGAGAATGGATGAAGACGATGGGAATACATATGACTGGGTGTAGAATAAGCAATGTGAATTGATGTAGAAGAATGTGGAATAACGAGAAATGATGTGGAACAATGTGGAAAGATGAGAGTTTGTTAGTAGAGACTATATTTATGACATGTTTTTAAATGACTGCTTTATGTCAAGAATGTTGGGAAAGCGTTTTAACCATCTTATGATGGAGACCTAATTTGATAAAGTTGCAACGGCGGCTGACGGAGAGTCAACGGAGGACGTCTCGCGTGGCAAGGTCGACCGAGGTCTTGACTAGCCTCGGTTTGATTTAAATGGTGAGCTTCCGGTACGGTGGATGAGGGACCAAGGAATCGGCCTATGAGTGAAGCACTAGGTGACCTGCGAAGGAGCCTATATGATGCTGCTCTGACCATATGCGGTGCTCGGGCTCTGGGTTGTTGAAGATACCCACACGTGCGTCGAGGAAGAAAAATGGAACAAGGAGTTAGAGTTGTTTTTTGAACTCAGGCATGGATCTGGTTGATTGTCCTTGTTGGTCCTCAATAGATGAGTCCATGGCTCTTTTATATGGATCTATTGGTTGATCTTGCTGATCTTCAACGGCGAGTCCATCTGGATTCTCATAAGTGAATATATTTCTGGGTACTATGAGCTAGGAACTATTGAAAAGGCCCTTGAGTGGACAGGTGGTGAGCATTCTGGTTGACAATGATACCATAGGTATCAAAGAATGATTGGAAATTAGAATTCAACTTGGATATTTTGGAGAATTATGATCAGTGATACTATGGTTTCATTAAAAGATTGTTTTAAAGATAGTTGAATCTGTGAAATAAGCAATTTCATATTGGGTGTGTAAGTGGTGTGACTATCTTGAAGTGCCGGGGGCTGGGGGGCCTGGGAACTCTTTTCCCTGGTACCCGAGGCAAAACATAACCAAATTCCTAAATGGATCCTATCACTACAGTGGTTGGGTGGTTGGCTATCCCATGGGACTAGATGTGGACTAATGGATCCCTAAAATGAGACGAAATTCTATTGGTACGATAGATGAAGTAAATCCTAGATAGTCTTTGTTCTATGGAAAAGAATCAATGGCTATGCCTCCCGATGAGGAAAAAAGTGTTGGTCTCTATGATCCAAGTGTTGGTTTCTATGATCCAAGTGCAAGTCTCTTCCTTGATCTGACCATGTGACTTACGGGTTCGGTCGGATCAGTTTTGTTAGTTAAGGCTTTTGACTACATTAGAATAAAAATATCCTGGAGGAATCGCTCATGCTTTTTGGGCGAGGGATATTTTTTCGGGTTCGGTTTTGGAAGAACCGAGGGGTTAGTCTCTTCTTTGGATATCCGTGGGCGAGATCCCAAGTGAGAGGCTCTGCCCTCTGCACAAGAAGTGCTACTAGCACTCTTAAATTCGTTGCGCGGAGGGGGCATGGATCTTTCAGCTGGTATCATAGCGAATTGGCTAAAGTGGATCAACCGAGAAGCAAGGAATGTAAAAAATTTATTAAGTACCAGTAAAAGATTGTAATTGTGTGATGAAATTCATACAAATTGATGTTTAGAATAAAGATTCATAAATTGGTAACTGGGTCTTTAGATGGAAGTACAGCAATTGTATGGAATCCCTGACTTGCTTGAGGCCTAGATAGGATGGTATTTTCCTTATAACTGAAATTCCTGTGGAGGAATGTTCAAATGGAATTTCCAGTCTGATGGACCATTACTATGTTAAGAATATGAATGAATTATTCTGTGATAATGTGTTTTGTATATTCTTATTATAGAAGGGATCTTTATCCCAGGATTCTGTTAGGGGCTGACCGATGTAAAGAACCCCAAAATCAGTTGGATCTAAAGTCAGAATTGAATTATAAAAAAAGAGACTTAACAAGAAATTTTCATATTGATAGGATCATGGATCGAGGTCATCATGGTAGGAATGTGAACCTCCAACTCGATGAGGAAGAGCTCGACTCGGATGTTCGTAAAACTCTTCATAGATCGCAGCCTGGACCTTTCAAGGGTGAAGGGAAAAACTTGGGCGAGGTTGTGGAGAAGTGGATCGAAGCAATGGAAGAATACTTTGATGTCATCGGGTACAATGAGAAGAGTAAAATGGCTCTTACAAGGCTGAAGATAGTAGAAAGAGCTAGAGTGGCATGGAGAAACCACTGCAAGACAAACTGTTTGGATTAGAACACCCAGACCTGGAATGATCTCAAGATTTATCTGAGGAAGAGATTCTGTCCTTTCGGATTTTTGGAAACCAAGATGAACGAATTTGTAGAGTTAACCCAGGGGAGCAGAACTATTGAAGTGTATCACCAAGCGTTCGCTCTCCTCCTCAAGTACTCACCACCATTGGATGAAGAACAGCTAATGGCCAGGTTCATTTGGGGACTAAACGAACCTTTGAATATCCTAGCGAAGAATGCTAAGCCAGTTTCCATGGCCGAAGCAGTGTGGATGGCGAAGGATTTTGCTAAGGCCTTTGATGTCAACAAGGTCTTGCTGAAGCCAACACCATCATCTTTCAAAAGATTTCTAGCTTCGAAAGGTGATTCCAATGATGTGGATGTGATGAGATGTGGATGGGATATGATGTAATGAGATGTGGATGGGATGTGATGTGATGTAAATGGATGTGGATGTGGATGTTAAAAATATCTTGGAGGAATCACCCGTGCTTTCTGGGCGAGGGAAGTTTTTTCGGGTTCAGTTTTGGAAGAACTGAGGGATTAGTCTCTTGCCCAGATATCTGTGGGCGAGGCCTCGAGTGAGACGCTTTGCCCTATGCAAGAAGTGCTACTTCCGTTGCTAGCACCCCCAAATTCCTTTCGCGAAGGGGGCAGGGATCTTTCAGGGGTGGTAAGGCATACCCTTGCTTGCTGCATGGGCCGTCGCCCACTACTACTAGATGTGGCTTCACCCCTAGTTGCCTTTGAATCCACACAGTGCTGGACTAAGCCTAGTAGTTTCTCTCCTATTTCTTGGCTCAAACCACATAATTGAGGAAGGTTCATTTCCACCTTTTCCCCTGTCAACACTACCTCTCCCATTATAAATTAATAACCTTGGGTTGGGTAGACCCCTCACTTGCCTTTTAAGTTACGGTGGTTGGGGGAATGACCAAGTTAGGGGCGCTTCCTTCTCCATTGGTGGTGCTTGAATGAATTCCTCCACGGCCTTCTTATAAGCTTGTTCCACAATGGAAGGGTGAATTGCACCATCAAGGGGAGGAGTTGGTGTCTTTGGGGATCCTTGGGACTGGGTGACTACCACTATTAATGGCATGACTACTTCCACGATGTTAACCAGTGGGGTTTTAGGACAATCCTGGGTATAGTGGTCTCGGCTCTTTGGACAATGTAGGCATGGGGGAGATCCCTCTAGGAAAGTGCATTGAGCTTGCATGTGGCTGCTCCCCCCACAACGGTAACATATAACGGGTTGGGTGGGGTTTTTGGGAGGACGGCAAGATTGGGGAACCTTTGGTTAGGAGTTGTATGTTAGGAGTTGGTATCTTTGGGGATCCTTGGGACTGGGTGATGACTACCACTATTAATGGCTGAAAAGATGCAGGGGGGAAGAGAGCTTGAGCTCGTGCAAGCACACACACACACACTCACAAAACCCTAATAGAGAACACACAAGGTGAGAGGCTGAAAACTTCTTCTTCTCTACTCAACACACAACACACCATATACAAGATAAGAGTACTCATAATATGAAAGGTACTCAACCAATACATACACGGGTTCTCTATAGTGTGAACCCGACTAAATGAGCTGGCGCTATAACTATGCCAGTCTCTAGAATGGCTGTCACACAGCCTGTCATCCCACTAGCCGCATATCTCCCATGATCTCACCAACGATGCCAGTGGTGTAAGTGTGGGGCCTATCCCCCAGGCAGTGTCACCACCTCACTAGACGAGCTCGATATCTCAACACTCCCCCTCGAGCTCAACTCCATCTCATGTACACCAAGCGAAGCCCTGAATTTGTGGAGCTTCTCTGTACCCAATGTTTTGGTGAAGATGTTAGCTACCTGATCCTCTGTGTTGACATAAACAAGGTCAAGATCTCCTGCCAAGACCTTCTCTCTGACGAAGTGGTAGTGGACCTCTATGTGCTTCGTACGAGCATGAAAGATTGGGTTCCTGGCCAACTGTATACTGCTAATGTTGTCACAGAAAATGACAATTTGTCTATCCACTGATAGACCCAAATCTGCAAGTAGCTTTCTCAACCAAGCTACCTCACATGCTGCCATAGCAGCTCCTCTGTACTCGGCCTCTGTACTGGATAGAGCAACCGTAGGCTGCTTCTTGCTGCTCCAAGTCACAGCAGCACTCCCCAAAGAAAACATGAATCCACTGGTAGATCTTCTATCTGAGATACTACCAGCCCAATCAGCATCTGTGTACCCATGTACAGATATCTCTGTCCCAGTCTCATAGAATAGTCCACAATGCAAAGTAGACTTCACATACCTCAGTATGCGTCTCACTGCATTCAAGTGCAGTTTCCATGGAACCTGCATAAACTGACTCACCAACCCAACAGCATAGCTCAAATCTGGTCTGGTGATCATCATGTAGATCAAACTTCCTACTATGCGCCTATACATAGTAGGATCCTCCAAAATCTCTCGTGAATTTGCACTCAACTTGCCATTCTGATCCAATGGCACTGAGATAGGCTTACAGCCTGTCATACCATACTTGGACAACATGTCCAAGCCATACTGTCTCTGCAGTAATCCAATACCATGTGGTGACCTAATCACCTCAATGCCCAAGAAACATCTGAGCTCCCCCAGATCCTTCATCTCGAACTTCTGTCTAAGCAAGATCTTTACATCAAAGATCTCTGCATTATGGTCCCCCGTAATCTACATAGATGACAACAAGCACAACCCCTCTATCACCATGTCTCACATACAGCGAGAGATCTGCATTGGCTACATGAAAGCCAATAGTGACAAGATATTCAGAAATCTTATCAGACCATGCTCTTGGTGCTTGCTTTAAGCCATACAAGGCTTTCTTCAACCTGCAAACATGCTCGGGGTGACTCACATCCTCATAACCAAGTGGCTGCAACATATACACCTCTTCTTGCAAATCCCCATGCAAGAATGCATTCTTTACATCCATTTGATGTAAAGACCATTGCTTTGACGCAGCCACTGCTATCACAACTCTCACTGTTGCCATCTTGGCAATTGGGCTGAAAGTTTCCTCATAATCAATCCCATATGTCTACGCATATCCTTTGGCTACCAATCTAGCCTTGTACCTGTTTATGCTTCCATCACTGTTATGTTTAACTTTGTACACCCACTTGCATCCAATGGCTTTCTTGCCTTCAAGCAATTGCACTAAATCCCAAGTTTCATTTCCATATAGTGCATCCATCTCCTCATCCATAGCTTTCTCCCAATTCACATTTCCAACAGCCGCATCAATGCATGTGGGCTCAACAACCTGCACAACCTTTGCCATATATGCATAGTGATGTGCCACATAACCATCATATGTAAATCTCTGCACAGGGTTCTTCACTCTCCCTGATCTTCGTAGCTTTTCATTCATGGCTTCCATAGCCTTCTTTACACCAGGTGTTGTCATAGTAGCTGGGATCCCAAACTCCTCATCAAGGCTCATATCTGAGCCACTAGACTCTCCATCAACAGGAGAATGCCCTGCAGAAATGTCAGGCATACCAAGGGGCTCAACCACTTTCTCTTTTCCTTTACGTGATGTACTGACCACATTTGTAGGACTGGTATTATGATGCAGCCTACCACTCCATGGTCTATCAATAGACCCACTAGATGAGGACTCTCTTGGTCCACTCAAAGACTGTGATTGCTGACCTGCATTCTGTGCAACCACACTTACACTCACATCAGCCCCAACAGCTTCTTTTTCAGCAGCATACCAGCTGCTCATCTCATCAAAGACAACATCCCTGCTTACCCTCAACTCACGTGTAGCAGGGTTATAACACCTGTATCCCTTTTGCTCAAGGGAGTATCCAATAAACACACATTTTTCAGCTTTTGGATCCAGCTTAGTTCTCAGCTCATCTGGCACATGCACATATGCAATGCATCCAAAGACTTTCAGATGAGACAAATCTAGTTTTCTGCCAGTAAACCTCTCCTCTGGAGTTACATCATGTATGGCTGCAATTGGAGTCCTGTTCATGATGTATACTGCTGTAGAAACAGCCTCAGCCCAATAGATATGCGGCATATTCTTCTCTTCCATCAATGCTTGCGCAATCTCAGCAATGTGCCTGTTTTTCTGCTCAGCAACTCCATTTTGCTGCCGAGTGTATCTGCATGTAAACTGTCTCCGAATACCATTCTTCTTCAAAAATTCAGAGAACTCATTGGAGAAGTACTCTCCCCCTCCATCTGACTTTAGGCACTTTACATATTTCCCTGTTTGCTTTTCAACCAAAACTTTGAAATTCTGAAAGTGAGTGAACACCTCACTCTTCTCCTCCATGAAATATACCCACACTTTCCTTGTGTGGTCATCAATGAAAGTCACATAATACCTATAGCCTCCCATAGATATGGTCTTTGTAGGACCCCATACATCTGAATGCACAACATCTAGTGCATTTCTGCTCACACATCTGTTATGTGGAAACACATGCTTTGTTTGCTTCCCGAATTGGTATGCTTTACATATTTTCTGCATACCTTCCACTTTAAATTTTGGCAGCCCTGTCACAATTCCTTTTGTCTGCATAGACTTCAATCTCTGCACATTTACATGTCTAATCCTTTTATGCCAAATGTCTGTGTCTGCAACAATTCTTGAACCATTTGCAAACATCGCAGCACTCATTTTAGGCATGTCTACATTCAATGTAAACATTCTGCCCACTCTGTTGCCTTTTGCAACCAACCTGCACTTGTCTTTAAAGTCTTCAACATAACAATCATCAGGGTTAAACCGAACCTGCAAACCCTGCTCAATCATCTGGCCAACTGAAACCAGATTCTTTGTTATGTTCGGTACATGAAGTATATCTGTAAGGTACTTCACTTTGCCATCCTGCATAGACAATGGCACATCTCCAACATGGGCAATTGGATGAGCAGTGTCATCCCCTGTTTCCACAAAACCTGGTCTTTTCGGGTTTTTCATCTCCTTGAACCACTCCCCATGACTCGTCATGTGGTTCGAAGCGCCTGAATCCACATACCATACATTGTCTTTTTGTGCTGCATCAACATTTTCAGACATGGCATTCACGACATGCTGCATAACAAACAACCTTTCATTATCCTCATTATTTCTGCTTGAGGATGCATAGTTGTTTTGCTACACTTTCCCATTTTGCATGTCAGCCTGCTTCTTATAACATTCTGCCTGCACATGTCCAGGCTTACCACAATAATAGCATTCACATGCATCATTATATTGCCTTTGCCAATTTCCACGGCCTCTTTGACTCCCCCTGCCTCTGAATTTGCCTCTTCCACCTGCGTGTTGTTGTTGTTGTTGATTCTGGGACTGTTGTTGTTGCTGTTGCTGCTGGCCATAATTCTGATTACCTATTCGGCCACCTCCTTGACCGCGTCCACGGCCTCCTCTACCTCGTCCTCTTCTTGAACTCGTGTAGAAGGCCTGTTGCTCTGAACTGTTTTTGTGGGTGAAGACTATTGGTCTTCACTCAAGCTCTTCTCTTCGATAATCAGCATAGACACCAAATCTGTAAAGTTGGGAATGTTTTCCCGAGTCTGAATGGACGTCTTGAACGCCTTGTATTGTGGCCCGAGACCACGTAGACAGACTTCCACCTTGTCATCATCATCTACTGACACACCAATAGATGCAAGGGATTCCACAATACCCTTTATCTTCAGCGCATAGTCATTCACAGACATGCTCTTTTTCTCCACAGTATGAAGTTCATTCTTCAACTGTATCTTACGTGCCTTGGTATTTGTTTCATAGAGCTTTACCAAGGTGTCCCACGCCTCCGGGACTTGGCATCCTGAATGTGCCCAATCATTGTGTCCTGTTATACTAATAGAGAGCCAATACATAACCTTCCTGGCTCCTTGGCTCCAGTCTTTAAACTCTTTCACATCTGCAGCAGTCGGATCCGGTATCTCCGGTGCCTCTTCATGCTCACCTTCTATGTAGTCCCAATAGCCTTTTCCCATCAGGAAATTTGTCAACCTGAACCTCCAAGCATGGAAGTTATTCTTATCAAGCTTCTCAGCCACAATCTGGGTTATCCCATCATTTGACATCTTGCCAAACACACAATTTTACCAGAAACAGCACTCTGGTTTTTCTGCACAAACTGCTGTATTTTCTGCAGTGGTACTGTAGTACTCTCAAATGTCACAACCAGTGACTTCAATGTGCATACATACACCCAATGGCAACTGTATACCTCTTTGCAGCAGCCACAGTGTCTGCACAGTCAATCTGTCTTCCTGCAGTTCTTAAAACAGAGTTCTGTAGAGAATCACCCGCAGTGCTCGAAATCGCCTGCTTTCTGAAAAATGGAGGTCCAGACGCGCCCGAAACGCGTTTTTGGCCTAGAAAATGACGTCCGATAGGACAATATAGTTGCCCATAGCTTTACTCCCACGAAGAAAGCTCCTCAATCAGAGATCGTTGCCGGTGCCTCCCGTAGAGCTCCCGACAAGGGTGTAGTCACCAACACAAATAGGGAAGAGTAGTTGCAGCTCTTACCCTCGTACCGCTTCCTGTGGTTCTCTTGCTTGCAGCTCAGCCCTTAGCACGAACCAGGCTTTGATACCATGAAAAGATGCAGGGAGGAAGAGAGCTTGAGCTCTTACAAGCACACACACACACTCACAAAACCCTAATAGAGAACACACAAGGTGAGAGGCTAAAATCTTCTTCTTCTCTACTCAACACACAACACACCATATACAAGATAAGAGTACTCATAATATGAAAGATACTCAACCAATACATACACGGGTTCTCTATAGTGTGAACCCGACTAAATGAGCTGGTGCTATAACTATGCCAGTCTCTAGAATGGCTGTCACACAGCCTGTCATCCCACTGGCCGCATATCTCCCATGATCTCACCAACGATGCCAGTGGTGTAAGTGTGGGGCCTATCCCCCAGGCGGGTCATCAGTGTCCACTGCCTCACTAGACGAGCTCGATATCTCAACAATGGCATGACTGCTTCCACCACGTTAACCAGTGGGGTTTTAGGACAATCCCGGGTGTAGTGGTCTCGGCTCTTTGGACAATGTAGGCATGGGGGAGATCCCTCTAGGAAAGTGCATTGAGCTTGCATGTGGCCGCTCCTCCCACAACGGTAACATATAAGGGGTTGGGTGGGGTTTTTGGGAGGATGACAAGATTGGGGAACCTTTGGTTAGGCCGGGCTCCATACATGTTGTTAGTGGCCAAAGGAGGTACTTGAGGAGCTACCGCATAAACCATCGGGGGTGGGTTTTGATAATATTAGGGTGTTTGTGGGATTGGCACGAGTGGGAGGTAGTGCTGATAGGTTGGGAGAGTGCCTGCTTGATATGGGATTTTCATAGGCATGGAGTTGTATGTTAGGGTTATGCCAGGATGAGATGATGTGGCCTAGGGCAATTGAGGTGTTGGTACATAAGTAGCCATGGGGGAGGAAAGGGTATGTGGGAAAGCCAAGTAGGAGAGGCTAGTGGTGAGACAGAGGGTTAATATAAGCTTGGGATTGGGGGGTAGCTATTCCTGCCAATTGATGGTTCAATAAGGGTGTGGTTTGGTTGGTGGTTAGGGACCTGGGCAGAAGTTGAAGCGTTATTGTCACAATGTAGTCTTTGGCAAAGAGATTAAGTGGGGTGGTGGCACCTTGCTTAAGTTGTTGTTGCATAAGGCAAAGTCCCCTTGAGGTAGTAACACTCCTTGTCTTCATGACATGCCTTTGAGCAAAATGAGCAATATTTCTTGGTGGGACAATCACTTGGAAGATGGCCTTGGGAACTACATACTGGTCACCATGGACTTGTTTTGGGATCTTTAGCCTTGAGCTGCTCAATCTCCTTCCTCAGCGCTGCCATGGCCGTATCCTTTTGTTGTGACCTTTTGAAATCTTCAATCTCCTTCTTGAGCTTGGTGAGCTTGTCCATGGAAGCGGATGTAGACTCTACCGTCGGGGCTAAAGGAACTATTGGAGGAGCTGAAGACATGCCAGGGATAAGTGGGGACCAAGAGGTACTACACTCCACTAACAACGAGGCGAGCATTCTCTAGTTGTGTAGCTATGTCTTAGAAGTCTTGTAGGGTGTCTTGGGGTGGAAAGGTCTCTCTCATCTTCATCGCCCATTTAAGTAGGGAGTGCACAAAGCACCCACTATGGCAGCATGTAGTTTCTCGGATCTTAGGATAGTCGAGCAACCAAAACTTTAGCTCTTGTTACAAGTTGTGGGCCATGGACTCCCTCACCTTCATGGATAGTTGGTTGAGCTCTTGAGTAATGAGGTCGATGTAGTTCCCCGACTGAAAGGTAGCCAAGAATTGTAGCATGAGGGTGGCCCGATTCGGGCAGTGGTTGTCAAGGAATCGACTGCACCACTGATCTGCACTTTCTTTGAGCCTTCTCAGGAACAAGAACAAGCATGCATCATCTCAGTTGAGACCTCTTGAGTCACACATAGTAGGAACTTCCGCACATATTCTTTTGCATCTTCAATGATGGAATCTTTGAAGGTTGGGAGTTTAACTTTCACGTGGTTAAGGAGTAGCCAATGTCTCCAGCCATGGTGGAGCTACCATAGGGTTAGAAGAGAAAGATGGTGAGGGAAGAGTAAGGGAACAAGGAAGAACCCTACGATGACTTGTTCAAAGAGGAGAAAAAGGGGTGAATTACCTCTAGAAGCTCTAGCCTTCCGGGGCCCTTGCACATCATTGGGTAGCAAATATTTCAACAGGAGTATGGAACTCACTATCCTTGACATTTGAATCTAGTAGAGGATAATTATCCACACCTAGATTGACCAAAATCATCGTCTTCTTCAAGATTCTGTGCGATAATGGGTGAGATAGTAGTCCTCCTTGATGTTAAACAACTCTTGAATATCCATTAATAGGACATACTGGTTGTCACCTACTATTGGATATGCGGGGAAGACTGAGGTCAAAATGTGCTCTATTTCCTCTATCATAGTAGGGTCCTTGTTAGCAACTATAATAACTTGGGGGTCTTCTCTTTTGAGGGTGTCAATATTAAGATTCTCACTGAGGTCCCTCTCTGCAACCAAGTTTATCTCCTCTCCAACCTTGTCATCCTCATCATCTTTTGCCCTTGAAGGTTCCTTTGACCTCTACTCACCTCCTTCTATATTAAAAATTTATCATCCTCAAGCAATAGATGCAAATAGTAAATAAACCCATAGAGGTAGTCAACAAGATAACATTTATGCTTGTGTACTCGGCATTTACTGTGTGTCTTCTTCTTATCCACCAACACCTTTGAAATATCCTTGTTTACCTTATCTCTTCAGGATATGGAAGAAACAAGATCATGCATATACACGTACTAAATATTATCCAAGATGACTTCAACATTCAAAGTTATCTCTTAGTATTGTTGCTCTTTCTCTTGGAGATACGAGCATCTAGAAAAGATCATATCCTTGATGGAGACATTGCAAGTAGACATACATGCTATTTGAGGTTGGCAATGGTTCTAACAAACTTTTTACCATATGGCCAAACCCTGCATTGTAATGAAAAAATTGTAATGAAAAACTATAGTATCGCGAGATTTTGAGGCCAATTTGTTGCATATTAGTGCAATATATTCCTTGTATATTGCAAGTCAATACAATGCAATATAAGGTTTCCCTCGCCAACCCTACGGTTTCCCTCACCAACATCCAACCTAAATTGCATTATACTGACTTACAATATACATGGTCTTTTTAGCTCGAATATAAAACCCTACTCCTAATCATTGGCTCATAGTCGTGTTTTCTAAAATTTTTACAACCCAAATTAGTATAGCTTAAATATGGAACCTTATGGTAGATCATTGGCTAGCCCATAGTTGCATTATAATGAAAAGTTGTAGTATCACTAGAGTTTGATGTATATGTATGCAATGTAGACCGTATACATTTTGATTCAATACAATGCGATATCAAGCTTCAGTTGCCACATCTATTGTAAATTACGTTGTATTGATTTTTGCATTGTAAGTGCAAATCTCCATTATTCTTTCATTGACGCGTAGTTAGCAATCATTTTGACATCTTTTTCTACTTATAGATGCATCCTTTTGAGTCAAGGTCAAACCCGATACTGGGTTTGAAGAAACTCCTAAGAGGAAATTCTTTGACTTCCTTTGCACAAATATGCAACATTCACTACCAACTGGCCTGGTGATCGAGGGTAGGGCTCCATATCCGTGGAAGCCAATACAACACTTGGATGTTAACTAGTGAATCCTTATATCATGTTGTACTGAATTGTAATGTACAAGATCTATATTGCACAAATATGCAACTAACTTTAAAGACTTGTGAAACTATGCTTTTTCATTAGAACACGTTTATAGGTTGGCGATCGGACATAGGGTTCCATATTTGAGCTATACTGACCTTCTATATTGTAAGTCAGTACAACGCGATTTAGGGTGGATGTTGGCGAGTGAAGCCTTATATCACATTGTACTGAATTATAATATACATGCTCTATGTTGCACAAATATGTAGAAAATACTAAAAAGCGTCTTTTAAAGCTCGCGAATCTAGCCTATTTTCATTAAAACACAAGTATGGGCTGGCAAATCGCCCGTAGGGTTCCGAATTCCTACTATACCGACCTTGTATATCACAATCTAGTACAACGCAATTTAGGGTGGATGTTATTGAGTGAAGCCTTAGAACGCGTTGTACTAAATTGGAATATACAAGGTTTATGTTGCACAAATATGCAACAACCACTAACAACCGGCTATAAAAATTCATGATACTATAGTTTTTCATTAGAACGCAATTCATCATAAGGTTCTATATTCACGATTGCAAGTCAGTACATCACAATTTAGGGTGTATGTTGGCAAGTGAAGCCTTATATCATGTTGTACTGAATTGCAATATACATGATATGCATAGGTAAAGGAATAATGCTCACAATCATTTTTCAATTATGAAAAAGATATCCTAAGAAGAATAAGACTTGAGAACTCACCTTAAAATTGGCAAAGGGTTGGAGACTGCCATGGATCGATATATCAGGAAGATTGTTGCTAGGAGAACAACATTGCATAGTCGCAAAGGAACAAGAGTATAAGAAAATAGTCACACCAGGAAAAAAGGCAAGAGTTTATAAAAATCATGCTATAAATAATTCATGTGGAGTGTGTGCGTTATTCTGCGGTCTTTACACATGGCATGCATACATTGGCCACCCGTGTTCTTTCACACAAGTGATAGACACGTGCCACTCATGCATTCAATCATCATCGTTGCATGCCACGTGCACCTAACACCATTACTTTAGACATCATCATGCAGTGCCACACTTATTTAAGGTGTGACCTCTTGTGTTAAACCCTACATTGTCAAATTAGCAGCAAACATTTCTTAAACACCACTTTTTATTTTATCTGTCTTCGGTCGTTGACATGGTGTGCTCTTTGTTGTCTACGCTATCTCATCTCTTCGTGGATGACATTCTATTGACAAATAAGTTTTCATTCTCAATCCAATGTTTATCAACTTGTGCCATGTCTTCTTCTTCCTTGACATGTCTCTTCTACATGGGCTCCCCAGAGATTCCTAACAAAAAAATTTAGCACTTCAATACCGCTCTTCCTATAGTATGATCACTACAATGCGAGCACAGTGCACTTACGGGCTCTCTTCTTCCATTGTATTGATTGGTACATGTACTTTTAAAATAGGTGTTTAACATGTGTAAAGTTTCCTTGATTGTGAATTCAATACAACACAATATGGGGCGGTTGCAAGATGAGGGTACTCACTTTCGTTCGTCTCTCTAAAATTGGGACATCCATGCATCTCGGGTGGAGTACCTCGATCGTAATATTGCCATTAATTAAAACACGACACGTGCCTCCCAAGCCTAAAGCGACATATCTCGAATGAGATACCAACTAATGCCATGCTAGTAGGTCCAGGTTTCCAGTCATCATCCATGTCACCAATACAAGTCACCGCCACCACACTATCTCGATCGAGATATTCATGCCAATCGAATCCACATCAATGCCACACTGTATCCCCCTAGGTATATTTATTAAGAGACTAAGGTTATGTAAAAGGGGAGGAGAAGGGTGTGTGTGTGAAGGGACTTAAGGTCCACTAGCTCACCTATTTAAAGGTGAAGCTAGGAGGCATTTTGTATGGAGCAAGAAGCCTAGTTGTATTTGAGCAACTTAATAAGCAAGATATTTTCTTGTATTTTGTGAGTCTCTCTCCTCCACATAGTTGATCTAGCATGAGCACCATGAATTCTAACATGGTATCAGAGCTTGGAAAGATTAGGCCTTTTTGTGGTGTAGAATAGGTCAATTTTATCCCTTTTTCTTTTGTGGAGCTGAACCTCCTGCCAGTGGGGAGGAGCTCTAGCAACCCGTGGAGGCAAGATCTTGGGTACCTTTCAACTGGGAAGATGAAGGAGACTGTTGGGCGCTCAGATTTGTACAGTCAATCGACGAAAATCTTCCTTTGCTACCACGGCATTGCTACCTGAGTGCGCCGGCGTCGTTTTCTGCACTCCTAGAGGTCGCACAGCCATACGCTGTGTGTAGGCGATGGCAGGCTGTGTGGGCTCAGGGCTTTTGAAGCCCATTGTCTCAAGAGTCTACAGTCCAAATCCTAGCCCTAATGGTTGCTCCAAGCTCTCACAATCAGAGAAAAACCAGGCTGCTCTCCTTGAAAGCCATTGAAGCTTCCATTAAAGCTTCAAAATCAAGTTTTTTCTTGCTCTAATCCTCTCCTCTTTGCTCTAATCCTCTCCTCTTTGCTCTAATCAAGTTTTTTCTTGCTCTAATCCTCTCCTCTTTGCTCTAATCACCTAAGTGCTCTTGTGAGGGCTTGTTGGCTGATCCTATTTTTCAGTTTGAAGTGGTGGGCATACACCATGAGGTATTCATGAGCCTCATTTTCATCAAGCTCCATCAACAACATCTTCAAGTGCATAAAGCTTTTCAAAGTGTGCTTATAAGCACTAATAGTGTTGACTAACACTAATGAGGCTTCTAATCCAGCAAAGGAGAGTCACTCCAAAGTGTTTCAAACACTAAGAGTGTTCTTAAACACTAATGGTGAATCTAATCACCAATGCAAGTGTCATTAGATGCTAGAAATGTGCTCTTAAGCACTAATCATGTTTTTAAACACTAATAGTGATCTTAATCACCAAAAAAAGTGTTCTTTGACACTAATAAAGCTAATCTCCATCAGAATTAGTGGTTGGGCACAAATCCTAAGTGCTAAAGCATAAAATTAACCATCTTAATCTCCTTTTTATGCAACATCCTTGGCTTGATTAAGGGTTGTTGCACTCTCATAAGCCTTTCTCTTTCTACTTAAGCCAAAACATCAAAAATTTCTGTTTTTTTCTTCTTCATAAATCAGCCCATTACTCTCTAGTAATCTCCTTCAATACCCAATGTCAAAAAACAACACCCAAATTAAGAAGTTCTCAGGAGAGGGCTTCCACACTTGGTAAGTCCTTGTCAAGTACAAGATGATGTCCAAAGGGTTTTGGCCATTCATCTCCGGCACCAAGGTTATTGATCGAACTAAGGCTAAAGATATTGAAGATGATGAGAGGGCACAAGCCATCATCATGCTTCATCTTGATGAGGCTCTCATCCACCATGTGGACCAGCTTCTGATTGCAAAGGAGAAATGGGATGAGCTTGATAAGCTCTATGGAGCTCGTGGTAAGAATTCCAAGATCTCACTCAAAATTGAATTTTTCAGCTTGGAACTCAAAGAGGGAGACGGCATTGGAGCCTTCATCTCTCACTTGAAGGGCCTTATGGCTCAACTTGCATCAATGAATGCGAGAATGGATGAAGATGATGCAGTGGCTGTTTTGCTAAAAGCAATCAAGAAGGTGTACCCCACCTTAGTCATCACCACCCTGAAGAACATACCTAATCCCACCCTTGAAGGAGTCATTCAATCTTGTCTTGATGAAGAAAAGAGGCCAAAGGGAGGAGCTGAATCTTCAAATCCAACAACTTCATCAAATATCAAACAAGCTTTGTCACATCAAACAAGTGATCAAAGTAAGATGTGTCCATTGCAAAAAGGTGGGTCATTTGGCAAATAATTGTTGGATCAAATATCCCAACAAAATGAAATGTAACAAGTGTAAACAAACGGGACATATCACTTCTAAATGTCCTAGCAAAGAGTCAGAGGCTAGCTTTATATCAGCCTCTAACTCCACTGAGAAATTGGTTTAAATCTTAATGTAACCACACCTATATTCCTAACCTTGTATGCCTAATGTTATAAAGGCATCCTATGTCCAATACCACCTATTCCAATTCTTTTCATAGTTGTTCTTTTGTATTCTCATCTGTGAACTATACCATGCCAGTATTACATTAAAATACTCATATTTTCTATTATCCCTTAAAAATCCTCTACTTCTAGAGAGATTGGAGCTTCTCTCTCTCTTCAACAATCCTTGGAGCTTTCTTCTCAACATACTAAACCAATTGATTGGTTGGGGGCTTCCTTCTAAGATAAAGAAGTAAGCCAAATCTAGAGGTAAGAAGTAATTTCATGGTTTTCATTAATATTCTCAAAAGATTTCACTTCTCAACTCCTCTCAAGCTTGAGAAGTTTCAAATTAATTATTTTTAATGCAAATCAAGCTTTATATAGGAATTCTAATGATTAATCACAAAAAAGTTAATCTTTATGCTTAATTAGGATTGTTTTTTTGTATATCTCTCTCTCACAAAAGAATAGTCATTTCTAAGACTAATTCTTTATTCAAATGGATGCTTCTCATTGATAAATTCTCAATTCAAAAATCAAACTCTATGCTAGTTAAGCTAGAGGTTAAGAAAATGGCTTTTTTATGCTTTTATGCTAATAAAATTATGGTAAACTTATGATTTAACTCCATAAATTGGATTTAAGTCTAAAGATAGTTATTCTATCATAATTGTATTACAAAGTCTTATTCTTTCTAGAAATATTGAAAATTATTAGTAATAGCAAAGCGAAGCTATGCAAAATTTTTAGAAATTAATACATAACTCATTTTTATGCATAATGTGAAAAGAGGACTTCCTATCATATACTAGGATTGGTCATCCTATGCTAAAAGAATGATTTTCATCACATTCATGGAAAACTAATTTGTAGTATTTATGCGCAAATAATTAATTAGAGAAAAGAGAAATTTTTGGTATTTTTATTTTTATGCAAAAAGAGGAATTCCCATGATAATGGAGATCCATGTAATTAAATGGAAAAAGATAAAATTTGATATATTAAAATAACAAATATTTTTATTTAAATTTAAAGAGAAATTTTAGAGAAATTTATTTTATGCACCGTGGCCGTCAGCTAGATCCTCTCACTGATGAAGAAGAGCTGGACCGTGACGTTCGTAAGGCTCTTCTCACAGAACTCAGCCGTCGCCAGGACCCTTCAAAGGTGAAGGAGAGAACTTGGGCGAGGCTGTGGAGAATTGGGTTGAATCAATGGAGGAATATTTTGATGTTAAGAAGAGGAGCAAAATGGCTCTTGCTAGGATGAAAATTGTGGAAACAGCTAGGGTGGCATGGAGAAACCATTGTGACACTAACCATCTAGATAGGAATACCCAGTCTTGGAATGATCTTAAAGCCTATCTAAGGAAGAGATTTTGTCCCCTGGATTTTTAGAAACCAAGATGAATGAATTTTTAGAGCTAAACCAGGGGAGCAAAACCATTGAAGAATATCATCGGGCATTTGCTCTTCTCCTCAAGTATTCACCACCGCTAGACGAAGAGCAACTCATGGCCAGGTTCATTCAGGGAATGAACGAACCCTTAGACACACTGGTCAAGAATGCCAAACCAGTCTCCATGGCGCCAAAATCGAGGCAACCCAAGAAGAGTGCCAGCTGAGCGTGCAGCCTCCATGCAAAGCAGTCTCTAAACTCCCTCCCAAAATTAGGGAAACCAAAGAGAGAGATTTCCACCTCAGACTGTAGGCAGCAACTAGAGCCGTCACTATAGCTGAGGAACTAGAGGAAGAAAAAGGACAGATCTATGCGCAATAGAGCATCAAGGGAATAATTGTCAATTTCTAGTCCTCCGGACTCCAGTAGAGTACCAGGGTAAGAAATTCAAGCTTTTGATTGATTCATGCAGTACTCATTCTTTTATTTCCCCAGGATGTCTGCGAAAGTTAGTCCAAAATAAAAAATCAGGGAAACCTATGATGCAAGTGAAATTGGCCAATGCAAAGATTATTTTCTATTAGAAGAACTCGGAGCTCATTTTGGGGCCCTGTAAGAAATTCGCTATTTTCTTATTTATCTTGCTCTTAAACTATGTAAAATAGTCACAACAGGTCCAAAACCGTTAGTTTGAGGCAATAAATATACTGTTGCTCACAAACAACGAGGTCTTATCATTAAAAGCTTTGAGAAGATACCTTTTTCATAAGTTTGGCTCACACGTATGAATGATTCTTCTGTCAGTATTACATAACTAATCTCTCTCATTTCGAATTTAAAAATGTTTAGCGCCTTCTTCAACTCTCAAACAAAACAATATATAGTAAGAAAGAATACATTGCATTGTTGCGAAACATGGCAGAAGGAGAAACCAGTAGAAAATGACTTTATCATTTCCATGTTGACTTGGAACAACACTATGCATAGATATTGAAGCGCCAAAAGAGTTTGCATCTATGCACTGAGCAAAGAGACATGCTGCAGAAAGGAGGTTTACAACATATAGACTTGTGGTGTGACGGAGGCATCTATCCAACATGCATCATTAGAAATTCAACACCTCCATTCTCTAATCCAACAACTCTATTGAAGTTTGTAGGCAATGGAGTAAATGGATTGTATGGATACGTCTCAGCTCAATGTGCTAATGCAAATATGTACAAGAATTTATATCTACGAGAGGAGACAAGAAGAAGGCAAGATAAGATAGAGTGTGTGGCATTGAAGCAACTTCTAGAAAATGAGAAGGAAGAACATAAAAAGACAAAGGCAATGCTACTGAAAGTGAGGAGAAAAGGCACTGTATTAGGAGAGAGACTACGGAATAGAAAAATCTGCAACATTGCAGAGTTGAAGGCTGGCTCTCGAGGATGTAAGCACAGAATTCAAAAAGCAACGTATGACGATATCTTATTGTTAACTTCCATTAATGAGCATCTAGAAATGTAAGTATTTGCATGTTTATTTCTTTATTGCATCCAAATTGTTTAAACGAATAAAGAAGTTCCAAAATTTATGACTTCATAGATAAATATATCCATGCTGTAACCAAAAAAATTCAATGTAAATCAATGAACTTTTAAAGGTGAGTTATAAGTGTCTCATTGTAGAGAAGTTATATATATTTAAAAATGTATAATTGTTGATGTGTTTCTTTCTTGTTGTAGGGAAATTTTAAGGCTTGGTGAAGTAAATGAAAATTCCAATCTTTTTCCAGTGAAGCAAATAAAAGGTTTAGTCTCTAAAGTTGTCGTGCAGAGCTTGATAGATGAAAAAAAGTTCAAAAGGGTGAAACGTGATGCTGTCAAAAAGTTTATATCAGAAAGTAGAGTTGATGTCGAAAAAATTCAAGAAGCCCTTGATATGAGTGGGGTGAGTAGAAAAGGATATGCTTCAATCTTTAACATCGTTTCTTCTACCTCAAAAAGATCAACGGATAAAACATGTATTGTTACCCACCCCAGCAGCAGTGTGGCGCCAAAGAGGTCTTCTAAATCAGGAAATAGATGACTTCATTGAACAATATTTACATATCGAAAATGTATATGAAGGGGCCAAAGGAAAGACTGTATATGATCCTTTAAATAATATTTTTGTGGAGCTGCAACAATTACAGAGAATGGTGGAGTTTTATAACATCACACTTGAGGAATGTAAAGGAGTTTTAAAGTTTGTTGTTAAGCTCGACGAATGTGAAATTGTAAAGGAAAAGAAGATAGAAAGAGTGACTATTACCTTGATGAATTGGGCACTTGATCCATCAATCACACAAAGACCAGTTCAAAGTACTTTAGCATCCAATTAGCGTCCAATCAAAAAAACATGTATGGTGGTTGGGATCATTTGAGGTATGGATTTTCTTATTTTGGTGTTAGTATTTGTTGAATATACATGTATATTTTTTAATAAACTTCTACCATATCATTCTATTGTAATGGTAGGTGAAGACAGAGGACCATGAAACACTTAACTGGGTTTTTCACTAGATAGATATACCCTCAATTGTAAGAAGTCAAATTTTAGGGGGTCATCTTCATGTTCCAAGCAAAGGTGATTTTCAAGTAGAATGGCATATGGCAGGTGATCTTAAGACATTGAAGTGTATGTACAATATCAGTAAAGGGGGTAACTCCAAATCTCCTTGCTTGTATTGTAAACAGCTAGCCCATGTCTTGGAAGCAAGTCCACAATGCAGTAAAAGATCATCAGGCAGATGGGATGGCACGAGATGTGAAGGCTGAGGTGTGGAAATCATTGGACAAGCTATTTGTTTATTGTGACAAAGTTTCTTGGAACAAAAATGATCAATAGGCATTTGAAAAAGAGGTTAAGAATTTCGGAAAGGCAATGAAGGAAGCATGGACAACCTGCAACATAACCCATTACATGGTGACAACACTAACTTCCACCCAATTGTTCAATTTTGAGAACAAAATGATTTGTATTTTCTGTGTTTTCTAATGCTAGACTCTTTTTGTGTCCAAATAGCATATTATCTACAACCATCTTCCATTCTTTGTAAAAAAGTATGGATGCCCTGTAATCTGGTCTATACAAGGAATGGAAAAATCACACTACATGTCCCGTAATGCTTTCTTTAGACATACACAACATTTTGAAGGAAAACAAAAAGGCAACAGCTTAAAGGAAGTGTTTCAATGGTTTTATCGAGGCGTACTTCAAAAGATCGAAACAAAGAGAAAGGTCAATGCATATCTAAAGTCAAGATAGCCTTTCAAGTAGCTCAGAAGCAGAGAAGACAGAAAATTTTAGAGAGTTCGAATGCAGTAGAGAGACATGCTGAATGGAGAAAATTTTAGAGAGTTCGAATGCAGTAGAGAGACATGCTGAATGGAGAAAATCAAAGGTCTTTTGTAGATCACAAATGGGTGGATAGAATACAAGTGTAAATATTGTGTATCTCATAATCTCATAATTGAAAACACTTCTCAAATTTTGATGCATGCTGTTCTAAAGCTAAATATACAATGACAATCATCTTATAGCTAATGGCCTTAGGGTTTCTCCCAAGGTCTACCCAATGGGAACCCTCCCTTTCACTTTACTTGGAGACTTCTTTTTCTTCAATGACACCAGAGTGCTCTGAGATCTTCCTTGTTCTGGTGAGGTTGGTTCTCAAGCACTTTCTCCTTCCTCCAATTTCTTTGGTGATCCCAATAGTGCTGGCTCTCAGTTCCATATAAGTTTGTGCTTGCCATAAGGCTCGAGGCTGAGAGGATTCTTTACACCAGCAGGGCAGCGAGCGCATAGGCAGTATATGACAAAAAATATCTTGCTCTAGAGCACTGTTTTCCGGAATAATAACCAAAAATATGTAAGGCAGACCTCTTCTCTATCAATATCACTTTGTCTGCAGACCATGAAAGGGAATGGCCACCCAGAGCCTCTGACATACACTTGAAAAAAAGAATTATTGCTTCCCCATTGTTGCTCATTGTCCCATGGTATATTAACAATTTGGCATTACATAAGTCTGTAATGAAATGGGAAAGACTTGACAGTTTACCCAAACCAGCAACTCTGCTTCCTTTGGACCTCAAGAGGAAGGTTTCATCTTCAATATCCAACTGCATGTAGACAATATTGTTAGATTACCTAAATGGTAACTAGAACTCAAAAGTAAGGATTGAAATATCACAAAAGTACACAAATAAGATGCCATTACCTTCATATTCTCATCCTGCACAAGCAAGTTCTCTTTCCACAATGAGAAGGATACTATGTTCTGATGTCTGCTTAGAATGATGTGCCAGAGCTGAGCTTCCACCAGTGAGATTTATACAGGCTTGTACCTCTTTAAAGACTTCATCATCCACCTCTTGAAAATTACTTGCCTCCTTAAAACACGTAGAAAGTTCCAATGCAAGATTGAACTTGTCTTCTAGGTCCAGCAAGGGATCATCATCTATCATTACTTCCTTGTCCACCTTGCATGATTGAGCTATGAGACCAAGTGCATAGTCCTCTCTTAGATTGAAAATGCACAATATGTCATTTAGGAAAACATATTCTCCACCTTCTATCTTGAATGATGGAAGCCTTGGGAACAACATAACTGGAACTATCAAGGTCAATTTTATCAACTGTAAACTGCATCTCTTAAAGTCTCTGATTTCACAGATATAAGATCAAGTGCTGCAATAGCAGACTTCTCCTCCTCTAGATTAATGCTTTGCTCCTCATCTTGAAGTTCTTCACTCTACTCACTTGCCAACTCCTCCTCCTTTTCCTCATATTCTTCCAAGTCAAATTCTTGATGAGCAGACTTTTCAAAAACACCAAGCTCAACATAATGTAAATAAATGGCAAATGCAAAGCTCTCCTCCAATATCCTACAGCCCCTCTTGTGGAGATTGCAGATACCCTTGAAGCAGCCAGGTAGAACATCAAATCTCCTATTCAATTGATACCTCAGCTTATCACTTTGGCATAAGTCCTTGATATGCACAAGATATGCACAAAAGCCTCATCCTTATTCACAATCCTTCCATCAGCTCTGCTGCTGTCATCTGTCTAAACACCTCAAACTTGTCCTCCAAAAAGTGTTTGTACTGAGCCACAATGTCAGTCAATTTGAAAGGAGTGTTGAACATCCTATGAAATGTTGGATACTTCTTTTGGGCATTAGACTTTTGGAGAAACTCAAAAAGCTTTAGGTCTTGTGACTTTTGCTCTTCCAGAGGCTTCCTTGGCTCACCAGATTTGGTTACTCCTTTGCTACTACTGGTACTCTGCCTCTTAGCTGTAATGAAAAATATCATAGTAGAAATAAAAAATAATTCATATTTTCTCATAAAAAGAAGAGTAAATTCAAATATTGCTCACCTGGACCTTCCTCAGCTTTGATAGAGTATCTTGACAGGTCCAATGTTCTCTTGGCAGGAGCATTATCCACCAAAAACTGTACATGCACATAAAGAAACACAGAGAGATGAGAAGAAAATGATTACAGAATATATCAAAAAAGGCCAAAAAATTTTGGAGATTTAACTAGAAAATGAGATATGCATCGATTCTCATCACAAAATACATCATATTGCAGACTTCGGTGTTAACATACTTTTTTGTCGGAAAACGCGATTTTGACATGTCTTTGCAGCCAAAATCTTGAAATCGCGTTTCATTGCGAATATTCTTTGTATGCTTTTAGAACTCATATGCTAGCCTATGTAATTCAGGGAAAGGATATACAAGAAAGTGTCACAAAATCTGCTAGAAAACACGATATTATGTCTCCCTCATGCAAAACCACCCTATATCACGTTTTCCATCAAAACCACCCTATATCGCGTTTTCAATATTGGAACTACTACACCTCGGGGTTCGACAACGTCGAACAAGTGCATGTGTGTGGACTGTCCACAGAAGTCTCAGATGCTGACATTACAGAATATAACATTGCAGTATAAAATTGAGATCGCTTTGAACAGTACCTATTTTTCCTCTGTCCATGCTTTCTGAACAAAAGTGTATGCAAGACCTTGGATAGGTGTATCAAGATTGCCTACAAGGAATGACAAGACGTCAAGAAGGTGGTTTAGGGTTGAAGCAGATGAACTGTGTCTATTTGGTATTGCAGGGTCCGAGGGTAATGCTTGATGAGGAAAGCATTGGCTAGGTGCTTGATGTGAAGGGGATGGTCAACATGGTCACTAGATGGTTTGTGTGGAGGAAAATGTAAAAGGACACGATTAAAGAATCTGCACAAAAATCGAGGACACATCATCATGACGCACATGGCAGCAGGTACTGTTGCACAAACGTGTGACATTTAGAGTGGCACATGCCATGTGGGCGTGAATTCCGAGGCCTAAAGTATACAATGTGCTAGAACACTTGCCCTCCTCACAAGTCTATTCAGCACAACAACAAAGATCTCCTCCACAAAAAGGCATCCTCTGACTGAAGGATAACTATCAGCATGGCATCCTCCGACTGAAGGATAACTATCAGCATGGCATCCTCCGACTGAAGGATAACCATCACCATATCCCCAGCTGAACCAAAGCCAAGTACAAATAATCCAGAAAGCAGATCCTTCTGAAAGGATTGTACCATCTGAGAGGTGATACTCTTGCAAAACTGAAACCTCGTATTGTTTCTTCCTTATAAATATTCGATATCTAGTCCAAGTTTTCAAGAATCTTTTCAAAAAATAGATATCTGCATCTGCATCGAAGAGCGTATAAGTTTCGGTGTTGAAACACGTTTTTCTCGAGAAACGCGATTTCGATGTCTTTGCAGCGAGAATCTTGAAATCACGTTTCATTGCAAATTTTGGCTTTAAGCTTTTCTGTTCTTTCACCTTGGATCACTCATGTATCGTACATCTCTCTGCCAATGACATGGAATAATTTGTGATGAGATAATATGTGTCTATAGATAGATAGTACTAGAATTTTAGTGGGAAAACATGATATGAAGCAATTTTCCTAGAGCAAATGTTCCGAAAACGCGTTTTTCGGTAAATCTCTTCCCTTGACATGCTCTCTCGTGTGGAGACGGCAAATTTCGAGCTGCTTTGACGTGTTCTCTATTCCATATCTTACTTGATTTTGAAGACAGATAGGAATTTCCTCTCCTCCTCTTTCATGTTCTGTTCCATGATAATTCTCATCATTGTACCTATTTATGAGTGGAAGCTTACCTTGCTTGGATGTCATTTTTAAAGGTAATTAATCATTTTGCTTATTACTCTTTCAATTCTGATGGGGCAAGAACAAAGGAAACTGCAAGGAGAAAGGGAGGTGGGCCTAAATTGGTAGTGGTTGGAGGTCAAAGTCCTTCAAAGGGGAGGTCAAAGTCCTCCAAGAAGGGCAAGCCCATGCACATGCTCTAGAAAAGCCAGAAGAAGAGAATCAATCAGGGAACCAATGTTCTCAGGGAGATCACGAAGGCACAAAAGGTGTAGGTTTTGCAATGCCCATGGCTCCTTTCCAGAGACTCACCGTGAGACAAGTATGTGACTATTGGGGTGTCGGATTCAGGTGGAGTAGGATAGCCCTTCTCACCCTACAAGAGGCAGCAGAAGATTCTCATAGAGTTCTTCTAGGATACCATGCTAGTTGCTGCCCATGGGTTGGTGATGTGGTAGATGTGAGGTGGAGATTCTATCAAAATTTCCTTTTTATGATGACACAGGTGATGATGAGGCTAGCGTGAATCAGCAATTAGGTGTGCATGAAAATATGGATAGTGGTGCAAATAATGATGATATGTCGGATGATGCCTTGGAGGAGGGTGTCTTTTCTTTGTTTGATGAATCTCTAAATATAGGTGATGGTGAGTAGGTTGATGCCCAAGTGAGTGCTAGAGTGTGTGTCAGTGATGATGAGCTGTTGGATGCTGTGAGCAAATTGTGGAACTAGGAAGTTGTGGGGCTGACTAGGAGTGCAACAGGTTGTTGATTTGGGTTGTTTGGAAGATAGTGTTCAGGATGTTACTGGGACGTTTTTTTGTGATGGTGAGGATGTATTGGGGAATGGAATGAAGGTTTGATGGAGGAACATAGAATTGCAAAATGTTTTGAGTTGTGTGAAGAACTCAGAGCTGACAGAGAGGGGGAGACAGGAAGGAAGCTGGACAGTAAGGATGAAGCAGCCATTTTATAAGGGCAAAGCAATGAGGGTGTTTGAAGATTGTTTGCAAGTTTTTTTATCCAGGTGGGTGGATCAATACAACTGGATGGTTTTGGAGGATGATGTTATACCCTTTTGATCCAGGTGGAAGGACAGTTGTTAAGAGTACACAAGGTGTTGTGAAACACTTGAAAGTATTTCACCCAGGGGGGTTGGGCATATGTGAGGGGAATCACAAGCCCAATCTAAACATGATGTATAGATAGAGGAAATGTACATAAGATGGTGTGTAGAGTATCCTAAGAGGGAAAAGTTACGTGTGGCAAATGTAAAGGCACAGGTGCGAAATGAGAAAAGAAAGAGCATGGGCGATCGTAGGAAGTGGGTGGCATAGCATTCTGGAAGAAAGCAAGGTGGTAATGAGTTAAAGAAGAAGAATTGGGAAGTTTTTGGGGGACTCTCCAAGAGGATGTGGCTAGAGAGACCACCAAGAGAGGAGAGAGTTGGAGCAACTACAGTGGAGAGGTTCTGCAAGTCAGCTTTCTTTGATTGAAGTTTGCAGGCTAGAGCTCTTGCAAATTTTGAAGGTTGTAGAGACAAGGACAGTGTAGTGATAGAAGGTTTGTTTGGGTCAGAGCAGAGGGAGTGTTGAAGACTAGAGAGTCGGCTAGGATGTGTGTGCCCTAGGATCTTTGTGCAGCATCTCTGTTAGAGACTTGGCTCAAACTATCTCTTTCTCAACTATAACTATTGCTAAATGATGGTTTGTTTGTGTGTGAGAAAGACTTGTTGTTCGTGGCAATGGATACAATGGTGTTTGAAGTTGTGGGTGAGATGATGTTGTGAAGAGTTATTGTTGAGGTGTATCTATGGAGGACCTCAAAATGTTTTTAGTGTTTTCTTCTAATATGTTTGAGCCCATGTCTCACAGATGTTGAGACACTAGTGTTTTTATCTATTTGTTGATGACATGACAGAGAGTTTGGATTGTGTTTGTTATGAATGGATGCAAAGTGTTTATGTTTCGATGCTTTAGTTGTGATGATAGACATGTGGCTTTGATTGAGTTCATGGTGATGGAGAACCTATGTGTGTCAGTTCTGTGTTTGGTGAGCTAATGCTAAGTCAGTGTTGATCCAGTCGGTGTTAGATGCAAAGGTTCAGAGTCAGGTAAGGTTAGTTGAGAATTAGATATAATCAGTTGAAGGTGTAGAGGGCTTAGTTTGTCTTTTTTGGGTTTGGTTTTGGGTCAGGTCTGACAGTCAGAGGGCTATGAGTCAGTAGTCAGACAGATTGTTTAGTGAGCTGAATCGTAATCGAGAGTCAGCTGTGAGTCAGCTGCTGCTATTAGTTGAGAGTTCATAGTGTTGGATCCTTTAAAGGATAGAGTTTTTTGAGATTCAAGGCATGTTAGAGGACACATGTAAGATCCTGGTCTCCACCGCGCAACGGATTCGGGGTGCTAGCAACGGAAGTAGCACATCGTGCGCGGGTAGGGGTCTCACACTCGGGGCCTCGCCCACGGATATCCGGACAAGAGACCAATCCGTCGGTTTGTCCAAAACCGAAATCGAAGTAACTTCCTTTACCCGAAAAGCACGGGCGATTCCACCAGGATAACTCTTTACTCTAACGTAGTCAAGATCATTTTACTGATCAAACTGATCCGACTGCACCTCTAACGGTACTTGGTCAGATCAAGGAAGAAACTTGCACTTGGATCATTGGGATCAATGCTTTTTTTCCCATCAAGAGGCACAGTCGTTGATTCCTATCCATAGAACAATTACTATCCGGGATTTACTTCATCTATCGTAATAATAGAAATTAAATCTCGATTTACGGATCCATCAGTCCAGCCTAACCCCATCCAGTCCCACGGGTTAGCCAACCGCCCAACCACTGTAGTGATGGGATCCAATTAAGAATTTGGTTAGGTTTTGTCCCGGGTACCAAGGAAAAGAGTTCCAAGGCCCCCTAGCCGGAAGTTCATGCAAACATAAAACTAGTCACACCACTTACACACCCAATATGAAATTGCCTTTTTCTTAGCATCAGCTGACTTTAAAACAATCCTTTAATGAAACCATTATGTCACTGATGACAATCCTCATAGTCTCTGGTTGAATCCTTATTTCCAATCATTCGTTCATCGGTATACCTATGGCATCATTGGCAACCAGAACGCTCACCACCTGTTCACTCATCAGGGGCCTTTTCCATAGTTCCTAGCTCATAGTAACCGGCAATATATTCATATAATAGAATGGAATCTTCGTGGAAGATCAGCAAGATCAACCCACAGATCCATATAAAAGAGCCATGGACTCATCCGTTGAGGACCAGCAAGGTCAATCAACTAGATCCATGCCCGGTTTCGGAAAACAACTCTTACTCCTTGTTCCAATATCTTCCTCGACGCACGTGTGGGTATCTTTGGCGACCCAGAGCCCGAGCACCGTATGGTCAGCACCCTCTAGGATCCTTCGCAGGTGACCTAGCGCTTCACTCATAGGCCGCTTCCTTGGTCCCTAATCCACCGTACCGGAAGCTCACCATTTAAATCGAACCGAGGCTGGTCAAGACCTTGGCCGACCTTGCTACGCGAGACGTCCTCCATCGACTCTCCATCTCAGCAGTTGCAACTTTATCAGTTCGGTCTTCATGACCTTAATCCTCAAGACGGTCAAAATGCTTCCCTAGCATTCTTGACATAAAACAGTCATTTACAAACAGTCACAAAATACAATTTCTATAACGAACTCTCGTCTTTCCACATTATCCACTCTCGGACCACATTACTTATTCCCTATTCCATTCAATGTGTACTCATTCTCATCCATTCACTCATATAGACTACACATTATTTCACATACACATTCACATTCATTATTCTACATACATATCCATGTTCGTACGTCCACATCATACATCCAATTTCACATTCATACATATGCATCTACATGCATACTTCTTTTTTCACATCCTCATTCATACATCCACATTATACATACATCCAATTTCACATTCATACATACGCATCTACATGCATACTTCTATTTTCACATCCTCATTCATACATCCACATTCACACACATACATCTACATCCGAATCTACATCCATACATCCACATCCATACATCCACATCCACATCTTCATTCACATTCACATCCATACATCCACATCTACATACATACATCCATTTTCACATCCTCATTCATACATCCACATCCACATATATACATACATCCGTATCTACATCCATACATCCATACTACATCCATTCTCGTCCTAACACATCCCATATACATCTTATCCCATCAGATACACTCTCTACCTCGTCCCATACACATGTTAACACATCCTAACTCATCTTAACACATTCTATCACATCTCATACACCTCTTATCATATCCTATCACATCTCATACACATCTTATCACATCTTTTCACATCTCATACACCTCTTATCACATCCTATCACTTCCCATACGCATCTTATCACATCTTATCACATCTCATACACCTCTTATCACATCCTATCACTTCCCATACGCATCTTATCACATATTATCACATCTCATTTAAAACTCAATCTTTTATGCATCTTCCTATGCATAAATTCATTTTAAATGAAAATGACACTTTTGAATTCTTATGCATCTTCCTATGCATAAACTCAATTTAGATGAGAATTGATACTTTTGAATTAAAAATCCATCTTTTATACATCTTCCTATGCATAAATTCAATTTGGATGATGAGAATGACACTTTTGAATTGAAATTCCATTCTTTTATGCATCTTCCTATGCATAAATTCAATTTAGATGAGAATGACACTTTGAATTTAAAAATCAATCTTTTATGCATCTTCTTATGCATAAATTCAATTTGGTAGGAATTACACTTTTAGAATAAAAGAATTTCTCTTATGCATCTAAGTTATGCATAAAATCCATTTATGATGAAAATCACACTTTTAGTATAAAAAGAATATCTTTTATGCATACCTCTATACATGAAATCCAATATGATAAAAGTAACACTTTTACAATAAAATAATCAACTTTTATGCATACCTCTATGCATGAAATCCAAATATGATAAAAGTCATACTTTTACAATAAAATAATCAACTTTTATGCATACCTCTATGCATGAAATCCAAATATGATAAAAGTCACACTTTTATAATAAAATAATCAACTTTTATGCATACCTCTATGCATGAAATCCAAATATGATAAAAGTCACACTTTTATAATAAAATAATCAACTTTTATGCATACCTCTATGCATGAAATCCAAATATGATAAAAGAAACACTTTTATATTAAAATAATAATTCTTTTATGCATACCTCTATGCATGAAATCCAAATATAATAAAAGAAACACTTTTATATTAAAATAATAATTCTTTTATGCATACCTCTATGCATGAAATCCAAATATGATAAAAGTAACACTTTTACAATAAAATAATCATCAATTATGCATAACATAAAAATCAATTTTTCCATGATTACAATAAAATTATTTCAATTAATCTAGGATGATAATTCCTAGAATATGATAGGAAGTTCTCTTTTCATGCTTTGAATAAAATTATTTTTTGTGTAATTTTTATAAAAAGTTTGCCATAGCTCCGCTGCTATGACTGATAAATCTCAAATTTTCTAAGGGATAAAGCTTATCATTAAGGAAATAAATAGAATGATCCCTAATTGGATTATTAATCCATAATGGATTGAATCATTAATATTCATGAAATACATAAACTAAAAGCATAGAAAAAAGCCATTAATTTGGCCTCAAGCATAGATTAATCTTGGATTAAGGAAAAGCTTTATGAAAAGCCTCATTTGGATTGAGAATGGGTCATGAGTATGACCATTTCTTGAGTGAGAGAGAGAAATTACATAAAAACCATTAGAATTAAGCATAAATAAAAATTTATGTAATTCTTAACTATCATTAATCAATTAACTTCAATAGCATTCATCAAATTATGTAACTCTTCACTACCATTCATCAATTAACTTCAATAGCATTCAAAAACCATTCCAATTAAGCTTCTCAAGTTTGAGAGGGGTTGAGAAGAGAGAAACATTGAGAAATTATAGAAAATGATCAAAATTCACTAATTACCTTACAAATTTCTTGATTCTTTGTTCACGGTAGAGGCCACCAACCAATCAATTGGTTAAGTATGTTGATGGAGCCACCAATGGGGATTGAAGAAAGAGGGAAGCTCCAAAAACTAGTGAATTATTAATGAATTCACAGTTCTTGGCTTAGGTGGAGTAGAGTAACGATGCATAAACACTATATATTTTTCAACAAGGGGGAGGCTTCTATTTATAGGAAAAATTGAGCTCCTAACCAAACAAACTGATTCTAGAATTTTCTAAATCAGTTTGGTCAATATTTGACCATTTTTAGGTCAGTTAAGCTAACTTTTTGGAACTAGACTTGAATGAGGAGAGAGGAGAGATGAAATATCTCAACTTTTATGAGTTTAAAACTCATTCAAGCATGTGAAATATGCACCTCCTTTAAAGAACTCCCCTTCCTTACATATGTGTCAAAATGGAATCATTATACCCAAAATATCTCATATTTTTAATATTGCTCATAGTTTTTTACTAATAAACCTTGTACATTTTCAACTCTTCATCTTATGTGAAATATGCACCTCCTTTAAAGAACTCCCCTTCCTTACATATGTGTCAAAATGGAATCATTATACCCAAAATATCTCATATTTTTAATATTGCTCATAGTTTTTTACTAATAAACCTTGTACATTTGCAACTCTTCATCTTATGTGAGCATTTACTCATTTTTGGGTATCTTCTTTTACAAATCGGATTTATCTCCTCCCTACACATGGATTGATGCTATTGGCCCATAGGAACCTTAATTGGACCATAATCCAAAAATTTCTGAAAATCTAGACTCTTAGGCTATGGTCCTTTATACCCATTTCCAATTAATTCCAATTGCACATTGGAAAGTTCTTTTTGAATTTTTGTTTCAGGGGAACTTATTTTAATAAGATGAGATAATTTTCTATCCAAAAATATTAAAAGGGATTGATTACAGGGGAAGATGCTGGTCATTTTGAGAGGCTGGGGAGGAATCTTACAACACATAAGAGAAAGTTTTTGATTCAGTTGATTCATTTAAAAATTAGTCGAGTTAGTTTTTGATAGCTGAGTCCGTTTTTTAGTCAAGTTCAGCCAATTAGGTGGTGTCAGTAGAAGGTCAGCAAAGAGTCAACAGAGAGTCAATGAGTTTCTAGGGTTGTAAGTTCCAGGTTAGCTGATGCTAGAAAAGTATAAAAGATCCTGGAGGACTCATATCGGAATGGGGTCAGCATCAACCATCTGATTCAGTTTACAACTAGCTGTGTGCTAGAGTTGAGGAGGATTCAAGTTAGCAGACTGTCAGAGGAGGTCAGTTGGGCTATATAGGTGTTAGAGGTCAGTTCTAACTTAGGAGGATAGTTGGAGGAGTCAGGTGGGTCAGATTGGAGTTTGTATAGGTGTCTAAAGGAGCCAACCCCACTAGAGGGCTGAGGATAGGAGTAGAGTTGATTGGTGCCCTTGAAGCTGGGATTTTGGTTTCCCCTAGTTTTGATCCCTTTATGTTTTCTTCTTGTATGCCTGTTGTGGTGGTATTATAGAGGCCATCACCTAGCAACCTCACAATGTGTGGTTTCCATTGAAGAAAATAGAAAGAAAAATATCCAAAAAGAAGAAAGAATTAACATTTATACAACAACATATAGACCAACGATAACTCTTAAAATTTTATTATAGATGGAAAGGTTACAATCTTAAGGTGATTCCACAATCTCTAAGCTATGTGGTTCGATACAAACAAAGCAAGTTTTGGAAGCTTCACTCCTTTGATTTTCCTACCATCTAACGTAAAATAGAAATCCCTCGGTGCATCACTACACATCAATTGGATCTCTTGTCTAAGAAAGGCCAATGGCCAATGGCTTTCTATATTGACTACTAAACGGGTCTCGACCTTGTGATTAGATTACAACATCTATGATGAATTCCATCATGCATTTCTAGATCCAGCCTTTTCTAGACACCTCTCCATAGTCGTAATCTTCTGTAACAAAATCTCATACATAATGTATGCATCCCAAAAAAATATCTGGTCATAGAAACAATCAATGCTAAAAACCATCGGATGTCACCCTAACATAATTTTCTACTGATGAAAATTGGGAGAGATGAGAGAAGATTAAAGCATAAGCTCAAGGAGGCTCAAAGATTAAGCACTTCATGATGGGTAATTAAGCATGATAATTAGGTAATTAACACAAGGTTAAAAGACAGAATGGATACAAGATAATGATAACACACACACTACATCTTCATTGATATGATGCCTCTTAAATAGGCTGAAGGTACAATGGATTATCTCAAGGCTAAACACTATTAGGGATGGGATTAGGCACTAACAAGAGGTGCCCCTATATTCTCTCCCCTTGATTTGTGGATCTAGGTACCTTTTCCATGATTCTCTCCATTAGGCTTGGCTTCATGTGGCCCACTTGCATTTGGTGGAGATTCCCAGTAACTTGCCATTCTACCATTCTTGGTTTACATGTCCACATAACCTTAGAAACATATTCCATGCTAATGTGTGAACATGTCATGGAGCATTTCCAACACCCTCCTTGATCCATGGCATGGAGCATATTCCAACACCCTCCTTGATCCATACATGGCACCAACATAAAAATAAAAATGAAAATAGCATAGCTCCTAGATGAGCATGGCTCTACATGAAGCCTACATACTAGAATTTTCTAAGCATATCATTCCCTCCAAAGCCCCATCATAACTCCATGCATGAAACATAGTGCCTCATGTGCACGATCATGAGTTGGGCAAGCATGGAGACCCAACACTCCCATCAATCTCTCCCCTTAAGGGCTACATGGCCAAGTGAGAGACAATGTGCGCATAAACATATCACATAACCTACATCATAGGTGGTTAGAGGTGATTTACATGTGGGCAATGAAGAGCATTACATGGCTTAGAACCAATATGCATGAAAATTGGCCTCCTCATCATAAGAGGCTAAAACATTATCTTCATCATGATTTGAAGTGTTGGCATAAGTAGAAGTGCTTGGCATACATAATATGAGACATGACACATACATAATCATAGCTCTAGATGCCCCATTCATCATCATAACATAAAAGGCATGAGCCATGGCATAAGAATCATCATAGACATCAACTCTTTCATCTTCATCTTTGTTTCCATCCATTTTTTCATCTCCATCCGCATCTTCATCTTGCATAACATCTTTTTCTTCATTATAAGCTTGACATACATGCATTTCTACCATTCTAGCATCATGACAAAGCATGTGGGCATTCCATTTTAGCATCCTCATAGTGCATGAGCCTACATGACCATGGCATGTAGCGTAGGCATCCGTAGCATAACATCCACCATAGCATTGTATCACATGAATATAGGCATGAGCTAGACCTGAAAGCCATGAGTGGGTGGTCTTACTCATTATTGGCATGTAATAGCAATGTATTGGCATGACTTTAACCCCCATAAATCATGATGACGGTGCTCAGTTACGGTGCTCAGTTGACTGGCGGTGATGATCTGCTGTCGTGGGTTTAGTATGGAGATTGGGAATGCTGACAGCACAGCGATGATCAGGGTGGTGCGCTGCTCGTGTGGCACTCGGGGGGACTGCAATTGTCATGGGCAGCCTTGCTGTTCAAAGGGCCCCTTGCTCGTCACAAAGCAATGTGTGTAACTATTGCGTGGCTTTGACTGCCATGACTGCATGAAGTAGTGAGGGTGTAAGCCGAGAGAAGCCTTGTAGTGTTTGCCAAGCGATGATGATGGGCACATGTGCTGCTCTGATACCAATTGATGAAAATTGGGAGAGATGAGAGAAGATTAAAGCATAAGCTCAAGGAGGCTCAAAGATTAAGCACTTCATGATGGGTAATTAAGCATGATAATTAGGTAATTAACACAAGGTTAAAAGACAGAATGGATACAAGATAATGATAACACACACACTACATCTTCATTGATATGATGCCTCTTAAATAGGCTGAAGGTACAATGGATTATCTCAAGGCTAAACATTATTAGGGATGGGATTAGGCACTAACAAGAGGTGCCCCTATATTCTCTCCCCTTGATTTGTGGATCTAGGTACCTTTTCCATGATTCTCTCCATTAGGCTTGGCTTCATGTGGCCCACTTGCATTTGGTGGAGATTCCCAGTAACTTGCCATTCTACCATTCTTGGTTTACATGTCCACAAAACATATTCCATGCTAATGTGTGAACATGTCATGGAGCATTTCCAACATCTACAAACACAAACAAACTTTATATTTTGATTTCACATGAATGTAACATGTGGCATTGTTACTTTGCATTCAATGGCATCTTCTATAGAGGTCCTCTTTACATCCCATCCCTCCCCCAAAAACTGGTTCATCCAATCATTATGAAGGGACCTCACTTAGTATGTTAACTTTGTTTTTTGACACCCTCACATGATGCAAACATCTGTGCAAAGGTGCTAAATGGTATAAACTAACTCAGATGTACTTCCTTAGAACCTGTTGATGGGTGGTTTCATTGCTACATGCATATGTGATCTTATCTTATTCTTGTATGCTGCAATGATGTTTACGCAAGAACAAACCCATTCTTGGCTAGAAAATTGTGGTAGTGGGATAGACTCTAGTTTACCCACATTATCATTTACATTAGCCAAAATATACATGGAATTATAAAACAAGAATCCATGTGCTACTAAATGGGTGGGTGGGTTATCATATAGTAATGTGCTATCTCTATATGGAAGACATTGATTCTTCCATTGATGCACTCTCTATTCTACCACTCCTCCATATTTGATAGATATAAAGCTGTAACATTCATCGCATCCATTCACATCCATCTCATTCATTACATCCACATCACATCACATACATCCCATCCACATTACATCACGTCCACATCTCATTCTCATCCATTTACATCACATCACTTCCTTTCACATATCATCACATCTCAATCTCATCTCATCACATTCACATCCACATCCGTTTACATCACATCACATCCCATCCACATCTCTTCACATTCACATCCACATCTCATCACATCCACATCCATTTACATCACATCACATCCCATCCACATCTCATCACATCCACATCACATCACATCACATCCCATCCACATCTCATCACATTCACATCCATTTACATCACATCACATCCCATCCACATCTCATCACATCCACATCCATTTACATCACATCACATCCCATCCACATCTCTTCACATCCACATCCATTTACATCACATCACATTGCATTCACATCTTATCACATCGTATTCTCATCATATTCACATTTAGTAACATTTTCTACTTTCAATATCGGTGGGACTTTTTCTAAATTTCTACCCATTGCTTGGCCTAGTTAAAGGTACTTTTTTTTATTGGATATTTTCATATTCTTTCTCAAATTTCTCAAGTGAAATATATTCAATATTCTTCTTTTGAGTAAAAGATTCATGGGATTTACAAAAATCAATTCTATCCATATTTCCCAATAATGCTCAAAAATATCATGGGAATTCCTCTTTTTGCATTTAATTGATTGAATTCCAAATGTCATGGGAATTCCTCTTTTCCTCTTTTATCATTTAAAAATTTCTCATGCATAAAATAAATTTATTTAAAATTTTTCTTTAAATAAAAATATTCATTATTTTAATATATCAAATTTTCTCTTTTTCCATTCAATTACATGGATCTCCATTATCATGGGAATTTCCTTTTTCGCATAAAAACAAAAATACCAAAAATTTCTCATTTCTCTAATTAATTATATACGCATAAATACTAAAAATTAGTTTTCCATGAATGTGATGAAAATCACTCTTTTAGCATAGGATGACCAATCCTAGAATATGGCAGGAAGTCCTCTTTTCACATTATGCATAAAAATTAGTTATGTATTAATTTCTAAAAATTTTACCATAGCTTCGCTACTATTATTGATAATTTTCAGTATTTCTAGAAAGCATAAGACTTTGTAATACAATTATGATAGAATAACTATCTTTAGACTTAAATCCAATTTATGGAACTAAATCATAAGTTTACCATAATTTTATTCGCATGAAAGAATAAAAAAGCCATTTTCTTAAGCTCTAGCATAGAGTTTGATTTTTGAATTGAGAATTTATCATTGAGAAGCATCCATTTGAATAAAGAATTAGTCTTAGGAATGACTATTCTTTTGGGAGAGAGAGATATACATAAAAAGCATCCTAACTAAGCATAAAGATTAACTTTTTTGTGATTAATCATTAGAATTATTATAGAAAGCTTGATTTGCATTGAAAACAATTAATTTGAAACTTCTCAAGCTTGAGAGGGGTTGAGAAGTGAAATCTTTTGAGAATATTAATGAAAACCATGAAATTACTTCTTACCTCTCTAGATTTGGCTTGCTTCTTTATCTTAGAAGGAAGCCCCCAACCAATCAATTGGTTTAGTATGTTGAGAAGAAAGCTCCAAGGATTGTTGAAGAGAGAGAGAAGCTCCAATCTCTCCAAAAGTATAGGAATTTTAAGAGATAATAGAAAATATGAGTATTTTAATGTAATACTGGCATGGTATAGTTCACAGATAAGAATACAAAAGAATCAGGGTCTATTTATAGGTGAGGGAGGTCACTAACTGAGTCCAACTAAGTTCTAGAATTTTCCAGCTTCAGTTTGGCTGAATTTGGACAAGATTTGACCAGTTTAGCTCCCATTTTGATCCAGTTTGATTCAGGAGAGAGGAGAGATAAAAATATCACAATTCTTTTGAATTAAAAAACCTTAGGAGGATTTGTATATCCAAAGATATCTCAATTTTGGATTATCTCTCTCTAGATATTTTCTCTCTCTAGGCCAAAATAGATTAAAACAATATCTTTCTTCTATTTCAGAGAGGGGAATAATTACAAGAATAGAAGGGGAGGTTCTTACACCTTTACACCTCAAAAGCTGGAGGGAGAAATCTTAAAATTTCACCTAAATATCTAATTTTTTACTAATATACCTTAATTTTAACTAATAAACCTTGTACTAAGTCAACTCTTCATCTTATGTGAGCATTTACTCATTTTTGGGATATTTTCTTTTATTCTTTGTATTTATCTCATCCCAACACTTGGATTAATCCTATTGGCCCTCTGGAACCTTATTTGGACCTTAATCCAAAACATTCTGAAAATGTGGACCCTTAGGCTAAGGCCGTTAATACACATATTCAATTAACTCCTAATGCACATTGGAAAGTTCATTTTCATCACACGATTTTCATGTTTTGCTCTAAACTCCGCTATGCGGACTCATCATAACTTGCAGACCATTTTGCTCTATGCGGACTCATCATAACTTGCATTAATTTAATCTTTAAGAGAAAAACAAAACATAAATACGTAACTACCAAAAAACCTGCAGTTTCACGGAACTACCAAAATCTGCAGTTTCACACTAATAACACTCACGCGATTCCGTCTCACAGAAATCCCTCTCGCAGTTTTAACTTTCACGTCTTTAACTCTGCCTGATGGGATTTCGTCTCATGGAAATCCATCTCATGGAATTTCGTCTCACGGAAATCCATCTCATGGGGGAATTCCGTCTCATGGAAATCCCTCTCACATTTTTAACTCTCACGGGATTCCGTCTCACGGAAATCCCTCTCACGGGTCTACTCCTCCATCACGACCTACAATTTCACAGAACTGCCAAAAACCTGCACCTTCACACTACATAATTGACCTCTTCAACGAACACACCTTGTTTATTGCTCCCACCACTAACACCGTTCTCATCCCAATAAACCTTCTTGCCATTCACCAAAAAAATAAAAAAGAGAGTGGTACCTACCCCACCAGTCTGGAGACTGATTTTCTTTACATGTACAGATGTCAACCTCAGACCCCACCCCGTAGTAACACAGGCCAGTGCTACGGGCTCCCCGGTGAGTCAAAAGAACATGGGTACCAAAGATGACTTACCTGGGCCCATATGCCCAAGCCTTCCATGGTGCCATCATCAGCGCAAGGAGATCCATACGGCCCATGGAAAAGTGGCACTGCAATACCATAGCCCGACGTGCCTCCAAATCATGGAAGAGGCAAAAGTAAAGGAAAATCTAGAGAAAGTGGGCCTCGACAGAATGGGACAAATTCTTTCAAAGAACATCGACACATGGAGCTTTGTGCTAAGTACATCAAAACCTATGACAAAGCTACCAAGCGGGGTACAGTTAACAAAGGATGATGGCACAACATAGCAGGTCCTAATCATGGAAGATCTAATTCATGAAGCTCTGTAACTCCCACCACTAGTCAAGATACACGCCCATGCCTTTGATAAGATGCCCTTGGATGCTATGCTAAAGAAGAGCTCATATAATTCCAATGGGGCTAAATATGAGAATATAAGAGATGAGGCCACAGAGAAGGGATGCAAGGCAATGTCATTAATCATGCAGGTGAAGCCAGTGGACTGCTATGACAGGGTACCACTAAACAGAATTTCAGAAGTCCATCAAGAGAAGGAGGAGGACTAGGCATATTACATACACCGAGAGATGGAAAACCATCTCAAAGCCCATCAGTCCAAGATATGCAACCCATACCTGACACAGGTCCTAAACCATGTGGCAAAGAGGACCCTTCCAAAACTCGAACTAGTAGAGTAGATGCAATTGGCACTACTTCCAGTGCTGACAGCTATAGAGATGCAAGAAGGCCAAGCTATCCTCGTGGAAACATAAGCCATAATGAAGGAGATAAGAAAGGGAGGAAAAATAAAACAGAAAGAAAGATGAGGGGTATCATTCTTGACATGGCTGAGGAATCACAAAGGATTGAGGTTGAGCTGGCACAAGAGATTAAATCATACCAGGAAGTACTAACACTGCAAGAAGCCACTGTCATCCAAGCCACACAAGAACAAACACACAGCAGATGAATCCTCCTCCGAGCCCAGCTCAACTTATATTCAAAAACCTCTCCCTGCTCAAGGATTCTACCATGATAGACACACATGTGGAGATGGAGCTAGAGACAGCAAACAGAAGCAAGGCCGGCTGAAGAATCACAAGAACTTGAGACAGCAACATCAATCCCAGTGCAAGATCTAGCAACGCCACTTGATACAGGTGAAATACCAAGAGGTGAAGATACAAGATACATCCAATCCGAGCAAAAGAAGGCGTCTGGAGGAGGAGTACAAACAAAGAATACCACAGCTGTCATTCCTACAGAATATAGATTATGAACAGTTCGTGCAGGAAAATATAGAATGCTTGGATGGACTACTAAACCTGATGCATGCTAGATTGGAAGGGGTAGCGAGCACAAGTGCACCCCTATGACAGCAAGAGAAACGAGTATGGCATTGCTATCTCCTCACTACACACATTGCTATCTCCTCACTACACACATGCTTCATGATCGTAATGCTTCACTTTGGAAGCAAGTTCAAGAGTCCAACACACAAGTATAGACCTTAAAATAACACTTGACAACATCAGAAGCCACACATCGAGATGTGATCATCATGAAGAGTTTGAAGGCCACTGAGCAGCAAGAGGCCAGGTACAAATCACTGGAAAGAAATATTTTGGTTCTAAGCCAAACTATTGTTCAGAGAATTAAAGAGAATACGGATCTTAAGGCAAAGATAGAACAGGCCTTAAGGAGCAACTCCAGAAGGAGATTACCCCCAACCACGAGCTAACAGCTATTAATGCCCAGTAGGTACAAAAGCTCTAGCATATGTCCATGGCCAAAGAAGAAGAGCTGCAAAGCTAGATCCAGCAGTTATCCTCAAGTCTAAAGGAAGCAGAAAGTAAGGCTACTCACTTGCAACAAGAAAGGGAACAAATAAACAAGGCACATGCAGAGAAGGTGAGAGTCCTTAACGATGCCATTAGTGCTAATCAAGTTGAAATGCAAAGAATGTGATAGCACACCAAGAGGCAATGGCACAAGTCACCCAACAATTACAAGACAGTCAAAGGCTGGCTGCCAAAAGATTTCAAAGAATCACAGAGGCTCAAGAAAAAGAGGCTACCACTAGATGTGCCAGGAGGATGCAACGAGGTGGTTCAAGGAGTTGGATGCTACACGGATGGTCCGCAAAACAGCCATATCAAACCTCCTCAGCACCAATGACTCCCATCTACAAGAATTGAAATGCCAATTGGCCATATAGGACCATAGTCAAAGACAAGAGCCTACGGATGAAATGTGCCTACTCCTTGAGCGAGGCTCGAAGATAGGTCAGTTGTTGCCAATAACCCCTCAGGCCCCTCCTCAAACTCTTACTCTATTTTTGTCTACATTAACTCTCTCCTTACTTCAATATGACTCATAAATCTGTCTGAGGACCTAGGCCTAGGTGAACTAATCCTCATTAAGCAAAATACTGAGCATGATGCCGACCCCACTATCATAATGGGAATTTTGCAGGGAGATATAGTATTAACTAATCCACGGGATATCTACTTTTATCCATTACACCCTATTGTGTTAAACCTTCGTAGTTGGTGTCGGGTACTACAAAACTCTAAAATCCTAAAAAATAGTGTCAAAAAATTAGACCTATTTGTTCCAGATAATGTTCCCAAAACACCGGCCAACTATGAGGTGGTAGCACAAAGTTATCAATAGATTATAAGCCATGGGTGGCTAGAAGTCTACAATACTCACTAGCACTTAAACTTATGTGAGTCTTCTTTATATCACCCTTTCTGTATTCTAAAACTATACTATAATATCTACAAACATTTAGAATCCATGTTAACCAGTGTACTTTACACTTTTGATGCCACCCATATTGAATATCCTAACATAAATCCTGAGGATATCCCTAAACTTCAAGATTTTATGAATTCTCACAAACCTAGCCACCCACCCCCAGCTCAAGTCCTGGTTAGGAAGAGACGCCGTCTTTATCTTCCATCTCCACTTACCCAGTATATTCTAATGTTGCTAGTAAACTACTTAATCCATATCCTAATGCCCCACCTACTAACAAGCCGACTGCATCTTTTCTACTCTCATTCCTCAACATATAGATTTTCCCACTAACCCTCTCACCCTCAAGGAGATAATGGCACCTCACCCGTCTCCCCCACACGACAACAGGAGGTATGCCATACTGTCTCCCAAGACAGTATGGCATACTGTCTCCCAAGACAGTATTGAAGCTTTTACAGATGATACAATTTTGGAGTCATTATCTGGTGCAGAATATGAAGGCTTCATTCGAGCTGGCAATCCTCTGCTAAAGCCAAAGCTAATGTTCAAGGTGTTAATTCAAATAATACCATTTGAGCCGACTCGAAGAATTCTACCCGAGGCCTAATTTGAGGTCACGCCAACAAAACAACATTATATTCCATACCCTTTGCGAGCACCTCACCCAAATTTAGAAGAACTACTCCCTTTGGATGGAGAGGTTACATTGTGGTCTAATGTGGCACAACAGACAAAATTAGCCAATCCACAATTGGCCGACCTGTTGGAAATTCAAATAGTTACATTCGTGATTACTTATTTCTTTCAGGTGAAGGAAAGCTCACCCACTCCACACACGAGGGGGCTATGCAACAATCATCATAGATGATGCGAATCCCAAGTTAGAGGATTTTGGAATACAACAAGACTGGAGAAAAGAATTATTAACAATTCCAAAATACAGCCATGTCTACATGTGTGCGCCACCAACTCAATGAGTTGACCCATTGTATATGCCACTAAAGAGAAGATGGACTCCACTGGAGTTTCACGAGGCCAATCAGGAAAATGATCTAAGCAAGGTAACTACTGGCAAAATAGGGCCAAGACGCCTCTAGATGGTGGAAGTAGCAGGCCGGTTTTTCAAGCCTCGTCCCACACCACTCAGGATGGTTGATTTTATCTTCAATATTTTTTCTTTTTCTATTTGCCATGGGCATGTACTGGCTATGGGGGTCACGTTTCATTTTGTCTCTTTGTATGTCTAGACTTCATGCCGAAAGTTTTGCTCGAGCGTAGTGGGGCCAGTGATTATTGTTTAGTTAGTCAAACATCCCATAGACATATCCCTTAGACATGGGCTCAAACATATTAGAAGAAAACACTATAAACCTTTTGAGGTCCTCCACAGATAGACCTCAACAACAACTCTTCACAACATCATCTCACCCACGACTTCAAACACCATTGTATCCACTTTGCCACACATGAACAACATGTCTTTCTCACACACAAACAAACCAGCGCTCAGTAATAGCTGGTCCGAGCCAAGTCTCTAATAGAGATAATGCACAGAGATCCTAGGGCACACACATCCTAGTCAACTCTCTGGTCTTTAGCACACCCTCTTTGATCTGACCCAAATGAACCTTCTCTTTCTGTATTGTCCTTGTCTCTGCAACCTTCAAAATCTGCAGGAGCTCTAGCCTGCAAACTTCAATCAAAGAAAGCTGACCTATAGGACCTCTCCATTTACAGAGTTGCTATAACTCTCTCCTCTCTCTAGTGGTCTCTCTCCTCTAGCCACCCCCTCTTGAAGAGTCTCTCTAGCCACTCCCTCTTGAAGAGTCCCCTGAAAACTTCCCAATTCTCCTTCTTTAACTTGTCTCTCTAGCCACCCCCTCTTGAAGAGTCCCCTGAAAACTTCCCAATTCTCCTTCTTTAACTTGTCGCTGCCTCTCTTTCTTCCAGAACATTACATCACTCGCTTCCCCTACGATTTCCCATGCTCTTTCTTTTCTCATTTCGCACCTACACCTTTACACTTGTCTGCCTCATGTAAGATACCTCCCTCTAGCTTTTGAGGTGTAAAGGTGTAAAAACCTCTCCTTCTGTTCTTGTAATTATTCCCCTCTTTGAAATAGAAGAAAGATCTTGTTTTACCCTGTTTTGGCCTAGAGAGAGAAAACCCTAAATTAAGATATCTTTGGATATAAAAATCCTCCTAATGTCTAAAATAGATTCCCCTGAAACAAAAATTCAAAAAGAACTTTCCAATGTGCATTTGGAATTAATTGAAAATGTGTATAAAGAACCTTAGCCTAAGGGTCTACATTTTTAAAAAAAATTGGACTATGGTCCAATTAAGGTTCCAATGGGCCAATTGGATTAATCCAAGTGTTGGGATGAGATAAATCCAAAGAATAAAAGAAAATACCCAAAAATGAGAATGCTCACATAAGATGAAGAGTTGACTGAGTATAAGGTTTATTAGTTAAAAACTATGAGATATTACTAAAAAAATGAGATATTTTAGAATAATGATGCATTTTTGCCACCTTGGTAAGGAGAGGGGGATTCTTGAGGTAGGTGCCTAATTCACACATGTGGATGAGTTTTTAATTCAAAAAAAAATGTGATATTTTTATCTCTTCTCTCTCTTGGATCAAACCAAATCAAAAAGGGAGCCAAACTGGTCCAAATCTTATCCAAATTGAGTCAAACTTAACCTGAATCCGTGAACTATACCCTGCCAGTATTACATTACAATAATGATATTTTCTATTATCCCTTAAAAATCCTCTACATTTGGAGAGATTGGAGCTTCTCTCTTTTCAACAATCCTTGGAGCTTTCTTCTCAACATACTAAACCAATTGATTGGTTGGGGGCTTCCTTCTAAGATAAAGAAGCAAGCCAAATCTAGAGGTAAGAAGTAATTTCATGGTTTTCATTAATATTCTCAAAATATTTCACTTCTCAACCCCTCTCAAGCTTGAGAAGTTTCAAATTAATTGTTTTAATGCAAATCAAGCTTTCTATAAGAATTCTAATGATTAATCATAAAAGAGTTAATCTTTATGCTAAATTAGGATGCTTTTTATGTATATCTCTCTCTCCCAAAAGAATAGTCATTCCTATGACTAATTCTTTAGCAAATGAACGGTTCTCATTGATAAATTCTTAATTCAAAATCAATCTCTAAGCTTGTTAAGCTAGAGGTTAATAAAATGACTTTTTATGCTTTTATGTTAATAAAATTATGGTAAATTTATGATTTAATTCCATAAATTGGATTTAAGTTCAAAGATAGTTCTTCTATCATAATTGTATAACAAAGTCTTTTCTAGAAATATTAAAAATTAGTAATAGTAGCAAAGCTATGGCAAAAAATTGAGAAATTAATACACAGCTCATTTTTATGCATAATGTGAAAAAGAGGACTTTCTACCATATTCTAGGATTGGACATCCTATGCTAAAAGAATAATTTTCATCAAATTCATGGGAAACTAAATTTTAGTAATTATGCATAAATAATTAATTAAAGAAAAGAGAAATTTTTGGTATTTTTATTTTTATGCAAAAAGAAGAATTTGCATGATAATGGAAATCCATGTAATTAAATGAAAAAAGAGAAATTTTGGTAGATTAAAATAATAAAAATTTAATTTAAAGAGAAATTTTAGAAAAATTTATTTTATGCATGATAAAATTTAAATGATAAAAGAGGAATTACCATGACAATTAGAATTCAATCATTTAAATGGTAAAAGTAGAATTATTGGCATAATTAAAATAATGAATATTTTTATCTAATTTAAAGAGAAATTTTAGATAAATTTATTTTATGCATGAGAAAATTTAAATGATAAAAGGAAAATTCCCATGACATTTGGAATTCAATCATTTAAATGGTAAAAGTGGAATTCTTGGCATATTTAAAATAAATGGATATTTTTATTAAAGAAAAGAGAAATTTTAGATAAATTTATTTTATGAAAAAAGAGAAATTTCCATGATATTTGAGATCCAAGAAATTAAATGGTAAAAGAGGAATTTTTAGCATAATTCAAATTATGAGTATTTACTAAAAGTGGAATTTCGAGCATTATTAATTTTATTGGAAAATATGGGTCAAATTGATTTTTGTAAATCCCATGAATCTTTTACTCAAAAGAAGAATATTGAATATATTTCACTTGAGAAATTTGAGAAAGAATATGAAAATATCCGTCGAGAAAAAGTACCTTTAACTAGGCCAAGCAATTGGCAGAAATTTAGAAAAAGTCCCATCATCGGTATCGAAGTAGAAAAAGCTACTAAATGTGAATAGATATGAATATGATAAGATGAGAATACGATGTGATAAGATGTGAATGAAATGTGATAGGATGTGAGTGGATGTGACTGCAATGTGATAGGATGTGGGTAGATGTGATAAGATGTGAGTGGATGTGATAAGATGTGAATGTGATGTAAATGGATGTGTATGTGAAGAGATGTGGATGGGATGTGAATGTGATGTAAATGGATGTGTATGTGAAGAGATGTGGATGGGATGTGATGTGTGAAAAGATGCACGGGAGAAGAGAGCTTGAGCTCTTGCAAGCACACACACACTCACAAAACCCTAAAAGAGAACACACAAGGTCAGAGGCTTAAAATCTTCTTCTTCTTCACACAACACTCAACACACCATATACACAGATAAGAGTACACACTATAAAAAGGTACTCAACCAAATACATACTAGGGTTCTCTATAGTGTGAACCCAACTAAATGAGCTAGCGCTATAACTATGCCAGTCTCTAGAATGGCTGTCACACACAGCCTGTCATCCCACTGGCCGTATATCACCCATGATCTCACCAACCATGCCAGTGGTGTAAGTGTGGGGCCTATCCCCAGGCGGGTCATGAGTGTCCACCACCTCACTAGATGAGCTCGATATCTCAACACTCCCCCTCGAGCTCAACTCCATCTCATGTACACCAAGCGAAGCCCTGAATCTGCGAAGCTTCTCTATACCCAATGCTTTGGTGAAGATGTCAATGACCTGATCCTGTGTGCTGACATAAACAAGGTCAACGTCTCCTGCCAAAACCTTTTCTGACAAAATGGTAGTGGAGCTCTATATGCTTCGTGTGAGTATGAAAAACTGGGTTCGTGGCCAACTATATACTGCTAATGTTGTCACAGAAAATGACAACTTTTCTATCACTGATAGACCCAAATCTTCAAGTAGCTTTCTCAACCAAGCTACCTCACATGCTGCCATAGCAGTACCTCTGTACTCAGCCTCTGTGTGTACTGGATAGAGCAACCGTAGGCTCAATCAGCATCTGTGTACCCATGTACACATATCTCTGTCCCAATTTCATAAAATAGTCCACAATGCAAAGTAGACCTCACATACCTCAATATGTGTCTCAGTGCATCCAAATGTGGCTTTCGAGGAACCTGCATAAACTGACTCACCAACCCAAGAGCATAGCTCAAATCTGGCCTGGTGATCATCATGTAGATCAAGCTTCCTACTATGCACCTATACATAGTAGGATGCTCCAAAATCTCTCCTGATTTGCACTCAACTTGCCATTATGATCCAATGACACTAAGATAGGCTTACAGCCTATCATACCATACTTAGACAACATGTCCAAGCCATATTGTCTCTGCAGTAATCCAATACCATGTGGTGACCTAACCACCTCAATGCCCAAGAAATATCTGAGCTCCCCCAGAGCTTTCATCTCAAACTTCTGTCTAAGCAAGATCTTTACATCAAAGATCTCTGCATCATGGTCCCCTGTAATGATCAGGTCATCTACATAGATGACAACAAGCACAACCCCTCTATCACTGTGTCTCACATACAACGAGAGATCTGCATTGGCTACATGAAAGCCAATAGTGACAAGGTATTCAGAAATCTTGTCAGACCATGCTCTTGGTGCTTGTTTTAAGCCATACAAAGCTTTCTTCAACCTGCAAACATGCTCGGGGTGACTCACATCCTCATAACTAGGTGGCTACAACATATACACCTCTTCTTGCAAATTCCCATGCAAGAATGCATTCTTTACATCCATCTGACATAAAGACCATTGTTTTGATGCAGCCACTGCTATCACAACTCTCACTATTGCCATCTTGGCAACTAGGGTGAAAGTTTCCTCATAATCAATGCCATATGTCTGCGCATATCCTTTGGCTACCAATCTAGCCTTGTACCTGCTTATGCTTCTATCACTGTTATGTTTTACTTTGTACACCCACTTGCATCCAATGGATTTCTTGCCTTCAGGAAATTGCACTAAATCCCAAGTCTCATTTCCATATAGTGCATCCACCTCCTCATCCATAGCTTTCTCCCAACACACATTTCAAATAGCCTCATCAATGCATGTGGGCTCTACAATCTATATAACTTTTTCCATGTATGCATACTGATGTGCCACATAACCATCATAGGTAAACCTCTGCATAGGATTCTTCACTCTCCCAGATCTTCACAGCTTTGCATTCATGGCTTTCATAGCCTTCTTTACACCAGGTTTTCTCATAGCTGGTATCCCAAGATCCTCATCGAGGCTCGTCTCTGAGCCACTAGACTCTTCATCAACATGAGAATGCCCTGCAGAAATGTCAGGCATATTGAGGGGCTCAACCACTTTCTCTTTGCCTTTATGTGATGTACTAATCACATTTGCAAGACTGTTATTATGACGCAGCCTGCTACTCCATGGTTTATCAAACTCAACCACTAGATGAGGACTCTCCTGGTCCACTCAAAGACTGTGATTGCTGACTTGTATTCTATGTGCAACCACATTTCCACTCACATTAGCCCCAACAGCTTCTTTTTCAGCAGCATACCAGCTGCTCATCTCATCAAAAACAACATCCCTGCTTACCCTCAACTCACGTCGTGTAGTAGGGTTATAACACCTGTATCCCTTTTGCTCAAGGGAATACCCAATAAACACACATTTTTTAGCTTTTGGATCCAACTTATTTCTCAGCTCATCTAGCACACGCACATATGCAATGCATCCAAAGACTTTCAGATGAGACAAATCAAGTTTTTTGCCAGTAAACCTCTCCTCTGGAGTTACATCATGTATGGTTGCAGTTGGAGTCCTGTTCATGACATAAATTGTTGTAGAAACAGCCTCAGCCCAATAGCTATGCCACGGCATATTCTTCTCTCCCATCAATGCTCGCGCAATCTCAGCAATGTGCCTGTTTTTCCACTCAGTAACTCCATTTTGTTGCGGAGTGTATCTGCATGTAAACTGTCTCCGAATACCATTCTTCTTCAAAAATTAAGAGAACTCATTGGAGAAGTACTCTCCCCCTCCATCTAACCTTAGGCACTTTACATATTTCCATGTTTGCTTTTCAACCATAACTCTGAAATTCTGAAAATGAGTGAACACCTCACCCTTCTCCTTCATGAAGTATACCCACACTTTCCTTGTGTGGTCATCAATACAGCCTCCCATAGACATGGTCTTTGTAGGGCCCCATACATCTGAATGCACAACATCTGGTGCATTTCTGCTCACATTTGTGTCATTTGGAAATACATGCTTTGTTTGCTTTTTCCAAATTAGTATGCTTCACATATTTTCTGTATACCTTCAACTTTAAACTTTGGCAGCCCTATCACAATTCCTTTAGTCTGCATAGACTTCATTCTCTGCACATTCACATGTCCAATTTTTTTATGCCAAATGTCTGTGTCTGCAACAATTCCTGAACTATTTGCAAATATCACACCACTCACTTCAGGCATGTTTACATTCAATGTAAACATTTTTCCCACTCTGTTGCCTTTTGTAACCAACCTGCACTTGTCTTTAAAGTCTTCAACATAACAACCATCGGGCTTAAATCGAACCTGCAAACCCTGCTCAATCATCTGGCCAACTGAAACCAAATCCTTTGTTATGTTCAAAACATGACGTACATCTGTAAGGTACTTCACTTTGCCATCCTGCATAGACAATGGCACATCTCCAACATGGGCATTTGGATGAGCAATGTCATCCCCTCTTTCCACAAAACCTGGTCTTTCAAGGTTTTTCATCTCCTTGAACCACTCCCCATGACTTGTCATGTGGTTCGAAGCACCTGAATCAATGTACCATACATCATCTTTATGTGCTCCTTCAACATTTTCAGACATGGCATTAACGACATGCTGCATCTTTCATTATCCTCATTATTTCTGCTCGAGGATGCATAGTTATTTTGCTGCAATTTCCCATTTTGCATGTCAGCTTGCTTCTTATAACAATCTTCCTGCACATGTCCAGGCTTACCATAACAAATGCATCCACGTGTATTGTTATACTGTCTTTGCCAATTTTCACGATCTCTTTGACTCCCCCTGCCTCTAAATTGGCCTCTTCCACCTACGTGTTGTTGTTGTTGTGAATTCTGGGACTGTTGTTATTACTGCTGCTAGCCATAATTCTGATTACCTGTTCGGCTACCTCCTTGGCCACGTCCACGGCCTCCTCTACCTCGTCCTCTTCCTGAACTTGTGTAGAAGGCTTGTTGCTGCTGTGAACTATTTTTGTTTTGTGAAGACTGTTGGTCTTCACCCAAGCTCTTCTCTTCCATAATCACAACATAGACACCAAATCTGTGAAATTGGGAATGTTTTCCCGAGTCTGAATAGACGTCTTGAACGCCTTGTATTGTGGCCCGAGAACACATAGATAGACTTCCACCTTATCATCATCATCTACTGAAACACCAATAGATGCAAGGTATTTCACAATACCCTTGATCTTCAATGCATAGTCATTCACAGACAAACTCTTTTTCTCCACAGTATGAAGTTCATTCTTCAACTGTATCTTTCGTGCCTTGGTATTCATTTCATAGAGTTTTACCAAGGTGTCCCACGCCTCCTTGGGGGACTTGGCATCCTATATGTGCCCAATCATGGTGTCCTGTATACTGATAGAGAGCCAATACATAACTTTTCTGGCTCCTTGGTACCAATCCTTGAACTCTTTCACATCTGCAGCAGTTAGATTGATCTCCAATATCTCTAGTGCCTCTTCATGCTCACCTTCTATGTAGTCCCAGTAACCCTTTCCCATCAGGAAATTTGTCAACCTCAACCTCCAAGCATGAAATTTGTTCTTATCAAGCTTCTCAGTAACAATCTGGTTTATGCCATCATTTGACATTTTGCCAAACACACAAATTTGCTAGAAATAGCACTCTTGTTTGTCCTGCTAGCACAAACTACTGTATTTTCTGCAGCGGTACTGTACTACACTCAAATGTCACAACGAGTGACCTCAATGTGCATACATACACCCAATGGCAACTATTGACCTCCTTGTAGCACACACAATGTCTGCACAACCAATCTGTCTTCCTGCAGTTCTTAAAACAGAGTTCTGCAGAGAATCGATGACTTACCCGCAGTGCTCGAAATCGCTTGCTTTTCGAAAAACGGAGGTCCTAACGTGCCCGAAACGTGATTTCGGTCTTAAAAATTATGTCCAATAAGATGATATAGTTTCCCTATAGCTTTATTCTCGCGAAGAAAGCTCCTCAATCAGAGATCGTTTGCCGGTGTCTCCCGTAGAGCTCTCGACAAGGATGTAGTCGCCAACACAAATAGGGGAGTAGTTGAAGCTCTTACCCTCGTACCGCTTCCTGTGCTTTTCTTTCTTGCAGCTCAGCCCTTAGCATGAACCAGGCTCTGATACCATGAAAAGATGCAGGGGAGAAGAGAGCTTGAGCTCTTGCAAGCACACACACACACTCACAAAACCCTAAAAGAGAACACACAAGAAGGTGAGAGGCTGAAAATTTTCTTCTTCTCTTCACACAACACTCAACACACCATATACAAAGATAAGAGTACACACTATAAAAAGGTACTCAACCAAATACATACTAGGGTTCTCTATAGTGTGAACCCAACTAAATGAGCTGGCGCTACAGCTATGCCAATCTCTAGAATGGTTATCACACAACCTGTCATCCCACTGGCCATATATCACCCATGATCTCACCAACCATGCCAGTGGTGTAAGTGTGGGGCCTATCCCCTAGGCGGGTCATCAGTGTCCACCGCCTCACTAGATGAGCTCGATATCTCAACAATGTCATGTAAATGGATGTAGATGTGGATGTGAAGAGATGTGGATGGGATGGGATGTGATGTGATGTAAATGGATGTGGATGTGAATGTAATGAGATGAGATTGAGATATGATGATATGTGTGTTGAAATATACAAGTGAATAGGGTGTGTGTGGGAACAAGCTCTTGGATAGAGGCTGTAAAAGAGGAGATGTAATTGTGAAAGAACCTGTGAAAAGGTTAGAAGAATCTACTGGGAGAGAATAATGGGTAGCATGAGGGAATTTAGGAGTGTGGAGATATTCTGGGAGATATTCAGGGAAAAGAGAAGAGGTGGAGAGAATCAGGCAAGAGGTGGAGATATTCTGGGAGTGAATCATGGAGAAATCAATGGGATTTGATGCTTGATGTAAACTCTATAAATTGAGGCATAGCCCTAATGAGAATTTGCTGGTTTTTGAGTATCCATGCCTACATTAATCTATTTGCTAATTATTCACTAATTATATCTTAATCACTTGCTAATCACTTTGTTAATTATGTTGATTGTAGTGTTTGATCCACCATAGCTCATCATTTTGCTCAAATTTCAACATGGTATCAGAGCCATGCCTAGAATCAACCAGATTTATGAGCCCATTAGTTAATTAATTAGGATTAGTAGAAGATTAGCAAAAAAAATCAAATTTTTAGTGAGTTTTTCACCTTCCCCTTCACCCCCAACAGGGTCTCTAGCAACTTGCACACATAAAATTAGGTCACAAGCTTTATACACAAGCTAGCTAACATCTCTAGCTTCAAGCTCAGCAAGACGGCGTAGCAAACCACGCAGAAACGAAGCAGAAATCAGCGATTTGGCCGGCGCGTTTTTTCTGGAGGAGAATTGAGATTTCTTCAAGCTCAGTTCAAATTGCTTCAATTCCTCTTAGCCCAAGGGGTAATCAAGCATGCTCTACAAGCTGGTGAAGACAGAAATCAATTTCATCAAGTCTACAGAGAGATCCAAGCTCTTCATCAAATCTGCAGGTGACTTTGGTAAAACAGAGATTAAGCTTTCATTATTTGGTCAAATCTTGTGTTTCTTGGCTTAATCCTCTACTAGACTCATTGCTATTGATGCCTTTGAAAGCATTTGAGCTCACTAATTACGTCTTAATCACTTGCTAATCACTTTGTTAATTATGTTGATTCTAGTGTTTGATCCACCATAGCTCATCATTTTGCTCAAATTTCAACAATGTGAAAGGGATGTGGATGTGAATATAATGAGATGAGATTGAGATATGATGATATGTGAAGGGATGTGGATGTGAATGTAATGAGATGAGATTGAGATATGATGATATGTGAAAGGATCTGATGCGATGTAAATGGATGTGGATGTGAATGTGATGAGATGAGATTAAGATGTGATGATATGTGAAAGGATGTGATGTGATGTAAATGGATGAGAATGAGATGTGGACGTGATGTAATGTGGATGGGATGTATGTGATGTAGATGTAATGAATGAGATGGATGTGAATGGATGCGATGAAATGTGAATGGATGACATGTGATGTGATGTAAATAGATGGGAATGGATGAGATGTGATGTGATGTGAAATGGATGTGATGTAAATAGATATGAATGGATGAGATGTGATGTCATGTGATGTGAATCGAGATAGATGTGAATGGATGAGATGTGATGTGATGTGAATCGGGATAGATGTGAATGGATGAGATGTGATGTGAATCGGGATAGATGTGAATGGATGAGATGTGATGTGAATGGATGTGATGTGATGTGATGTGGATATGGGTAGATGTGAATGGATGAGATGTGATGAGATGTAATATGATGTGATTGGATGAGAATGGATGAAGGACGATGGGAATACATATGATTGGATGTGGATTAAGCAAATTGAATTGATGTAGAAGAATGTGGAATAACGAGAAATGATGTGGAACAATGTGAAAAGATGAGAGTTCGTTAGAAACTGTATTTATGACCTGTTTTTAAATTACTATTTTATGTCAAGAATGCTGGGGAAGCATTTTGACTATCTTGTGAATTAGGTCATGGAGACCTAATTAATAAAGTTGCAACAGCTCTGCTGACGGAGAGTCAACGGAGGATGTCTCGCGTAGCAAGGTCGACCGAGGTCTTGACTAGCCTCGGATGAGGGACTAAGGAAGCGGCCTATGAGTGAAGTGCTAGGTGACCTGTGAAGGAGCCTAGAGGGTATTGACCATACAGTGCTCGGGCTCTGACCATACGGTGCTCGGGCTCTAGGTCGTCGAAGATACCCACACGTGCATCGAGGAAGAAAAAGGAACAAGGAGTTAGAGTTGTTTTCTGAACTCGGGCATGGATCTAGTTGATTATCCTTGCTGGGCCTCAACGGATGAGTCCATGGCTCTTTTATATGGAACTGCTGGTTGATCTTGCTGATTTTCAATGGAGAGTCCATCTGGATTTTTATAAGTGAATATATTTCTGGGTACTATGAGCTAGGAACTATTGAAAAGGCCCTTGAGTGAACAGGTGGTGAGCGTTCTGGTTGCCAATGATGCCATAGGTACACCGATGAAGGAATGATTGGAAATTAGAATTCAACCTGGATATTTTGGAGGATTATGATTAGTGATACTATGGTTTCATTAAAAGATTGTTTTAAAGATAGCTGAATTTGTGAAACATGCAATTTCATATTGGGTGTGTAAGTGGTGTGACTATCTTGAAGTTTTCTTGAAGCATCGGCTAGGGGGCCTAGGAACTCTTTTCCCTGGTACCCGAGGCAAAACATAACCAAATTCCTAAATGGATCCTATCACTATAGTGGTTGGGCGGTTGGCTAACCCATGGGACTGAGGCTAGACTGATGGATCCCTAAAATGAGACTCAATTCTGTTATGGTATGATAGATGAAGTAAATCCCGGATAGTCTTTGTGCTCTATGGAAAAGAATCAACGGTTGTTCCTCTCGATGAGGAAAAACAACGCGTTGGTCTCTATGATCCAAGTGCAAGTCTTTTCCTTGATCTGACCATGTGACTTACGGGTTTGGTCGGATCAGTTTGGTTAGTTAAGGCTCTTGACTATGTTAGAATAAAAATATCCTGGAGGAATCGCCCGTGCTTTCTAGGCGAGGGAAGTTTTTCCAGGTTTGGTTTTGGAAGAACCGAGGGATTAGTCTCTTGTTTGAATATTCATCGGTGAGGCCCTGAGTGAGAGGCTTTGCCGTGCATAAGAAGTGCTACTTCCGTTGCTAGCACCCCGAATTCGTTGTGTGGAGGGGGGTAGGGATCCTTCACCACATGTTGCTTTTCCCTCTTAGGATCCTCTACACACCATCTTATGTACATTTTCTCTATCTATACATCATGTTTAGGTTGGCCTCGAGATTCCCCCCTCACAACGTCCTGGGCATCCCTGCTCCTCTACCTTGAAAATGTCTAGATTTCAACATTAAGCCATAATAGGCTATTACTTACTTATTTACTTTGAATTTTGCATATAGGTACCATGGAGAACGAAAGGAACATTTCATGAAAAGACATTACCATGAGGCAAGCTTTCTTGGTGATATCGACTATATCATAGAAATCATCATTACAACATGGAGGTACAAAAATTCCTTGTTTAATATCTGGCATGATAAAATTTTATGTAGGTTAAGAATAGTTAATACAAAGATCAATTCCTTCTTACATTGTCAATTATATTGAATTTACACATTGCATCAGAGATGTGTTCTTAATATATGAATTCTAGTTAACTAGGTTGATGCCAAATATTATTGTGGGTAGGGGAAGCTTGCTCTTACTGTAAGGGAGAGTAAGCTTGCTCTTGCTGTTGGAGAGAGTCACTACCATGCTCTTCATATGCTTGCTCTCACTGAGGGGATGACGAATCTCCAAGGTGGATCCACTCCTTGTCGGTTGGCGTTTTTGGATACTATCATGGTGGTGACATTGGTCTTGGTCGTTATGGAGGGGACACAAACACATATAGCACGTCAAGCTCTTGTTGTCCAATATTGGATACTGCCATGGTGGTGGTATTGGTCTTGGGCCGTTGTCGAGGGGATACAAACACATATGGCACACCAGGCTCTTGTTGTCCAGTATTGTTGATTAGAGTTTCAATTGTTGTGGCCCTGAATAGTCTTACATCTAAATCCGTATATTTCGTTAATCATAGATTCTACACATACAAAAAATTACATATATGCTATGAGTGAATGTACAAAGAAACTGAGATATCATTAGAAGAAGAAGTGCATGCTTACATTTTCTAAGGGTAGTCCCAACATTGAGTGCAGAACAACATGGCATTTTAGCACACTCTCCAACCATAGATAAAGCTATCGTGTTGCTATGGGACTACATCTAATGATCTTTGTTGCCTCTAAAATATCCTCTTGGGTAAGGGCCTCAATAGATTTGCACACCATTGTTCAATTGTCAATACTAACTTCCCCCCCCCCTCTCTCTCTCTGTCAATAATATAAAAAATGATTGTGTGGACTTACTACCTCACATTGCCATTGAATCCTACAGTTGAATTGGCAAGATAACATCCCTTTGACTTGGTAACCATCGAACTCCAATGTGCACTACAAAAGTCAATAAATAGTACAAGACAGTAAATCTATTATCTATGTTAGAATACCAAAAGTACAATTTAGGTCACATGATACTTACTTTTGAGAGTAGGACATTACAAAGATCTAGACTTGGTTTAAAACTAGATGCACCTAAACCATGTACATATATCCATGTAGGAAACCTCCTCTAAAACTAGAAGTGAGCATGTATCCACTGTGCCACGAACAACACGTCTTTCTCACACACAAACAAACCAGCACTCAGTAATAGCTAGTTCGAGCCAAGTCTCTAACAGAGATAATGCATAGAGATCCTAGGGCACACACATCCTAGCCGACTCTCTGGTCTTTAGCACACCCTCTCTGCGTTGACCCAAATGAACCTTCTCTTTCTATACTGTCCTTGTCTCTGCAACCTTCAAAATCTGCAGGAGCTCTAGCCTGCAAACTTCAATCAAAGAAATCTGACCTATAGGACCTCTCCATTGCAGAGTCGCTCCAACTCTCTCCTCTCTCTATTGGTCTCTCTAGCCACCCCCTCTTGAAGAGTCCTTTGAAAACTTCCCAATTCTCCTTCAACTCGTCCGCTGCCTCTCTTTCTTCCAGAACATTACATCACCTTCTTCCCCTATGATTTCCCATGCTCTTTCTTTTCTCATTTCGCACCTACACCTTTACACTTGGCTACCACATGTTGCTTTTACCTCTTAGGATCCTCTACACACCATCTTATATACATTTCCTCTATCTATACATCATGTTTAGGAGATTTGATAAAACTAGGCTACACAAATAATTCACATCGTATTACTTTGAGAAAGAATAACACTTTAAATTAAAGCTTAGGACATGGACAGAGCAAACCTTAAAATAGCTTGCATGACTCTCTCGTTGACCTCCTTGTGAATTCTGGATAAGACATTAATCTCCTTCATATTGAAAGGGAAGTATTGAGGAGTGTTTTGCAATGAAAGCCTCATAATAAAATGATGAAAAACAGGTAGAGGGAGAGGAGACACACACAGAGGAGCAAACCCTAATGTATTAAGCAAACCCTAACTATAGAGGGAAGCCATCTCCCTTCTCACACAATGCAAAAAGCCATAATCCATAATCTACAACACACTACTTATGTTGTGTCCCACCATAGCTAACCCTAGCTACTGTCCACACACTATGACCAGCTAGACGTGGTCAATTATGTCTCACACATGTTACTACCTAGCATGCTAGTACATAGTGCAACTGGCACAAACTGACATCGAGCTTGAATCTCAACAGCCCCTCTCAAGCTCATGATGTTAGATGAAGATGTAGATGAGCTTGGGCTATCAAAGCTCTCAACACTCCCCCTCAAGCTCATCCCATGTACTCCCAACATAGTACGGAAGTACTCAAACTTCTCCCTGCTACTAAGTGGCTTTGTAAAGATGTCAGCCACCTACTCTTCAGTCTTCACATACTGCAAATCCACTGTACCATCCAACACTTTCTCTCTCACAAAATGATAGTGGACCTCTATATGTTTGGTCCGCGCATAAAAAACTGGATTCTTGGCCAACTATGTGCTGCTCATGTTGTCACAATTAATGACAACATCAATAGGCTCACCCAAATCAGCCAAGAGACTCTTTAACCATACTCCTTCACATGTAGCAATGGCTGCACCCCTGTATTCAGCCTCTGTACTAGATAAAGCAGCAGTAGGTTGCTTCTTGCTACTCCAACTCACCACTGCACTTCCAAATGTAAAGGCATAACCACTAGTAGACCTCCTGTCTCATACGAGCTACCTACCCAATCTGCGTCTGTGTAGCCATGTACCTCGCTCTTGTTTCAACTAGATCCAAAAAGTGAGCAAAACTGACCTAAAATAGTCAAAAATTGACCAAATTGATCTGGAAATTTCTAGAATCAGTTGGCTTGGTTAGAAGCTCACTTTTTCCTATAAATAGAAGCCCTCCCCTTTGTTGAAACTCAATAGTATTTTGCACTGTTACCCTGTCTCTCCCAAGTGCTAAAAACAATGAATTGTATTCATAATTCATTAGTTTTTGACCTTCCTTCTTCTAGAAGATTGGTGGCCACTCTTGTGTTGAACCCTCAAACCATCAAGCCAAAGGAAAGCTCTCAAATTCATTAGTAAGTTGGTGATTCTTCTCTTTTCCATTTATTTTATGGTTTTTTAATGGTTTTTTATGCTTTTTGTCTTGTCTACATTGCAAATGATGTTATGCCTCATTTTGCAAAATGATGTTATGCCTCATTTTGCAAAATGATGTTATGCCTCATTTTGCAAAAGGCATTCCCCTCTCTTCTCTAGTAAATCCAACCATTCTTTATCCTAGGTGAATGATTAATGAATAAAATCAAGTTTATTCATAATGTTTCTCTTAATAAATAAGTAGAAAAATATTACTTTATAATGATATAAATACTCTTGATGCATTTCTAATTAATTTTAGAGACTTAAAATTGAAAAATGGTCAGCCATACAAAGAAGGTTATGGCAAATTTTTTTAAAAATTTGGAAACAAGTATTATCTTTCATTATTCTAAAAGAGTAATCCTTATGATTTCTATATTCTAAAGTGTCATTTTTATGCATAGAAGATACATTTTGATTATTTGTATAAAAGAAATTTTAGTTTTATTATAAAAGTATTACTTTTATTATTATTAATTTTTATGAATAGAAGTATACATAAAAGATTTTTTTTATTATAAAAGTGTTACTTTTATCATATTTGATTTTCATACATAGAAGTATGCATAAAAGATTTTTTTTTATTATAAAAGTGTTACTTTTATCATATTTGAATTTTCATGCATAGAAGTATGCATAAAAGATTATTTTTTTACTATAAAAGTGTTACTTTTATCATATTTGATTTTCATGCAAAGAAGTATGCATAAAAGATTATTTTTTATTATTATAAAAGTGTTACTTTTATCATATTTGATTTTCATGCATAGAAGATTATTTTTTTATTATAAAAGTGTTACTTTTATCATATTTGAATTTTCATGCATAGAAGTATGCATAAAAAATTATTATTTTTATTATAAAAGTGTTACTTTTATCATATTTGATTTTCATGCATAGAAGTATGCATAAAAGATTATTTTTTTAATTATAAAATTGTTACTTTTATCATATTTGATTTCATGCATAGAAGTATGCATAAAAGATTATTTTTTTATTATAAAAGTGTTACTTTCATCATAAATGATTTTTATGCATAAATGGGTGCATAAAAGAATTTTTTTAAAATTAAAAGTGTGATTTTTATCATAAATGATTTTTATGCATAAATGGGTGCATAAAAGATATTTTGTTTTATATTAAAAGTGTGATTTTCATCATAAATGGTTTTTATGCGTAAATGGGTGCATAAAAGATATTTTTTTATTAAAAGAGTGATTTTCATCATAAATGATTTGTATGCATAAACATATGCATAAAAGAAATTCTTCATGTTAAAAGAGTGATTTTCATCATAAATGAATTTTTATGATGATAAAAGTGTAACTTTCATCAGAATCGGATTTTATGCATAATTAGATGCATACACAATATTTATAATTAAAGAAAAAAGAATAGGTAGATAATATGTGAGAGGAAATTCTACCATTTCATATTCACTAAGATGGTAATGAGAAAATTCAATTAAACTATCGAAGTTGGAGATCGAGATAAATGATTATTTTATTCCTCTTAAGAAATCCATGTTTTAAAAATATGTAAGCAAATATTCGTCGAACGAAATTTAGAAAAAGAGAAATTGAAATAGTACCTTTCGAGAAAGATAGTTTAGGAAGAACCTTTCCAGACCCAAACTCTGATTCAAACTATTGACCAAGACCTACTTCCTTCGTCAATGACGATGTGATCAGTTCAGGAAAAATGTACTCAAAACACCCACCGAATCTGAAACCAAGTTAAGACTTTTGATTTTGATCTGAGGATCAAGTTAACAGAATTCGAGGAACTCTGTTTGGAATTCAGTCCTGGATCTAGAAGTATTGGGATACGGATTTAAGATTTATTCATGGTATTCAAACAAAATCAAAACTATAAACTTGCATAGAAACCCCGTTTTCTTAAAAGACTGTCTTACGCCAGAATGCTCGGGGAGGGAGCATTTGGCATATATGTTTATCTAAGGGAAGTTTGGTTGCAATAGCTGGCAGGGAGTATTCGAGGGACGTCTCACGTGGCAAAGCCTACCAAGGTCTTGACCAGCCTCGGGTATGGTTAAAATGGTGCGCTTCCGGTACGATGGACGAGGGCCGACGAAGCGGTCCCTGAGTGAAGTACCAAGACACCTAAGGAGGATCCTGGAGGATTCTGACCAGGTGATGCACGGGCTCGCGATGCCGAGGACACCCATACGTATGTCGAGGAAGATATTATATGATTGACCTATGTTTATTATAATCTATCATCACTGGATCTCGTTGTTGACTCGCTGGTCTCAACGGAGAGTCCAGAGTGATACTATTTTGTGAGAAACAAAGACTCAATGGAAATTTTGAAGTATGACATGCGTAACCAATAAATTGTTTGTCAATGGATTTTTTATAGATTAAAGTTTTAAAGAGGAGTGTGTGCGTATCTGTTTTCTAAAGCTAAAGTTAAGAAAGGCATTTCAATTATGGGTGGGTGAGTACTTGTTTGGATCTACCGATTCTAGTGGCAGGGTGGTGGCTAACCCATGGGCTGGATGGGGTTAGACTGGAATGAGTAGAGTTTTAATAATCAAACTGAAAAATCTTAGGATTACGCTAGGATTCGAGTAGATAGTTCATTCCCTGATAAAATTCTCAATTGAGTGGATCAACGGCTGTGCCTAATCTTGATTAGGAAAAAAGCGTTGAATTGCTCACATGATCAAATTATATCAGTGATAGTTTCCCTCTATCTGGTTTATTCAGGTGGAGGATAGTTTAGATTTTGATCTCGTTAAGAAAACTTCAAAAAGGTGGAATGGTCCCCGCTTTCCGGGCATGGGAAATTTTCCCGATTTTGATTTTCGGAGTGACCACCAGCCTAGTCTCGTGCCCGAACATTCGTGGGCGAGGCCCCGAGTGAGAAACCCTGCCCCATGCATGAGGGGGCTACTTCCGCTACCAGCTACCGGGAATCCGATGCGTGGAGGGGGCAGAGGGATCTCACAGTTGGTATTAGAGCGAAGTTGAAAGCTAATAAGGATAAACAAATTCTTATCAAAAATTGATAATAAAAACGAAAAAAGCATTTTTCATAATATATTTCATTCCGTAAGCTTCTTTAATGAAGAATTTTTAATCAAAGAAATTACTTTTATAGATGGAAGTTTCCTATTTATCTGGTATTCCCGACCTCACCCAGTCTCAAGATATGATTGCGTTCGCCTTCAAGCGTCTCATCTCTTCCGCTTCAACTCGAACAAGCCGAGCAAGACTCGCACGCCATTTCGAGGATTTATATTTTCCTGACCCAGTAGAGAGATGACAGCATAAGTGGTTTGCAGGGCAATATGTCCACGCCTCTTGCGACCAGCGTGCAATGCTGAGGCAGAACCTCTCATTGGCCATGATTCTGATAAAGTTAAAAATGACGCGTGGTGCCATTCTATATCATTCAACACCTCGGAATTTTAGACTTTCATGCCGAATTTATAGACTCTTTAGTTGATTTATCCCTAAGGAGAAAATAATAGCTCCCTTCACAGTTAGAGAACTTATGTAACACGGCATGACTATGGCCCACCACCAATACCGTCGTCATATGCATCTCCCGAGGAGATTTTGAATTCTGGAGCCGAGCTGCTCTATGTACATGTTGCAACTTTTATATAAATAAAGAAATGTTTTTCGGAGAAAAATTTCCTGTTGTATAAGTGATTGTTTACGGAAGATCTAATAAAGAAAAATCTGTTATCGGACATATGTCATAGATCTCCAATAAGATCATTGTCTTGTTTAAGAAATTATTTTTCGAACCTCTTAAGTTTTAGGATCTTGTGGATGATATCAAAATAAAAATTTAATAATATATAAATTTTTGGCAAAATCATGAGACAAGGAAACCGTGGTCGTCGTTAGCAGCCAGACCCTCTCTCTGAAGATGACGAGCTTGACCTTGATGTTTGCAAGGCCCTTCATAGGACTCAACCAGGACCCTTCAAGGGAGAAGGGGAGAACCTGGGCGAGGCTGTGGAGAAATGGGTGGAAGCCATGGAGGAATATTTTGATGTCACAAGCTATAATGAGCGGAGCAAAATGGCTCTTACCCAGCTGAAAATAGTGGAAACAGCCAGGGTAGCATGGAGGAACCACTGTGACACCAACTGTCTGGACAGAAATACTCAGTCCTAGAATGATCTAAAAACCTATCTAAAAAAGAGATTTTGTCCCCCTAGATTTTTGGAAACCAAAATGAACAAATTCTTAGAGCTAAAGCAAGAGAGCAAAACCATCAAGGAATATCACCAAGCCTTTGCTCTTCTACTCAAATATTCACCACCTCTAGATGAAGAACAACTCATGGCCAGGTTCATTCGAGGAATGAACGAACCCTTGGACACACTCGTCAAAAATGCCAAGCCAGTGTCCATGGCTGAAGCAGTAAGAATGGTAAAAGATTTTGCCAAAGCCTTTGTAGTAAAGGTCCCGCCAAAGCCTACACCCTCTAACTTTAAAAGATTCCAAGCCTAGGGAAGTACTTCAAACTTTCCACCCCCAAAGAGGCAGCAAGGCTCGAATCAGAATCAGGATGCAGGAAGATTCCGAGTGAAGGAAGACCCTTCCTCTAGAATACTTTCTCAAGAACCCCACCTCTTTCAAGAAATCAGAGGGATGAGCTCAGAACTGAAAATCGATGTTTTGGATGCCAGGGTTTTGGTCACCAGTTAAAAGACTGCCTGACTCCTGCCATGTCAAAGCGACAGGGAAGTCAAGGACCCCGAATTCAAAGACCAACCCCTTCATACCAATCTAATCAAGGTCCTAATCAAGGTCCGTCTTGCCCAAGCCAGGGAAACCCCAGAAGAACTCCAGCTCAGCCATCTGCCTCTGTGTTCATAGTAACCTCAAAACTCCTTCCCAGAACTGGGGCAACCAAAGAGAAAGAGTTCCACCTCAGACTGCAGCAGCCAGAGCAGTCACAATTTCAGATGTAGTAGAAGAGGAAAGAGGGCAGATCTATGCTGCCATTGAAAATCAAGGGCCTAACCAGTAGTTCTCCGTCATCCATACTCCAGCAGAGTATTAGGGTAAGCCTTTTAAACTTTTGATTGATTCAGGCAGTTCTCATTCATTCATTTTCCCTGGATGCTTGCGTAAGCTAGTCTTAGAACAGAAATCAGGGAAACCTATGCAAGTGGAATTGGCCAGTGGGAAGACTCTTTTCACTCACCATGAGACAGATCTTATCCAATTCAATCTAGATGGTAATGTCACCGACTGTCAGTTCAAAGTCTTACCTTTGGGAGTTTTTGATGGGATCCTTGGAATGGATTGGCTCCACAAAAATCAAGCTGACATACACTGTCACAATGGAACCATTTCCTTCCATGACCTTCACGGGAACAAAGTTCAAAGAACTGGAGTTTTCGGATCCCCAGACCTCCAGTTAGTAAAAGCTTCCAGGTTGTTGAAAGGACTTAGGAAGAAGCAGCAAATTTATGTTGTCAAAATGAACCCAATAGACTCAAAGCTTAAGGCTAAAGAACTAGAATGGTTAAGTGAATTTGATGATCTATTCCCAGCAGAACTAACTGAAATGCCTCCAATTCGAGAAGTAGATCATGTGATTGAATTGACCCCCGCAGCCAGTAGCCCTGTGCACGTACAAAATGCCAGTTCCTAAAGCCATTAAACTCAAGGAACAGCTTAGACAGCTGTTAGAACAAGGGTTTGTAAGACCCAGTGTTTCACCTTGGGGTGCGCCAGTTCTCTTTCAGAAAAAGAAAGATGGAATGCTTAGACTCTGTGTGGACTACAGAGGTTTGAATCAGCTACAGTTAAGAATAAGTATCCTATCCCAAGAATTGATGAGCTTCTGGACAGGCTAAATGGAGCCCGGATATTCACAAAGATAGATCTCAAATCTGGGTATTACCAGATCAGGATCAATGATCAAGATATACCAAAAACAACCATCAATACTCTCGCTATGGGCATTACGAATTTATTGTCATGCCATTCGGATTAACTAATGCCCCAGCTACATTCAATCGCCTAATGCAAGACATCCTCATAGAATACTTGGATGATTTTGTTCTAGTTTTCTTTGATGACATTTTGATTTACTTAAGGAATGTAGCTGACCATGAAACTCATGTCCGAAAAGTTCTTGAGATTCTAAGGAAGCACCAACTCTTTGCCAAAAAGAGAAAATGCACTTTCTCTGCCGACCACGTTGAATACTTGGGCTTTTTGTTATCCAAAGATGGAATTTCTCCAGATTCCGCAAAAGTCCAAACAGTCATAGATTGGCCGAAACCAAAGACAGTGAAAGAAGTCAGAGGATTCTTGGGATTGACTGGTTGGTATAGAATTTTTATACCAAAGTATGCTCTCATAGCTTCCCCCCTGACTAACCTTCTCAAAAATAATACCCTATTTCAGTGGTCTACCAGGTGCCAAAGTGCTTTTGATAAGCTGAAGACCGCCTTGGTAACCAGTCCCATTCTGAAGCTGCCAGATTTCTCTCTACCCTTTGAGGTAGTAACTGATGCAAGTGGTTTTGCCCTGGGAGGTGCACTCATGCAGGAAGGTCATGTAGTGGCCTATGAATCCCGAAAGCTCAGAACGCATGAGAGGAATTATGCTGTCCACCACGACCTCGAATTGCTTTCAGTAGTCTATGCCTTAAAGTCGTGGAGACATTACCTACTGGGAAAAAGATTCACTTTGATGATAGATCATCAGAGCTTAAAGTGGATCTTTACTCAGAAGGACCTCAACATGCACCAAAGAAGGTGGATGCAGACCCTGCAGGAATTTGATTTTGAAATCAAGTACCGCCCAGGCAAAGAAAATGTCGTAGCAGATGCCCTCAACAGAAAAGCCTCCTTGCTTGCAATTACTGTAGTATCAAATCCTTTGATTATTGAAGCAAGTGAGAAGATAATGCAGGATAGATTCTTTGGCCCTATTGCTACCCTACTTATGCAGGAAAGCAAAACTCCGCAGGAGTTGAACAGAGTTCAAGGGTACAGCCTGGATGATGGCATTATGTATTATAATCGCAGGCTATGCATTTCCAATGATGAGGGAACCAAGGGTCGATTCTGAATGAAGCCCATGACAGCCTTTCGCATTTTTCAACTGGGAGAGAATGTAAGATTCCTCCCCAGCCTCTCAAGATGTCCAGCATCTTCCCTTGTAATCAAATCCCTCTTCAGAAATATAAAAGATCTTGTTTCTACCAGTTTTGGCCTAGAGAGAGAAAATCTTCTAGAGAGTGGTAATTTAATTTTTAAATATTTTTGGATAGAAAAATATCTCATCTTATTAAAATAAGCTCCCCTAAAACAGAAGTTTAAAAAGATTTTCAGAAGGTGCATTAGAAATTAAGTATAATCTGTTCAAGAAGCATTATCCTGGGAGTGAAGATTTTTTCAAAATTTTAAATTAAGGTTCCTATGGACCAATAAGATTCATCCAAATGTAGGGAGGAGATAAATGAAGAAATAAAAGAAAAATCTCCCAAAAATGAGTAAATACTAACATAAGATGAAGAGTTGACTAAGGACAAGGTTAATAGTTAAAAAAGAGAGATATTTAGGTGAAATGATGCATTTTTGACACCTCTGCATGGGGGAATTCCCCTCATGAAGGAGGCACCTATTTCACATGCTTGAATGAGTTTTATACTCCCAAATAATGGGATATTTTTATCTCTTCTCTCTCCTGTTCCAACTAGATCCAAAAAGTAAGCAAAATTGACCTAAAAATGGTCAAAAATTGACCAAACTGATCTGGAAAATTCTAGAATCAGTTGGCTTGGTTAGAAGCTCACTTTTTCCTATAAATAGAAGCCCTCCCCTTTGTTGAAACTCAATAGTATTTTTCACTGTTACCCTGTCTCTCCCAAGTGCCAAAAACAGTGAATTGTATTCATAATTCATTAGTTTTTGACCTTCCTTCTTCTAGAAGATTGGTGGCCACTCTTGTCTCAAACAAGAGTTGAACCCTCAAACCATCAAGCCAAAGGAAAGCTCTCAAATTCATTAGTAAGTTGGTGATTCTTCTCTTTTCCATTTATTTTATGGTTTTATGGTTTTTTTAAATGGTTTTTTATGCTTTTTGTCTTGTCTACATTGCAAATGATGTTATGCCTCATTGCAAAAGGCATTCCCCTCTCTTCTCTTGTAAATCCAACCATTCTTTATCCTAGGTGAATGATTAATGAATAAAATCAAGTTTATTCATAATGTTTCTCTTAATAAATAAGTAGAAAAATATTACTTTATAATGATTTAAATACTCTTGATGCATTTCTAATTAATTTTAGAGACTTGAAATTAAAAAATGGTGAGCCATACAAAGGAGGTTACGGTAAAATTTTTCAAAAATTTGGAAACAAGTATTATCTTCTAAAAGAGTAATCCTTATGATTTCTATATTCTAAAGTGTCATTTTCATGCATAGAAGATGCATTTTGATTATTTGTATAAAAGAAATTTTGTTTTATTATAAAAGTATTACTTTCATTATTATTGATTTTTATGCATAGAAGTATGCATAAAAGATTTATTTTTATTATAAAAGTGTTACTTTTATCATATTTGATTTTCATGCATAGAAGTATGCATAAAAGATTATTTTTTAATTATAAAAGTGTTACTTTTATCATATTTAAATTTTCATGCATAGAAGTATGCATAAAAGATTATTTTTTAAATTATAAAAGTGTTACTTTTATCATATTTGATTTTCATGCATAGAAGTATGCATAAAAGTCCCAACTGAGTTAGTGTAGTGGTCAAAGCTTGTGACTTGTAACCTCTAGGTTATGAGTTCAAGTCCCACTAGGCTCTCTCATGTTATAAAGGGACACCTATGCTCGCTTGATGTGTTTGGTTGCTCGGGCTCTTGCCCCTTGAATACTCGAGTGACTCCTCCTCCTCGGGTGGTGGATCACCCGAAATAGGAGGATCCATACCAGACCCCTCCGTTGTTCCAGCGCTCGACTCATCGCGGTGGTCATGGGGGATGCCTAATTCGTGGCTCTTGCCCGATGGTACGTGGCCCTTGCCCGCCAACCATGATAATTGGCTAATTGTTGGAAGGGGAAATCGGCTCCATCCACTTGAGTGGGCCCCGGGTGTGTACAAAAAAAAAGTATGCATAAAAGATTTTTATTATTATTATAAAAGTGTTACTTTTATCATATTTGATTTTCATGCATAGAAGTATGCATAAAAGATTATTTTTTAATTATAAAAAGTGTTACTTTTATCATATTTGAATTTTCATGCATAGAAGTATGCATAAAAAAATATTCTTTTAATTATAAAAGTGTTACTTTTATCATATTTGATTTTCATGCATAGAAGTATGCGTAAAAGATTATTATTTTTATTATAAAAGTGTTACTTTTATCATATTTGATTTTCATGCATAGAAGTATGCATAAAAGATTATTTTTTTATTATAAAAGTGTTACTTTCATCATAAATGATTTTTATGCATAAATGGGTGCATAAAAGAATTTTTTTAATTAAAAGTGTGATTTTTATCATAAATGATTTTTATGCATAAATGGATGCATAAAAGATATTTTGTTTTATATTAAAAGTGTGATTTTCATCATAAATGGTTTTTATGCATAAATGGGTGCATAAAAGATATTTTTTTATTAAAAGAGTGATTTTCATCATAAATGATTTGTATGCATAAACATATGCATAAAAGAAATTCTTCATGTTAAAAGAGTGACTTTCATCATAAATGAATTTTTATGATGATAAAAGTGTAACTTTCATCAGAATCGGATTTTATGCATAATTAGATGCATATACAATCTTTATAATTAAATAAGGATTCTCTTTAATCTTCTGTTAATTTTAGTAAAAAATAGGAAAAAGAATAGGTAGATAATATGTGAGAGGAAATTCTACCATTTCATAACTATCGAAGTCGGAGATCGAGATAAATGATTATTTTATTCCTCTTAAGAAATCCATGTTTTAAAAATCTGTAAGCAAATATTCGTCGAACAAAATTTAGAAAAAGAGAAATTGAAATAGTACCTTTCGAGAAAGATAGTTTAGGAAGAACCTTTCCAGACCCAAACTCTGATTTAGACTATTGACCAAGACCTAATTCCTTCGTCAATGACGATGTGATTAGTTCAGGAAAAATGCACTCAAAACACCCACCGAAGTTAAGACTTTTGATTTTGATCTGAGGATCAAGTTAACAGAATTCGAGGAACTCTGTTTGGAATTCAGACCTGGATCTAGAAGTATTGGGATACGGATTTAAGATTTATTCATGGTATTTAAACAAAATCAAAACTATAAACTTGCATAGAAACCCTGTTTTCTTAAAAGACTGTCTTACGCCAGAAGGGAAGTTCGGTTGCAACAACAGCTGGCGGGGAGTGTTCGAGGGACAGCTCACGCAGCAAAGCATGCCGAGGTCTTGACCAGCCTCGGTATGGTTAAAATGGTGCGCTTCCGGTACGATGGACGAGGGCCGACGAAGCGGTCCCTGAGTGAAGTACCAGGACACCTAAGGAGGATCCTGGAGGGTTCTGACCAGGTGATACACGGGCTCGCGGTGCCTAGGACACCCATACGTATGTCGAGGAAGATATTATATGATAGACCTATGTTTATTGTAATCTATCACTGGATTTCGTTGTTGACTCGCTGGTCTCAACGGAGAGTCTAGAGTGATACTGTTTTGTGAGAAACAAAGACTCAATGGAAATTTTGAAGTATGACATATGTAACTAGTAAATTGTTTGTCAATGGATTGTTTTATAGATTAAAGTTTTAAAGAGGAGTGTGTGCGTATCTGTTTTCTAAAGCTAAAGTTAAGAAAGGCATTTCAATTATGGGTGGGTGAGTACTTGTTTGGATCTACCGATTCCAGTGTGGCAGGCAGGGTGGTGGCTAACCCGTGGGCCAGATGGGGTTAGGCTGGAATCAGTAGAGTTTTAATAATCAAACTGAAAAATCTTAGGATTACGCTAGGATTCGAGTAGATAGTTAATTCCCTGATAAAATTCTCGATTGAGTGGAGCTCAGATGATCAAATTATATCAGTGATAGTTTCCTTCTATCTGGTTTGGATAGTTTAGATTTTGATCTCGTTAGAAAACTCGTTAAGAAAAATTCAAAAAGGTGGAATCGTCCCCGCTTTTCGGGCATGGAAATTTTTCCCGATTTTGGTTTTCGGAGTGACCACCAGCCTAGTCTCGTGCCCGAACATTCATGGGCGAGGCCCCGAGTGAGAAACCCTGCCCCGTGCATGAGGGGGCTACTTGCGCTACCAGCTACCAGGAATCCGATGCGCGGAGGGGGCAGAGGGATCTCACAGGAGTCTTCATCTGTCTAGGGTGCCAACTCATCAATCAACATATGGACAATCATTTACTTGCTAATGAAGAGAATAAAAAGGTTTGATTATAATAAGTTTGAATATTGTGATGACTATTCATATTGCATTTGTTTTGTTGGCTTATGGACAACTTTATTTTGTAGCTCTGCTGGTGTATGAGGATGATTTTCTCATGCGCACATCAGAATCATGAGTGGGAGGACTTTGAAAGGACTCAGCACTAGGAGAGTACATTAACCGACTGAAATTTCCACAGTTCATTATATTCCACAAAAAGTTTTCAAAGAATAAAGTTGAATTCCCATTGTTTGCAATCACGATATTATCTAGATATCTTGCGGGATAGCTCGTTAGGTGGAATGTAGACAAAATCATGCTTGTAGAGAAGGAGTGCAGTGCGAATATTTGGGTAGGGCCTTGGAGTATATGCTCTTATTAATAAATATTACTTAGCTTATACCGCATATGTATTGACATGTGGGATTAGGGATCCCAAGATGCGAAGTAAATATGGCAAAAGGGAGCTTCTCATATTCAAAAGACCAAGAGTTCCGCCAGTCCTACGATTGCAAGATCCATCTTAAAAAAAGAGGGCAAAGCTTCTCACACCAGAGGATGTTCGTCGACAGGATCAGGAGTAGTAGTAGACTCCCATCTCTTGTTTAAAAAAATGGCTTTTTAATATAATATAATGACACTTCTAAAGTAAAACTGTTGATCATGGATCATGGAGTATGAGCAGGGGCTTTTTTATTTGTCTCTATTATTATATCCATTTTTTAAATGTCTGAAAGTATCCATGGGAGGTGGTGAATATAGTGAAACATAAATTGAAACCAATTAAAATTTTATTCGTCTCACTGATTTGTAATTGTGAACTTTACTAAAAAATCAAATTTTCAATATCCCAAGCATTAAGCCCCATGAATTCAATGTGTTCTATTGGCTTTGGCTTCTTTCTCCTCTATCGTAACTACAATCCTCCTATACCACCACATGAGTAATTGTAATCCTCCTATACCACCACATGAGTAATTTCCTCAATGCACTGACTTCATGGATTCCATTGCCATGCAAGGTGGCCTTCTGAAACCCACAACAAGCTTTCTAATGTGAGTTCGGGGTAAATCAGATAGCTAAGATTCTCAAATTTACAAACTAGGGACCATGAGCCTCCAAAATGTGCTGGAATAAAAATGACAATAACATATGCACATTGGTTATTTTCAATAAGCATCACTGAACAACATGGGAACATACAAAATTGGAGATCTTACCATATAATGTGTTATGCTACTTGATGTCCACTCTTCCACCATGTACTTGTAAAATGTGGTCATAGCTTCTTTAAAGTCATTGGCATCTTCTTCCTTGAATGTAATTTTCGAAAAGATGCAGGGGAGAAGCGAGCTTGAGCTCTTGCAAGCACACACACACTCACAAAACCCTAAAAGAGAACACACAAGGTGAGAGGCTGAAAATCTTCTTCTTCTTCACACAACACTCAACACACCATATACAAAGATAGGAGTACACACATATGAAAAGGTACTCATACTAGGGTTCTCTATAGTGTGAACCCAACTAAAATGAGCTGGCGCTATAACTATGCCAGCCTTTAGAATGGCTGTCACACAGCCTGTCATCCCACTGGCCGCATATCACCCATGATCTCTCCAACCATGCCAGTGGTGTAAGTGTGGGTCCTATCCCCCAGACGGTTTATCAGTGTCCATCGCCTCACTAGATGAGCTCGATATCTCAACATTTTTCTATAGAAGTGTAGCAATCTTTTCAAAGGCAATCCATACATTAGCCTTTGCAATTCTAGTCTCGCCATTATTACTACGATATGGGACAACCATACCATATGTAACTTCCTCCATGCCTCATACTTCATGGTTAAAGAACTAATAAATGGCCTTCATAGTTATTTGGTGGGTGAAAAAAAATTCTAGCCTTGGCTCCACCAATACTTGGTTTGCAGGGCACATTTCCACTTGCATCCGACCTCTTCTCATCTTTCTTGATTTCCACTATCCCTTTGTATAGGTCCACACATGAAAGAACCTCCTCCACTCTCTTACACACTGCTTGGGACTCTAAAGGTTGCATCTTATATGCAAAACATATATATTCATAAAACAAATTTTTCCACAATTCTGTAGATGGCATGAGGTGTACAAGTATGAACTCATGTTAAAGGAATGTAGTGTACAAGTATGAACTCATGTTAAAGGAATGTCTTGTATAGGGTCCCACTTTGGATCCACCCTAACCATTGTTCTATAATCCATATGAGTCAGTGCACCATCCTTCCCAATATGCATATTCCATGCCTTTTTTCCATTCTTACCCTTTTGCATGCAATACAAACAAGCAAACTCTGATTTACAACATTTGAGATACCAAACATACACTTTATTGTCTTCAGATCATCTACAAGATGCCACTCCACTAAGTAGTCTCCAAAACCATCCACATGTAGAATTTAATCTACTTTTTTATGTTGAACCATAGTAGGAATCTCTGTTAGATTGAAAAACATCTTTAGGATCTCATGATCCTCTTTTAGAACCTCAAATGCTGCAAGCCACCAAATTTCATTTTTGAGATTGAACACTGAAGTACCTTTATGGAAGGATCCAACTCTTTCTATCTTTTGATTTTTTACAATTTCACTCTCATCAAGTTTTCGTATAAATTTTAGTGTGCCACCACATTCTTTAACAGACATATCATTGAACTTCACCATTGCAGGTTGCAATTTGCACACATCCACCAAGACATAATTGTTGTTTGGATTCAAATCGAAGGTCACTTATTTAGCAAAATCCTTGAATACATATGCGAGTGAAATATTTGGTTAGGATCACCAATGAGTTCAAGGACATTGTTATTCAATTTTTGCCTTGCTTTTCTAACACTAAAAGGGCATGTCAGTGGAGTAACCCTTTTGTTTTGCAACACGAACTTAAAACCTACATGCATTTGTTTATAGATCATTACATAGGATTCTGTACTTAGACCAATTTTGTCACAAATACCTTGAGCTTTAGTTTTGTAGTAAATGCATTCTTCACATCTTGTAATCGTGCATGCACAAGATAATCACTCATTATTTTGAACTTCTTTTTTTCACAACCAATCTCTCTCTATACTCTTATCTTCTCCCCTCCTCGCTAATTCCTGTTGAAATTTGAGCATAATGATGAGCTAGGGTGGATCAAACACTAGAATCAGCATAATTAACAAAGTGATTAGTAAGTGATTAAGACGTAATTAGTGAATAATTAGCACATAGATTAATGTAGGCATGGATACTCAAAAACCAGCAAATTCTCATTAGGGCTATGCCTCAATTTATAGTGTTTACATCAAGCATCAAATCCCCTTGATTTCTCCATGATTCACTCCCTGAATATCTCCCCCTCTTGTCTGATTCTCTCCACCTCTTCTCTTTTCCCTGAATATCTCCCAGAATATCTCCACACTCCTAAATTCCCTCATGCTACCCATTATTCTCTCCCAGTAGATTCTCCTAACCTTTTCACAGGTTCTTTCACAATTACATCTCCTCTTTTACAGCCTCTATCCAAGAGCTTGTTCCCACACACACCCATTTCACTTGTATATTTCAACACCTCCCCTCAAGTGAATAATCCTAACACACCTGGACCCTGTATCAAGTTTCCCTCTTACTTGATAGCCCGCGACCAGTGCCTCAAGTCCCTAAACTCCATATTCCTTGACACTCTCTCTCTCTATGTGTCCAAGGCTACTATAAGTGCCCGTGACCTTGACTAAAGTGCTCACACATACATCTACCACTTGGCCTACATCATCGGTGGCTCAAAGGTGGTTTTACTTTATTGGGGCAGGTTACATTGGGTTGTGGGTTCTCTCTCTCTCTCTCTCTCTCTCTCAGAAAAGATGATCCGACTCCACTTCTCTTGGAGCCTCCATGAAGTTTGCCGATGTCGTTCCTTCTTCACTGGGTTTGCTGTAGCAGTCTCTCGCCATGTGTCCTGGCTTTCCACATTTGTGGCAAGTGAAGGTCCTCCCTCCTACTCTGCCTCTTCCTCGTCCTCGTCCTCGAGAGAATCCTCCTCGGGTGAAGAATGCTTTTTCCTCTCCTGCTGTTGAGTCGAGCTCTTTCTTCTCTTTGCCTCTGCTCTCTTGCTCTAGTAGAGCTGCTTCTATCTCGTGTATCTTCAGTTCAGGTACATTCTTTAGTGTTGCTACAATGTTTTCATAATCTCCCTTGTCCACACTCTTCAAAAGTACAGCTAATGCTTCATCATCTTCTACCTTTTTGCCAATAGAGCTGCCAGCTTTTATATTTGTTCAAGTGTGTGATTAAAGGTTCACTTTCCTTCATGTCCAGTTTGTAGAATTGCATTAACAAATTTATCTTGGAATTTTTTGCTTGTGTACCAAATAATTTATTGAGTTCATCCCATGCATCTTTTGCCCACTGTATCCCTGTGATATGATGAATGATCTCATCATTTAAACTGAGTGCAATAAGCCCCAATGCTTTTTCATTCCTACTCTTCCACTCATTTTCCCCTCTCTCTGGGCATTCATCTCTCCCTTCAACTAATCCCCACAGATTTTTCCTCATCAGCAAATACATGGTTTTTGTTTGCCATGTATAAAACTGTTCTCCATTAAATTTGGCTATTTCCTGCGCTGAATTCATGGTGATGTGAAGGGGATCTTACCTCTTGATCCAAATTCAAGATTCAAGGGCAGTGTCTACCCTTTTACAACTCAATCTGGTGTTTAATAGATGATTACAACAATTTTATCAGCATAAAATCACCAGAAATTACATTAAATTGAGAGTAACCAATTTGTACGGGATGGTTGGAGTATCAAACCAACTCCGATTTACAATCTGAAGCTTTAGGGATCTGTATCAGATACCTAATGGTTAATTTGAACCCTCAATTGCACCAAAGTACAGTGATTAGCACTGATTAATCACTGATTAGCAAATTAATGCTCTGGTTTGTGTGCAGAAAACAGAGTATGCGGGGAGCCCAGATCTGATGCCTTCCACTTCAAATGAGCTCAAATGCTTTGAAAGGCATCAATAGCAATGAGTCTAGTAGAGGATTAAGCCAAGAAACATAAGATTTGACCAAATAATGAAAGCTTAATCTCTGTTTTACCAAAGTCACCTGCAGATTTGATGAAGAGCTTGGATCTCACTGTAGACTTGATGAAACTCAATTCTGACTTCACCAGCTTGTAGAGCATGCTTGATTACCCTTTGTGCTAAGAGGAATTGAAGACATTTGAACTGAGCAAGTGGTAATCTTCAAACTGCTACAAAAAAACGGCGCCTGCAAAAATCGTGAATTCTGCTGCTTCCGCCGGCGGTTTGCTGCGTGGAGTGGATGGGCTGGTAGCCAAGGAGCTTAGCTAGCTTAAGCTAGAAGCACAAGACCTAATTTTAACTGTGCTAGATGCTAGAGACCCTCCACTGGCTGGGGGTGAAGGGGAAGAGTGAAAGCTTACTAAAAATTTGATTTTTTGCTAATTATTTTACTAATCCTAATTAATTCACTAATGGGCTCATAAATCTGGTTGATTCTAGGCATGGCTCTGATACCATGTTGAAATTTGAGCATAATGATGAGCTAGGGTGGATCAAACACTAGAATCAGCATAATTAACAAAGTGATTAGCAAGTGATTAAGACGTAATTAGTGAATAATTAGCACATAGATTAATGTAGGCATGGATACTCAAAAACCAGCAAATTCTCATTAGGGCTATGCCTCAATTTATAGTGTTTACATCAAGCATCAAATCCCCTTGATTTCTCCATGATTCACTCCCTGAATATCTCCCCCTCTTGTCTGATTCTCTCCACCTCTTCTCTTTTCCCTGAATATCTCCCAGAATATCTCCACACTCCTAAATTCCCTCATGCTACCCATTATTCTCTCCCAGTAGATTCTCCTAACCTTTTCACAGGTTCTTTCACAATTACATCTCCTCTTTTACAGCCTCTATCCAAGAGCTTGTTCCCACACACACCCATTTCACTTGTATATTTCAACAATTCCACCTTAGCCAAGCCCACCTCATCCCCCCTCCACCTCAGCTTAGCCTATCCCATCCCATCCAAGCCCAGCCCACCTCATCCCCCCTCCACCTCAGCTTAGCCTATCCTATCCCATCCAAGCCCAGCCCACCTCCTCCCCCCTCCTCCCTACTCCACCTCATCTCAGCCCTGCCTAACCCTGCCTAGCCCACCTCCTCCCACTACAACCATATGCTCTCACTCTGTTGTCTATTCTCTATCTCTCTCTTTCTCTCGCTCCATAGCCTCCCTCCCTCTTCCCCTCTCTCTCTTTCTCCCTCTCTCTACTTGTTTTATGATCATTTCTCACTTTCTCAACACCTTCTCCTCCCTTTTTAAACCCACTGCACAACAAAGTCCTTCTCCCTCTCCCTCTCCCTCTCCCCCTCTTTCTCTATCCCTCTCTCTCCCTCACCCTCTCCCAACACTCTTTCTCCCTCTCCCTTACACACGCTCTCTCTCTCTCTCTCTCTCTCTCTCTCTCTCTCTCTCTCTCTCATATTCAACGCCTCTCTTGCCTACTCTCATGTCTTTATCTTCCCTATCTCTCTCTCTAGGTGTTGGATTGCTCAGAGCCATATGGAACATCTATAAAGTATACTCATGTGTTCAAGGTATAATATGTACTATATTGTTTAGGTATACATTATTTTCTTGTAATGTATTAATTTTTAAAATTTCATGTAGATGACTACATTCTTTGCATTGGATTTACACAACGCTAGTATGTGCCCCCCTTATGGGCATGGGAGGGTAAAAAATGTACATTAATATTCATTCTTTGCATGGGTTTTTTATTATAAGAAACCAATAGTTATTGGAACTGTGTATAGGTGGGACAACTACATCAACAAAATCTTGATGTAGAGATACTTACCCATTACATGTCTTCATCCATGAGGGCATGTCGTAATGGTAAGCTTGGAGGATGGGAAGGTCCCCTTGAGAGGAGTGCCACTCTTATGTTATTATTTTTGGAAGCATTGTATCCAACAACAGGTACTGTTTTGGAGATTGGAGGTGGCACGGGGCCTATGCTAAAAGCCTCTATGCACACAGGGTGTATGGTCATTAACAATGACAAAGAGATATGTGAGGGCTATCTTACTTCTTTTATAGAGAATTATTGTGGTGCTATGCAACTGGCTAGCATGGAGATGACTTTTGCTAGCGATGATGAAGATCAGTTTGTTTGTGGATGATGCACCACTTGACTAGTAGTAAGTAGACTATCTTCATTTTTGATATGTAGTTCTTTTTCTTATGCCTTACCCAATTATAGTAAGTTGCCTTGTTATGCAGAGGAAATGAAAGGCATATGATATTGGATCCTTCGTATGATCGTATGCCAGTGGAGCGACAGGATGGAAAAAGATGCATGTTTATTGACAAGGTGGATGTTGTTTAGATACTAGCATGGATACGTGCCTCACATAGACCTTCAAAGACATTTTGGATTTCCCTAGTTTTTTAGATTTTTTGAAACATATGTTTTATCATTTTATTGCATGTTTTTGTGTGACTTTCTAGAGTTAATTGACTTATTTTATACCACGCTATGACAAGTTTCTTTATTATTTAAGTAAATGATATTTTCCTTTCTTTCATTTCAATGTTCGCTATACAATAAATACAAGGAAACATTTGTGGAATTTCATCATTGTGATTTAGAATTGTTAGAATGTATGTCTCTTGTTGCTAGCTAGATGGATTAACCATATTAATGTTATTGTTGTCCTTCTTTGTTTCATTTTATTAGACACTCATAGAATTTAGAGAATACCAGCTTTATGGGATTTTATCATTATAATTTCAGAATAAATGTATGATTGGAAAAGACATGATACAATATATGAGAAAATGATTGGATTGGAATGCATGTCTCTTGCTAGCTTAGTAAATAAATGCTCATTATATGGATAATGTATGATTTATAAAGCCATGTTACAATATTGAATTAAGTGTCTCTATGTTTTGTTTTGATGACTACTCATAGAATTAGTTGCATGGATTTTCATCATTATAATTGGGGATGGTTAGATAATTCTCATTATGTTTTTTTGCTTTATTTCCCACATAAATAATTAACTAAAGAAAAATGTATGTGAGTTCTCATTATTATGATTGGAGATGGTTGGAATGCATGTCTCTTGCTGGCTTGGTAAATGAATGCTCATTGTATGGATAATGTATGATTTGTAAAGGCATGATACTATGAAATAAGTGTTGTCTATCTTCGTTTCATATTTTTGCTCACTCATAGAATCAAGAGACCAATACTAATGTGGATTATCACAATGCTAGTCCCTAGTAAGTTTGATAGAGTAATGCTCATTAGATGGAAAATGTATAATTTGTTGTTCTTTATGTGCAATAAGGTCTATATGAATACTCCCAAATTATGTTTGTGGCAGTGCTATATTTTATCTTAAAGTTAAAAATGTGCTCAAATAATATATTTCTTTAGGAAATATACCTAATAAAAGTTGAATATTATGCCAATATTAAAAATCCCCATGCAACGCTCGCACACAGTTTTGCTTGTACTATTGACATACTCTTAACTTACCGAGTTTAGCCATCAGATGCTATCATATCTGGCTGCTCAGTGTTAATTAACGACTTGTGCTCCTCCAATTGTTGAGGAGGAAAATGCACCAAGCCAACTTGGGGGACAATCTAGCTTGTACTTCTTTGAGTTCCTCCTTGGGCACTTGACCCTGTTCAGCTTCACATCCATACATCCACATCCACATACACATTTATACATCCATATCCACATCCACATCCACATTTATACATCCATATCCACATCCACATTCATATCCATACATCCACATCCATACTTCCACATCCACATCCACATCCGTACATCCATATCCACATCCACATCCACATCCACATCCATACATCCACATTCATACATCCATATCCACTTCCACATTCACATCCATACATCCACATTCACATTCATACATCCACATCCACATCCTCATTCGCACATCCACATCCACATCCACATTCACGTTCACATCCTCATTCGCACATCATACATCCACATCCACATTCACATTCGCACATCATACATCCACATCCACATCCTCATTCGCACATCCAATTCCACATTCTCATTCACACATCCACATCCTCATCCACATCCACATCCACATCCTCATTCGCACATCCACAATTGGACACTCCTTAATACCATACCATCAATTAGTACAAGTTGCTCCGTCATGTATTGAGAGGATATGTTGTCAAGTGGACAATCTATCCCAATGGCAAGGAGAGACAAGCACTCATCTTACTTTACTTTTAATATTTTTTCTAAATCTTACAATTCTTCTCCATCTACCACTATGGAGCTAAGCGTACTTAGTGCTAACTCGAGAATATCTGGTGTTGCCCCTATCTCATTGGGCTCATTCCTCACGGGTGCATCCACAGCCACCATTGCTCCACTGTGCTGATGACCCTTCTCCACTGGTCAGTTTGAGGTGGTACTTTCATCTTTTTCTACCTCTTTTTATTGTTGAAGAAGAACCAAGGCCAGAGCTTGCTTCACCACTTGATCAAGGAGCTCCGGCTTTGGATCTACCTCCTCTTTGTTAACTAAACTAGTCAGGGCAACGTCACCGACCTCAACCTCATCACCGGACTCTTGTTCATTCAACATGAGAATGAATGTTGAGATCCATGTCAAAAAGTTGGTGCTAATGTTTCCCTTACCAAGGGAAGCCATTTCTTGAGTGGAGAGCACCTTGAAGTGTCCATATTCTTGCACGTCTTATTGGTACCTAAGCAATCTCTTAGGATAGTTTGCATCAACTTTGTCCACTTAAGTCACTTTATCCTTTTGTAAGCAAGTTCTCAGCCATGAAAACATCAAATATGATACCTATTCCATCTCTGAGTATGTTCTTAACAACTCTAGGAACGAGCAAGGTATGTGGGTTGGAGAGAGATTCTGGGTTAATGATTGGGTTTATATACAACCAAGATCAAGAGGGACACATAGAGTCAAAGCTTGTGGTGTTTTAGAACATCATTGGAAGGGAAGATTGTAGCTTTCAAGAAAACTTGAAATGAAGACATGGTGGCAGTGGTTCAACATGTCTACATGGCTTTAGACATTCATTTTCCTTCTCAAATGGCAAAAACCAAGTTTCCTTGTAATTGTAAGTATTTTGTTACTAATGTGGTTCTATCCAAATCATTTTGTTATACCTTGTTGTTCACTTCTTTTTTTGTGATTTTGTGTATGCAGACATATTCCCATCAAGTTACATAGAGGAACAACCATTGAAGAGCATAATAGGGACCTTCAATGCTTTCTATTCCACCATAGGTGAGGTTTTATTTCCTAAAAAGAACCCTAGGACACTTCTTGTTGGCAGTAGAATATTCTTTTTCACACACTCTTACATAGTTCCCTCAAGACCTAAAGACTATGAAAGACTTGAAAAGCTTCCATTTCTCTCATTAGGCAGTATTGAGTGGCCAATCCTAGACAAATGGAGTGTAGATACCTTCAAGAAAAAGATGATCTAGTAATATCCAATCCTCTTTAAAATTTACAAAGCCCTCTTGATCAGTAGGTCTTTAGTTGGTATGCTTCCATTCATCTTTTTATGCACGTGTTTTGTAAGCTCTTGCCACAAGCCACTCCAACAATGTTCATTTGTAAGAAATTACAATTTGAGCAGATAAATGGTTTATTTGGAAATGCATGGGATATAGAGAAAGGGGTACATAAGGAAGATGCATATTCTTATAGACTTGTGATTTCAAGTATCACACTTTGATATTTGAAATCATGCTCAAATTCATACATCCGATTCTTTTTACGGGCGGGTGATGGTGGATGAAGAAAACTAGGGAGTGGATACCATTGCGGTCATGTGAGGGTGTTGATTCTCCCATAGAACTACTGGTCAAACTACCCAATGGCACCATTGACCTTGTCAATGCTAGAAAAGAATGGAGCTTAGCAAACATTTGAGAACACCTACTAATCATGGCATTTGAGGAAGTACAAGATGCAAGTTTCAAGATAAAACGTCGAAAGGTATTAGCTTTTTTCACATTGATTTTTGAGTTGATTTTTCTTAACCATCCATGCTCTGGTGATATTTGTTCATGTGTTTGTGTAGATTGGGAGACGTATGGAGAAGTCTTTCATGGTTCGTGATTCGAAGATGTATAGAGAAGTCTTTCATGGTTGGAGGGACGGGGGTGTGGAATTGTAATTAGGAGTGTAATTGGATAATATCATTATATTTTTTTCGCTGTAATCTAAATTTTTCCTTTTTGGTCAACAATGTAATGAATGGCACAAACTATTTGGATCAAGCTTGAATGATCAAAATAAGTTTAATTTGGGTAAGTTTGTACAAAATTATTATTTGGATACATTTGATTAAATATATTACTTAGATTAAGTATTTTAGTTAAAATGACTACATTTAATAAAGTATTTTTGGGCAGTTGGTCCTTTTTCATTAAGTGTGAAATTATCAATTTCAAATCCTAATTTTTTCTATAAATAGGGAATCTCCCTCATTTTTATCATTTGTATCACTAGCACTAGCACACTTTGTATCACTAGCACTCGTGCACACTTTGCTAGCATACATTCCCTACAGCTTGGCTTGCACTCTTATCATGATCCTAATGGATCATTTCATGGTGTATGAGAGCTTTCTTGCATTCCTAGAGAGGACTGAGTGGGCTGGCCAGCAAGAGCTCTTTCACATCTTCTCTCACACCATTGACTTCGAAGTAACTATTCTCGCTGAACAAGACTACAAGGAGACCTTGGAGTATATGGAAACATACATAAGCCCTTTGTTGTGATCATCCCCAATAGTAACACTCTTTGGGTCCCTTGCGAGCTTCCACGAGGAATAGGGAGGTTAGAAGGCTGCTAGAGAATTAGATAAGAGCTTAGAGAGTAATTAAACCTTGCAACAAGATTTACAAGTGGTTAGAGAGGGATTAAAGAGGTTATATAGCAAGATTAGTAGAGATATGGAAGCTTGCAAGAGGGTTAGAAACTTTCTGCAAGATTAAGGAGAGATTAAAGACACACAAGAGGATAGGAGAGAGAATTGGGATTACTAGAGGGAGAAGTATAAAGTATACAAATAAATACCCCTACTTTAGGTCCTAAAGCTAGTGGATAGAATGTGCACTCCCCTCTCTCACATTGGTCCAAACTCGATTAAAATGACATTAAAATTAATCCTAAAGGGCCCTTTTTGTAGTCCATATTCTCCCTAATTCCTTGGTTCATCAATATTTGCACATAATATCTTTGATCTATACACTTAAAAAGTGATATACACATTTATGTTTATGTATAATATATATATAGTGCCCTCTTTGTTGATATAGATCAAGTCTCTGTCTTTGTGTCTTTGTGTTGAGGTATATCTCGTTTGTTGTGTCCCTCACAATTTCCCCTAGCAATTGCACCCTAATGATCTATGTAAAAGGCAAGAGATTACACACACAAATACCAATCTTCCTTTTTTTATTTATTAGTGACCTTCAACTTTCTCTCTTAAAGATCCTCTCTAAATGATTATTGCCTTCAAATCCCACAACTCAATCCTTCATCAAGCTCTCATTCTTGTCAATACCTTAAGAACCTTAGAGAAGGAAACTCGAATTTCTCAATACAAAAATTAGAGCATAACATAAATTTACACAAATTGAAAACATAAACCTTAAATAAACAAGAGAGATATAGAGTAGAGGTTCTCGCCCAACACAAGTGTGGGTTGAATCTCCCCTAGGTAGAGTGTGGTCCTTGTACCACTCTCCCATATATATATGTATTAGAAAAAGCGCTTGCTTTCCAAAAAGATAGTTCCAAAAACAAAGCACAAGTTCTTTTAAGTTTATAAGCATGCAAGCTCCACAAAAATATAGCAAGCATTAATATAAAGTCTTGGGCCTACCAAAAGTATAAAATACTATTTGGTATGTACAAAGGTATGAGTCCTAAATATGAAACCATAAAAGGTGTTCACATGTCTTCCAAAATATCTCATAATGGTCTAATATATATTCCACCCGTAATTATCAAATAATCCGCCACTCAATCATCGCCTTTATCCAAAATAATATTAGTTAGTGTACACAACTAATTAAACACATTAATCCTAGTAGATTATATAAATAAAAGGTACATCCAAAATAAAACATCTCAAAATAAAATAATAAGCGAGTGCTTTTGAGTTTATAAGCATGTAAGCTCTATAAAAATATAGCAAGCATGAATATAAAGTCTTGGGCCTACCAAAATTATAAAATACTATTTGGTATGTACAAAGGTATGAGATCTTAGTCTTACAAAAATATTGATGCCAAAATATAAAACCATAAAAAGTGTTCACATGTCTTCCAAAATATCACATAGTGGTCCAATGCATGTTCTACCCACAATTAACACATAATCCGCCACTCAATCATTGCCTTCATCCAAAATAGTGTTAGTTAGTGTACACAGCTGATTAAACATAGTACTCGAGTGACCACATCATTCCAGCACATATAACTAATTAAACACATTGATCCTCGTAAAAAACATCATGCCAGACACACAACTTGAGTAAACACATTAACCTTGGTAGATGATATAAATAAAACGTGCATCCAAAATAAAATAATGAGTATCTCCAAAGAGATCTTACAATTCTCCTCTCAATAGGTACACCCAGTAGACCTCCCTTCAACAGAGCATGTTTCCCAATTTATACATGATGTCCCCCTCTCTCTTCTGGAGGACATTTTACATTCAGCCTCTCTGTCGATGATCCTACACTATTTTTAATTATTCTCTCGTTTAAATTTGAGATGTGGGTGAATTTTTCCAATGCCCTACCATTCAAGAGACCAACTCAATTCTCTTCATGCATTCTTGTAGAAAGAATAAGAGTCATAGGAGGATTTTGAGAAGAGTATAGAAGAAGCAAAAATAGATCAAAGAAAGATGAAAATGTTAAGAAACTTGAGAACCAAGTTCAACTAAGAGCAGCATTAAGTGTTGTTGAGATATTGAGCTGATCTAGTGAGGCGGTGGACACTGATGACCGCCCTAGGAGATAGGCCCCACACTTACACCACTGGCATGGTTGGTGAGATCATGGGTGATATGTGGCCAATGGGATGACAGGCTGTGTGACAGCCATTCTAGAGACTGGCATAGTTATAGCGCCAGCTCATTTAGTTGGGTTCACACTATAGAGAACCCTAGTATGTATTTGGTTGAGTACCTTTTCATATTGTGTATACTCTTATCTTTGTATATGGTGTGTTGAGTGTTGTGTGAAGAAGAAGAAGATTTTCAGCCTCTCACCTTGTGTGTTCTCTTTTAGGGTTTTGTGAGTGTGTGTGCGCTTGCAAGAGCTCAAGCTCTCTTCTCCCCTGTATCTTTTCATGGTATCAGAGCCTGGTTCATGCGGTTCAGGTTGACAAATTTCCTGATGGGAAAGGGTTACTGGGACTACATAGAAGGTGAGCATAAAGAGGCACCGGAGATACCGAAGATCAATCCGCCTACTCCAGATGTGAAAGAGTTCAAGGATTAGAACCAAGGAGCCAGAAAAGTTATGTATTAGCTCTCTATCAATATATAGTTTACCATGATTGGGCACATACAGAGGATGCCAAGTCTCCCAAGGAGACGTGGAACACCTTGGTAAAACTCTGTGAAACGAATACCAAGGCACGAAAGATACAGTTGAAGAATGAACTTCATACTATGGAGAAAAAGAGTATGTCTGTGAATGACTATGCATTAAAGATCAAGGGTATTGTAGAATCCCTTGCATCTATTGGCGTTTCAGTAGATGATGATGATAAGGTGAAAGTCTATCTATGTGGTCTCGGGCCACAATACAAAAGACGCTCAAGACGTCTATTCAGACTCGGAAAAACATTCCCAATTTCATAGATTTGGTGTCTATGTTGATTATAGAAGAGAAGAGCTTGGGTGAAGACCAACAGTCTTCATCACAAAACAAAAATAGTTCAGAGCAACATGCCTTCTACACAAGTTCAGAAGAGGACAAGGTAGAGGAGGCCGTGGACGCGGCCAAGGAGGTAGCCAAACAGGTAATCAAAATTATGGCCAGCAGCAGCAGCAATAACAACAGTCCCAGAATTCACAACAACAATAACACACAGGTGGAAGAGACCAATTCAAAGGCAAGGGGAGTCAACGAGGTCGTGAAAATCAGCAAAGACAGTATAATGATACACGTGGATGCCTTTATTGTGGTACGCCTAGACATGTGCAGGCAGATTGTTATAAGAAGCAGGCTGACATGCAAAATGGAAAATTACAGCAAAACAACTATGCATCCTCGAGCAAAAACAATGAGGATAATGAAAGGTTGTTTGTTATGCAGCATGTCATTAATGCCATGTCTGAAAATGTTGAAGCAGCACATAAAGATAATGTATGGTACGTTGATTTAGGTGCTTCGAACCACATGACAAGTCATGAGGAGTGGTTCAAAGAGATGAAAAACCTTGAAAGACCAAGTTTTGTGGAAACAAGGGGGATGACACTGCTCATCCAATTGCCCATGTTGGAGATGTGCCATTGTCTATGCAGGATGGCAAAGTGAAGTACCTTGCAGATGTACTTCATGCTCCGAACATAACAAAGAATCTGGTTTCAGTTGGCCAGATGATTGAACAGGGTTTGCAGGTTCGATTTAACCTTGATGGTTGTTGTGTTGAAGACTTTAAAGACAAGTGTAGGTTGGTTGCAAAAGGCAACAGAGTGGGTAGAATGTTTACACTGAATGTAAACATGCCTGAAGTGAGTGCTGTGATGTTTGCAAATGGTTCAGAAATTGTTGCAGACACAGATATTTGGCATAAAAAAATTGGACATGTGAATGTGTAGAGAATGAAGTCTATGCGTAGACTAAAGGAATTGTGACAGGGGTGCCAAAGTTTAAAGTTAAAGGTATGCAAAAAATATGTGAATCATGCCAATTTGGAAAGCAAACAAAGCATGTATTTCCACGTGATAGAAATGTGAGCAGAAATGCACTAGATGTTGTGCATTCAGATGTATGGGATCCTACAAAGACCATGTCTATGGGAGACGTGACATTTATTGATGACCACACAAGGAAAGTGTGGGTATACTTCATGAAGGAGAAGAGTGAGGTGTTCTCTCATTTTCAAAATTTCAGAGTTATGGTTGAAAAGCAAACAGAGAAACATGTAAAGTGCCTAAGGTCAGATGGACTTCTCCAATGAGTTCTCAAAATTTTTATAGAAGAATGGTATTCAGAGATAGTTTACATGCAGATACACTCCGCGGCGGCAAAATGGAGTTAAACAGGCACATTGCTGAGATTATGCGAGCATTGATGGGAGAGAAGAATATGCCACATAGCTATTGGGCTGAGGCTGTTTCTACAGCAGTTTACATCATGAACAGGACTCCAAGTGCAGCCATACATGATGTAACTCTAGAGGAGAGGTTTACTGGGGTAGAAAACCTGATTTGTCTCATCTGAAAGTCTTTGGATGCATTGCATATGTGCATGTGCCAGATGAGCTAAGAACTAAGCTAGATCCAAAAGCTAAAAAATGTGTGTTTATTGGGTATTCCCTTGAGTGCAAGAGGGATATAGGTGTTATAACCCTACTACAAGTGAGTTGAGGGTAAGCAGGGATGTTTTTGATGAGATGATCAGCTGGTATGCTGCTGAAAAAGAAGCTGTTGGGGCTGATGTGAGTGGAAATATGGTTGCACAGAATGCAAGTCAGCAATCACAGTCTTTGAGTGGACCAGGAGATTCCTCATCTAGTGGTTCAATTGATAGACCATGGAGTGGCAAGCTGCATCATAATACCAATCCTGCAAATGTGATTAGTACATCACATAAAGGCAAAGAGAAAGTGGTTGAGCCCCTTAGTATGCCTGACATTTTTGCAGGGCATTCTCATGTTGATGGAGAGTCTAGTGGCTCACAGATGAGCCTTGATGAGGATCTTGGGATACCAGCTATGAGGACACCTGGTGTAAAGAAGGCTATGGAAGCCATGAATGCAAAGCTGCAAAGTTTTGGGAGAGTGAAGAATCCTGTGTAGAGGTTTACCTATGATGGTTATGTGGCACATCATTATGCATACATGGCAAAAGTTGTACAAGTTGTAGAGCCCACATGCATTGATGAGACTGTTGGAAATGTGTGTTGGGAGAAAGCTATGGATGAGGAGATGGATGCACTATATGGAAATGAGACTTGGGATTTAGTGCAATTGCCTGAAGGCAATGGATGCAAGTGGGTGTACAAAGTAAAACATAACAGTGATGGAAGCATAAGCAGGTACAAGGCTAGATTAGTAGCCAAAGGATATGCGCGGACATATGGCATTGATTATGAGGAAACTTTCCAAGATGGCAACAGTGAGAGTTGTGATAGTAGTAGTGGCTGCATCAAAGCAATGGTCTTTACATCAATGCCATATGGTCTTTACATCAAAGCAATGGTCTTTACATCAATGCCATATGCGCGGACATATGGCATTGATTATGAGGAAACTTTCAGCCCAGTTGCCAAGATGGCAACAGTGAGAGTTGTGATAGCAGTGGCTGCGTCAAAGCAATGGTCTTTACATCAGATGGATGTAAAGAATGCATTCTTGTATGGGGATTTGCAGGAAGAGGTGTATATGTTGCAGCCACCTGGTTATGAGGATGTGAGTCACCCCGAGCATGTTTGCAGGTTGAAGAACGCCTTGTATGCCTTAAAACAAGAACCAAGAGCATGGTCTAACAAGATTTCTGAATATCTTATCACTATTGGCTTTCATGTAGCCAATGCAGATTTCTCGCTGTATGTGAGACACAGTGATAGAGGGGTTATGCTTGTTGTCATCTATGTAGATGACAACAAGCATGGTCTGACAAGATTTCTGAATATCTTATCACTATTGGCTTTCATGTAGCCAATGCAGATTTCTCGCTGTATGTGAGACACAATGATAGAGGGGTTATACTTGTTGTCATCTATGTAGATGACCTGATTATTACGGGGGACCATGATGTAGAGATCTTTGATGTAAAGATCTTGCTTAGAGATGAAGGATCTGGGGGAGCTCAGATATGTCTTGGGCATTGAGGTGATTAGGTCACCACATGGTATTGGATTACTGCAGAGACAGTAAAGCTTAGACATGTTGTCCAAGTATGGTATGACAAGCTGTAAGCCTATCTCAATGCCATTGGATCAAAATGGCAAGTTGAGTGTAGATTCAGGAGAGATTTTGGAGGATCCTACTATGTATAGGCGCATAGTAGGAAGCTTGATCTACATGATGATCACCATGCGAGATTTGAGCTATGTTGTTGGGTTGGTGAGTCAGTTTATGCAAGTTCCTCGGAAGCCGCATTTGGATGCATTGAGATGCATACTGAGGTATGTGAGGTCGACTTTGCATTGTGGACTATTTTATGAAATTGGGACAGAGATATGTGTACATGAGTACACAGATGCTGATTGGGCTAGTAGTATCTCAGATAGAAGATCTACTAGTGGCTTCATGTTTTCTTTGGGGAGTGCTGTTGTGACTTGGAGTAGCAAGAAGCAGCCTACGATTGCTCTATCCAATACAGAGGCCGAGTACAGAGGTGCTGCTATGGCAGTATGTGAGGTAGCTTGGTTGAGAAAGCTACTTGCAGATTTGGGTCTATCAGTGGATAGACAAGTTGTCATTTTCTGTGACAACATTAGCAGTATGCAGTTTGCTAGCCAGGAACCCAGTTTTTCATGCTCGCACGAAGCATATAGAGGTCCACTACCATTTTGTCAGAGAGAAGGTTTTGGCAGGAGACGTTGACCTTGTTTATGTCAGCAGGCCGCTGACATCTTCACCAAAAGCATTGGGTACAAAGAAGTTCCGCAGATTCAGGGCTTCGCTTAGTATACATGAGATGGAGTTGAGCTCGAGGGGAGTGTTGAGATATCGAGCTCATCTAGTGAGGCGGTGGACACTGATGACCCGCCTGAGGGATAGGCCCCACACTTACACCACTGGCATGGTTGGTGAGATCATGGGTGACATACGGCTAGTGGGATGATAGGGTGTGTGATAGCCATTCTAGAGACTGGCCTAGTTATAGTGCTAGCTCATTTAGTTGGGTTCACACTATAGAGAATCCTAGTATGTATTTAGTTGAGTACCTTTTCATACTGTGTGTACTCTTATCTTTGTATATGGTGTATTGAGTGTTGTGTGAAGAAGAATGTGTGAAGAAGAAGAAGATTTTCAGCCTCTCACCTTGTGTGTTCTCTTTTAGGGTTTTGTGAGTGTGTGTATGCTTGCAAGAGCTCAATCTCTCTTCTCCTCCCTGCATCTTTTCATCTTCTAATGTAAACTAGATCAAAAAGGAAGCCAAACTGATCCAAATCTTGTCAAAATTGGATCAAACTGAAGCAGAAAACCTCTAAAACCCAATTGGATTTGGTTAGTGGCCTCCCTCACCTATAACTAAACCCTCATTCCTTTGTATTTTCATCTTTGTAAATTTTCATACCATTATTATCTTTATTTTAGACTTGTAATTTCTATTATCCCTCTATTTGCCTCCTCTCTTGGGAGCTTTGGAGCTTCTCTATTCTCCATCCTCTTGGAGACTACCCTCCCCCTCTCTTGATGGCCAAGGACTTGCTTTGTGAGCTTCACTTCTAGCCAAAGAATCAAGCCAAATTCAAAGGTAAACCTAATTTAATGATTTTTTTTCAATTCTCTCAATGATTTTCTTCTTCTCAACCTCTCTAAAGCTTGAGAAGCTTTCAATGGAATGGTTTTCTCTTGAAATCAAGCTCTCCAATGATTTATAATGTTTAATTAGATTAATGCTAATTTTTATGCTTAAATATAATTTTTTTATTCATAAATCTCTCTTTTAGAAAGATTAATTATCTTTATGGTTAGATTCTTGGTAGAAGAATGATTCTCAATGATAATCTCTTTATCCTAATCAAAACTCTAGAAAGAGATTAGATATTTTTATGATTTTTAATCTAGTAAAAATTATGGTTAATTCTTTTTAGCTTGATTATGAGTATGACAAATTATATTAACACATTCTAAATTGAAAGAAGATTATGTTAACATTTTTTAAAATAAAAAATGATTATTTTAGAATAATCAAGAGATTTATTCATAATTATGCTTATAATTATGCTATATATGCATAATTTAATTTTACTCTAAAAGAAGAATTCTTAACATATTTTCATTACAAGTTTTCATTTCAAATTAGAAAGTTGAACATTTTCAGTAATTGCAGGCGAAGCTTTGGTAAAATTTCTCAGAAAAGAGATAAATCTTATTTTTATGCATAATTTTAATGAAGTAAAAAGAGGATTTCCTATCATATTCTAGGCATAGATATTGTTATACTAAAAGTGAAGTTTTGAGCATTATTCAATGGTCAAAAAAATAAAGAAGGTTATGCACAAATTTTATAGAATCATTCAATGGATGTGAATGGATGTAAATGAATGTAAGATGATGAGAATGGATGTGAATAGATGTAGGAATGATATGAATGGATGTGAACGGATGTAAGATGATATGAATGGATGTGATATGATGTGACTGGATGTAAATGGATGTACGAATGGATGTGAATGAATGTAAGAACGATGAGAATGGATGTGAATGAATGTAAGAATGATGAGAATAGATGTGAATGAATGTAGAAATGAGAATGGATGTGAATGGATATAAACGGATATAGGATGATGTGAATGGATGTGATATGATGTAACTCAATGTGAATGGATGTGTATGGATGTGAATGGATATATGAATGATATAAATGGATGTAAATAAATGTAAGAAAGATGAGAATGGATGTAAGAATGATATAACTAGATGTGAATGAATATAAGAATGATGAGAATGGATATAAGAATGACGAGAATGGATGTGAATGGATGTAAACGGATGTAGGATGATGAAAATGGATGTGATATGATGTAACTCAATGTGAATGGATGTGTATGGATGTGAATGGATGTACGAATGATATAAATGGATGTGAACGAATGTAAGAATGATGAGAATAGATGTAAGAATGATGTAAATGAATGTAAGAATGATGTGAATGGATGTGATATGATGTAACTCAATGTGATATGATATAACTCAATGTGAATGGATGTGAATGGATGTACGAATGATATAAATGGATGTGAATGAATGTAAGAATGATGTGAATGGATGTAAGAATGATGAGAATGGATGTAGGAATGATGTGAATGGATATGTGAACGGATATATAAGAATGATGTGGATGGATATGTGAACGGATGTAGGATGATATGAATGGATGTAGGAATGATATGAATGGATATGAATGGATGTGAATGGATGTAGGAATGATGTGAATAAATATAGGAATGATGTGAATGGATGTAGGAATGGTGTGAATGGATGTGAGTTGATATAGGAATGATGTGGTTGGATGTGAATGTAAAAAATGTGAGATAATGAGAAATGACGTGGAAGAATGAAAAATGACGTGGAATGGGATAATGAGAAATGATGTGGAATATGATAATGAGAAATGACGTGAAATAATGAGAAATGACGTGGAATGGGACGATGAGAAATGATGTGGAATGACGAGAGATGATGAGGAATAATGTAAAAGGATGTGGATGATGAGAAAAGATGAGAATTCTGTTTGGAACTATATTTGTAGATGAAACCTATTTTTTAAAGATTGTTTTATGTCAAGAATGATGAGGAAGCATTTTGACCATCTTGTGAATGAGGTCGTGCGGACCTAAGTCAAAAAGTTACAACGGAGATTCAATGAAAGACATCTTGTGTTGGTAAGGTGGACTGAGGTCTTGACCAGCCTCGGTTCGATTAAAATGGTGAGCTTCTAGTACGGTGGATGAGGGACCAAGGAAGCGGCCTAAGAGTGAAGCGCTACGTCACCTGCTCTAGGGAACCTAGAGAGTGCTGACCATACGATGCTTCGGGTCTGGGTCACCGAAGATACCCACGCGTGCGTCGGAGAAGAAAATGAGTTGGAGCTCTTTTCTAAACACGGGCATGGATCTAGTTGATTGACCTTACTAGTCTTCAACGGATGAGTTCATGGCTCTTTTACATAGATCTTGTTGGTTGATCTTACTGATCCCCAAAACTGAGAGTCCATATGGTTTTTATGTGATTAAACTTCTAAGTACTATGGGCTAGGAACTATTTAAAAACCCGAGAGAGCAGGTGGTGAGCATTCTGGTTGTCGATGATGCCATAGGTACGCTGAGGAAGGAATGACTGAAATTGGATTTTATTGTTGGGAAGTGAAAAAGTTAAAAATTGGATCTAGATATTTTGGAGGATTATGATTAATAATACTATGGTTTCATTTCAGGTTTGCTTTAAGGACAGCTGAATCTATAAAAGGTAATTTCATATTGGGTGTGTAACTGGTGTGTTTAAATTGTATTTTGCATAAGCACCGGCTAGGGGTCTTGGAAACTCTTTTCCCTGGTACCTAGGACAAAACATAACTAAATTTTCATAATGGATCCTATCAATACCGTTACTAACCCATGGGACTGGATGGGATTAGGTTGGATTGATGGATCCCTATAATTAAAATTCAATTCTGTTCAAGTTACGATAGTTGAAGTAAATCACGAATAATCCTTGTTCTATGGAAAAGAATCAATGACTGTGCCTCTTTGATGATGAGGAAAAAAGTGTTGATCTCTATGATCCAAGTGCAAGTTCCTCCCTTGATCTGGCCATGTGATTCACGAGTTCGGTCGGAATGAAAAAGGAAAGGTAAGGCCTTTGACTACATTAGAATAATTCTCTTGGAGAAATTGCCTATGCTTTCAGGGGCGAGGGAAGTTTTTTCCGGTTCGATTTTCGATTTTCGAAGAACCGAGGGATTACTCTCTTGTCCGGACATTCGTGGGCGAGGCCCCGAGTACCCTGCCCCGCGCATGAGGTTGCTACTTCCCAGATTCTGGTGCGCGGAGGGGACAAGGGTCGGGTCTCATAGCTCGTATCAGAGCTTTGTTGAAAGCTTAAGAAGGAAAAATGAATTTTATCAAAAATTTATAAACTCAGAAAGAGCATTTACATATTGTATTCTCATTCTTTAAGCTTCATTAATGAACTTTTAATCGATGAATTGGGTTTTTAGATGGAGGTACTGTAATTGTGTGGAATTTTTGGCTTGCTTGAGGCCTAGATATGATGTAATTACCTTATAGCTCCAAGGACCGTGATACCGTGGGTATAACTGTAGCTCTTTACTGACAATATAGACGAGTGAATCTAAGACCTTGAAGTTATAAGAAAAAATACTATCCTAGATGATGAATTCGAATGCTGGTTGATATGATTTTAAAATTCTGGTTGAGAATTGATAAATTGATTTGGATTCTGATTGAAATATGATGATTTTTGAATTCTGGTTGAAAGAAGATAAGTTGAATAAAGCCACAATGAGGATGAATGGAGAGAATCCCAGTGTGATGATGTTAGTAACTTGGAAGATAATTATGACTTTTAGCAGATCACTTATGAGATTAGAAATTTCTAGATTAAGGTCCAAATAAGGTTCCAAAGGACCGATATGATTAATCAAGTGTTGGAATGATAAAAATACAAAGAATAAAAAAAATACTCTAAAAATGAGTAAATGCTCACATAAGATGAAGAGTTGACTGATGAGTACAGGGTTTATAAGATAAACATTAAGATATATTAGTAAAAAAATGAGATATTTTGATAAAATGATGCATTTTTTATACCTCAGTAATAAGGAGAGAAAGTTACTTGAGATAGACGTCTTTTTTATCATCATTGCTTGAATTTTTTAATTCAAAAAATATGATATTTTTATCTCTCATCTCTCCTAATGTAAACTAGATCAAAAAAAGAGCCAAACTGATCCAAATCTTATCCAAATTAGGTCAAACTAAAGCTGAAAACCTCTAAAACCCAGTAGGACTTGGTTAGTGGTCTCTCTCATCTATAAATAGACTCTTATTTCTTTGTATTTTCATCTTTGTGAATTTACATACCACTATTATCTTCATTTTAGTGTAATTTTTACTATCCCTCTATTTGTATCTTCTCTTGGGAGCTTTGAAACTTCTCAATTCTCTATCTTCTCTTGGAGACTACCCTCCCCCTCTTGGTGACCAAGGACTTACTTGTGGGCTTCACTAGCCAAAGAATCAAGCCAACTTCAAAGGTAAACCTAATTTAATGATTTTTTTTTAATTCTCTCAAAGATTTTCTTCTTCTCAACCCCTCTAAAGCTTGAGAAGCTTTCAATGGAATGGTTTTCTCTTGAAATCAAGTTCTCCCCAATGATTCATAATGTTTAGATTAATGTTAATTTTTATGCTTAATTATAATATTTTTTAATAAATCTCTCTTTTGAAAAGATTAATCATTTTTATGGTTAGATCCTTGGTAGAAGGATGATTCTCAATGATAATCTCTTTATCCTAATCAAAACTCTAAGCTTGATAAGCTAGAGAAAGAGATTAGATATTTTCATAATTTTTAATCTAGTAAAAATGATGATTAATTAACTCATTCTCAATTGAAAGAAAGTTATGCTAACATTTTTAAAAATGAGAAATGATTATTTTAGAATAATAAAGAGATTTATTCATACTTATGCTATGTATGCATAATTTAATTTTACTCTAAAAGAAGAATTCTTATCATATTTTTATTATAAGTTTTTATTTTAAATTAAAAAATTAATCATTTTCAGTAATTGTAGCGAAGCTCTAGTAAATTTTTTTTAAAAAGAGAAATCTTATTTTTATGCATAATTTTAATAAAGTAAAAAGAGGAATTCATATTATATTCTAGGCATAGATATTTTTATGCTAAAAGTGAAGTTTTGAGCATTATTCAAGAGTCAAAAAAATAAAGAAGATTATACACAAATTCTATAGAATTAATGGATGTGAATGAATGTAAGAATGATGAGAATGGATGTGAATAGATAAAGAAATTATGTGAATGAATGTGAACAGATATATGATGATATAAATGGATATGATATGATGTGACTGGATGTGAATGGATGTATATGGATGTGAATGGATGTAGAAATGATGTGAATGGATATGAATGAATATAAGAATGATGAGAATGGATGTAAATGGATGTAGGAATGATGTGAATGGATGTGAATAAATATAAGAATGATGAGAATAGATGTGAATGGATGTAAGAATGATGTGAATGGATGTAAGAATAATGTGAATGGATGTGAACGGATGTAGGATGATATGAATAGATGTGATATGATGTGATTAGATGTGTATGGATGTGAATGGATATAAGAATGATATGAATGGATATAAGAATGATGAGAATAGATGTGAATGGATGAAGGAATGGTGTGAACAGATGTAGGAATGGTGTAAATGGATGTGAATGGATGTAAGAATGGTGTGAACGGATGTAGGAATGGTGTGAATGGATGTGAATGGATGTAGGAATGGTGTAAACGAGTGTAGGAACGATGTGAATGGATGTGAATAGTGAAGAAATAATGGGAATGGATGTAAATAGTGAAGGAATGATGTGAATGGATGTAAACGGATATAAGAATGATTTGAATGGATATAAGAATGGTGTGAATGAATGTGAATAGATGTGAATAGATGTGAATGGATGTGAATAGATATGAGTTGATATAGGAATGATGTGATTGGATGTGACTTAATGTAAAAAATATAATGAGAAATGACGTGGAATAATGAGAAATAACGTGGAATAATGAGAAATGACGTGAAATAATGAGAAATGATGTGGAATGGGATAATGAGAAATGACGTGGAATAATGAGAAATAACGTGGAATGGGACGATGAGAAATGATGTGGAATGACGAGAGATGATGAGGAATAATATGAAAATATGAATGATGAGAAAAGATGAGAATTCTGTTTGGAACTGTCTGTAGATGAAACCTGTTTTTTAAAGATTATTTTATGGCAAGAATGCTGGGGAAGCATTTTGACCATCTTGTGAATGAGCTCGTGCGGACCTAAGTGAAAAAGTTGTTGAAATTTGAGCATAATGATGAGCTATGGTGGATCAAACACTAGAATCAACATCATTAACAAAGTGATTAGCAAATGATTAAGACGTAATTAGTGAATAATTAGCAAATAGATTAATGTAGGCATGGATACTCAAAAACTAGCAAATTCTCATTAGGGCTATGCCTCAATTTATAGAGTTTACATCAAGCATCAAATCCCATTGATTTCTCCATGATTCACTCCCAGAATATCTCCACCTCTTGCCTGATTCTCTCCACCTCTTCTCTTTTCCCTGAATATCTCCCAGAATAACTCCACACTCCTAAATTCTCTCATGCTACCCTTTATTCTCTCCCAGTAGATTCTTCTCACCTTTTCACAGGTTCTTTCACAATTACATCTTCTCTTTTACAGCCTCTAACCAAGGGCTTGTTCCCACACACACCCTATTCACTTGTATATTTCAACACCGCCCCTCAAGTGAATAATCCTAGCACACCTGGACCCTGTATCAAGTTTCCCTCTTACTTGATAGCCCGCGACCAGTGCCTCAAGTCCCTAAACTCCATAGTCCTTGACACTCTCATCTCTCTATGTGTCCAAGGCTACTATAAGTGCCCCCGCGACCTTGACTAAAGTGCTCACACATACATCTACCATGTAGCCTACATCATCGGTGGCTCAGAGGTGGTTTTACTTTATTGGGGCAGGTTACATTGGGTTGTGGGGTCTCTCTCTCTCTCTCTCTCTCAGAAAAGATGATCCGACTCCACTTCCTTTGGAGCCTCCATGAAGTTTGCCGATGTCGTTCCTTCTTCATCACTGGGTTTGCTGTAGCAGTCTCTCGCCATGTGTCCTGGCTTTCCACATTTGTGGCAAGTGAAGGTCCTCCCTCCTACTCTGCCTCTTCCTCGTCCTCGTCCTCGAGAGAATCCCCCTCGCTTTTTCCTCTCCTGTCGTTGAGTCGAGCCCTTTCTTCTCTTTGCCTCTGCTCTCTTTCTCTAGTAGAGCTGCTTCTATCTCGTGTAGCTTCAATTCAGGTACATTCTTTAGTGTTGCTGCAATGTTTTCATATTCTCCTTTGTCCACACTCTTCAGAAGTACAGCTAGGGCCTCATCATCTTCTACCTTTTTGCCAATAGCTGCCAGTTGTTGCTTAATGCTTTTATATCTGTTCAAGTGTGTGATTAAAGGTTCACTTTCCTTCATGTCCAATTTGTAGAATTGCATTAACAGATTTATCTTTGAATTTTTTGCTTGTGTATCAAATAATTTATTGAGTTTATCCCATGCATCTTTTGTCCACTGTATCCCTGTGATATGATGAATGATTTCATCATTTAAACTGAGTGCAATAAGTCCCAATGCTTTTTCATTCCTGCTCTTCCACTCATTTTTCCCTCTCTGGGCATTCATCTCTCCCTTCAACTTATCCCCACCACCACAGATTTTTCCTCATCAGCAAATACATGGTTTTTGTCTGCCATGTATAAAACTGTTCCCCATTAAATTTGGCTATTTCCTGTGCTGAACTCATGGTGATGTGAAGGGGGTCTTACCTCTTGATCCAATTTCAAGATTCAAGGACAGTGTCTACCCTTTTACAACTCAATCTGGTGTTTGATAGATGATTACAACAATTTTATCAGCATAAAATCACTAGAAATTACACTAAATTAAGGGTAATCAATTTGTACGGGATGGTTGGAGTATCAAACCAACTCTGATTTGCAATCTTAAGCTTTAGGGATCTGTATCAGATACCGAATGGTTAATTTGAACCCTCAATTGCACCAAAATATAGCGATTAGCACTGATTAATCATTGATTAGCAAATTAATACTCTAGTTTGTGTGCAGAAAACAGAGTATGCGGGGAGTCCAGATCTGGTGCCTTCCACTTCAAATGAGCTCAAATGCTTTCAAAGGCATCAATAGCAATGAGTCTAGTAGAGGATTAAGCTAAGAAACACAAGATTTGACCAAATATTGAAAGCTTAATCTCTGTTTTACCAAAGTCACCTGCAGATTTGATGAAGAGCTTGGATCTCACTATAGACTTGATGGAATTGAATTCTGTCTTCACCAGCTTATAGAGCATGCTTGATTACCCCTTGGGCTAAGAGAAATTAGAGAGCTTTGATCTGTGGAAGTTGCAATGTCAAAAACATCTCAAAAAAAAAGCGCCGACGAAAATCGCGAATTCTCCTAATTCCTTTGGCGGTTTGCTGCACCGTCTTGATGAGCTTGTAGCCAAAGATGTTAGCTACCATATGCTAGAAGCACAAGACCTGATTTGACTGTGCAAGGAGAATGGAGTCCTCCACTGGCTGGGGGTGAAAGGGGAGGTGAAAAACTAACTAAAAATTTGATTTTTTACTAATTATCTACTAATCCTAATTAGTTAACTAATGGACTCATAAACCTAATTGATTCTAGGCATGGCTCTGATACCATGTTGAAATTTGAGCATAATGATGAGCTATGGTGGATCAAACACTAGAATCAACATCATTAATAAAGTGTTAGCAAATGATTAAGACCTATTTAGTGAATAATTAGCAAATAAATTAATGTAGGCATGGATACTCAAAAACCAGCAAATTCTCATTAGAGCTATGCCCAATTTATAGAGTTTACATCAAGCATCAAATCCCATTGATTTCTCCATGATTCACTCCCAGAATATCTCCACCTCTTGCCTGATTCTCTCCACCTCTTCTCTTTTCCCTGAATATCTCCCATAATAACTCCACACTCCTAAATTCTCTCATGCTACCCTTTATTCTCTCCCAGTAGATTCTTCTCACCTTTTCACAGATTCTTTCATAATTACATCTTCTCTTTTACAGCCTCTAACCAAGGGCTTGTTCCCACACACACCCTATTTACTTGTATATTTCAACAAAAGTTACAAACTGACGGAGTCAATGAAGGACGTCTTGCATGGCAAGGTCGATCGAGGTCTTGACCAGCCTCGGTTCGATTAAAATGGTGAGCTTCCGGTATGGTGTTAACCCATGGGACTCGATGGGGTTAGGCTAGACTGATGGATATCTATAATCAAAATTCAATTCTCTTCAAGTTACCATAGTTGAGGTAAATCATGAATAATCCTTGTTCTATGGAAAAGAATCAATGACTGTGCCTCTTTGACAAGGAAAACAACGTTGATCTCTATGATCAAAGTGTAAGTTCCTCCCTTGATCCGGCCATGTGATCTGGGGGTTCGATCGGAATGAAAAAGGAAAGTTAAGGCCTTTGACTACGTTAGAATAATTTTCCTAGGAATCGCCTATGCTTTCTAAGCGAGGGAAGTTTTTTTCGGGTTCGATTTTTTAAGAACCGAGGGATTAGTCTCTTGTCTGGACATTCGTGGACGAGGCTCCGAGTAGGAAACCCTGCCCCGCGCATGAGGTTACTACTTCCACTGTGCTTACTTCTCGGATTCTGGTGCACGGAGGGAGCAGGGGTCTCACACATAATGTGAACATGCTAAAGTGGAGTGGATGTGTGGCCTAGTCAATGTAATCCAGCTATAGAATCTCTGGCGAAGATATGTTGATGCCAACTACCAAACCCGCCAGTGATGTAAATGTCGTCAGTATCAGCTCATGTTAATCTTGACATCTCAACAATTATCTTCACAATGAAAATTGATAAGAAAAGATCTAACTTTAACCAAAACAATTGATAAAACAGAAAACACAAAAGCATAAATCTCATTGCAAGTTGCTCTCTAATGAGTGTACCCCATTTACATCATGATGTAGCTCCAAGTGTGCCATAAAAGCACACACTATGCATGTGCCACACACAATACATATGAGCATTATATAAACCATGTGACTATGTGTAAACCATGTGTCGAGCACACAATACACGAGCTCTATATAAACCATGTAACTACATGCAAACCATGTGTCTTGCACACAAGACTTGTGCACCTTTGACCTTAGTACCAATTAGCCTTATGAAAATAAATCCATTCCTAGACCTAAGATCTATGCTTTCTCTTTATCCAAACTAGAATTCAAGATCACACACACACACACACACACATATCGGCTCTTATGTTTCACCCAACCCCAAGGGTGGTGGAACCACAATCAACGTGCAACCAACTGGTGACTATACTTAAACAAGTTGTAGAAAGTGTGATTGCCCGAATGAAATCAAAGAGTGTGAGAACTCTCTTGGTGTATTAGGTTAGGAACCCATAGCTAAGAAATTGATAAGAGCTAGAATTTTGGAGTAAGGTCAGAACGAAAAGAGACATGTAAAAAAAGGGTTGAAAGAACTAAAGTCATTTTGTTGACCACTCTTTTAAAGAATCACACACACACACACATATATATATATATGTATATGTATATATATGCATGTATGTCTCTTTATATATATGTACATACATATATATGTATGTATGTATGTATGCATGTATGTATGCATATATATATATATATATATATATATATATATATATATATATATATATATATATATACATGTATGTCTGTTTATACATATATACATACATACATACATACATATATATATATATATATATATATATATGTATGTATGTATGTATGTATGTATGTATGTATGTATATATATATATATATATATATCTATACATGTATATATATATATCTATACATGTATATATGTATCTATACATGTGTATATATGTATCTATACATGTATATATGTATCTATACATGTATATATATATACATATATATGTATATATATATAGATGTATCTATATATATATATACATACATACATACATATATATATATATATATATATGTATATATATATACATATATGCATATATATATGCATATACATATATGTATATATATATACATATATGCATATATATATGCATATACATATATGTATATATATATACATATACATATATGCATATACATATATGTATATATATATACATATACATATATACATATATATATGCATATACATATATGTATATATATATATACATATATGTATATATTATATCTATACATTGTTGAAATTAGAGCAATGTGATGAGCTATGGTGGATCAAACACTAGGATCAACATCATTAACAAAGTGATTAATAAATAATTAAGACGTAATTAGTGAGTAATTAGCAAATAGCTTAATATAAGTATGGATAATAAAAAACCAACAAATTCTCATTAAGACAATGTCTCAATTTATAGAGTTTACATCGAAGCATTAAATCCCACTGATTTCTCCTTGATTCACTCCACCTCTCCCAGAATATCTCCACCTCTTGTGCTTAATTCTCTCCACCTCTTCACTTTTCCCAGAATATCTCCACACTTTCTAAATTTTCTCATGCTACCCTTTATTCTCTCCCAGTAGATTCTTCTCACCTTTTCACAGGTTCTTTCACATTTACACATATGCTTTTACAACCTCTAACCAAGGACTTGTTCCCGCATACACCCTATTCACTTGTATATTTCAATATCTCCCCTCAAGTGAATACTCTCTAGCACACCTGGACCCTATACCAAGTTTCCCTCTTACTTGATAGCCCGCGACCAGTGCCTCAAGTCCCTAAACTCCATAGTCCTTGACACTCTCTCCCTCTATGTGTCCAAGGCTACTATAAGTGCCCGCGACCTTGACTAAAGTGCTCACACATACATCTACCACGTGGCCTACATCATCGGTGGCTCAGAGGTGGTTTTACTTTGTTGGGGCAGATTACATTGGGTTGTGGGGTCTCTCTCTCTCTCTCTCTCTCTCTCTCTCTCTCTCTCAGAAAAGATGATCCGACTCCACTTCCTTTGGAGCCTCCATGAAGTTTGCCGATGTCGTTCCTTCTCCACTGGGTTTGCTGTAGCAGTCTCTTGCCATGTGTCTTGGCTTTCCACATTTGTGGCAAGTGAAGGTCCTTCCTCCTACTCTGCCTCTTCCTCGTCCTCGTCCTCGAGAGAATCCTCCTCGGATGAAGAATGCTTTTTCTTCTCCTGCTGTTGAGTCGAGCCATTTCTTCTCTTTGCCTCTGCTCTCTTGCTCTAGTAGAGCTGCTTCTATCTCGTGTAGCTTCAATTCAGGTATATTCTTTAGTGTTGCTACAATGTTTTCATATTCTCCTTTGTCCACACTCTTCAGAAGTACAGCTAGGGCCTCATCATCTTCTACCTTTTTGCCAATAGCTGCCAGTTGTTGCTTAATGCTTTTATATCTGTTCAAGTGTGTGATTAAAGGTTCACTTTCCTTCATGTCCAATTTGTAGAATTGCATTAACAGATTTATCTTTGAATTTTTTACTTGTGTGCCAAATAATTTATTGAGTTCATCCTATGCATCTTTTGTCCATTGTATCCCTGTGATGTGATGAATGATTTCATCATTTAAACTGAGTGCAATAAGTCCCAATGCTTTTTCATTCCTGCTCTTCCACTCATTTTTTCCTCTCGTCTCTGGGCATTCATCTCTTCCCTCAACTAACCCCCCCACAGATTTTTTCTCATGAACAAATACATGGTTTTTATCTGCCATGTGTAAAACTACTCCCCATTAAATTTGGCTATTTCTTGTGCTGTACTCATGGTGATGTGAAGGGGGTCTTACCTCTTGATCCAATTTTAAGATTCAAGGGCAGTGTCTACCCTTTTACAACTCAATCTGGTAATGGGAGGATAGCATTTCCCTGATCGTCCTCATAAAATTTTCCTACTTTGTTGATAAGAACTGGCATAACATGCTTTGTCTCAGGGTGTATAATACATTGATGGGGTGACCCTTTTGTAGCAATACCTGCTCTGACAAACATGTGGCAATATCATTCCACAACTCTGATCGAAGCTTTATCAAATCAAGCAAAGGTAAGGTACAAGCCACTGGTGCTGACAAAATAGCTTGCGCGATACCCATATCCATCTCCTTTGTCAACCTTCTATGCATGGAGGGTATCCTCAAGGTTTGAGAACAGTTCTCATATTCTCCCAAATAAGATGGTAAGATTTTCATTGTATGCTTACTTCTAGGAGAAACAATTGTTTGAACTTCCTCCTAGATGCTTGGGCGTCTAAAGTTGTTTTCTGTGCTCCTGGTAAAATCCGCTTCAGAGAATGGAGGTGAAATAATAGAGGACATATTCTCATTAACTTTCTCATGAACTGCTACCCACATCTCATTTGCCATGTCCTCGTTAGCATCAATAACTTCATCATTGTATGGACAGCAAGACTAGGTGGTGGCAGAATGCCTTCTTTCAATGGGATGTCAATTGATTACAACAAATTTATCAGCATCATAAAATTACCAAAAATTACATTAAATCAAGAGTAACCAATTTGTACGGAATGGTTGGAGTATCAAACCAACTCCGATTTGCAATCTAAAGTTATAAGAATGTGTATCAGATACCTAATGGTTAATTTGAACCCTCAATTGTACCAAAATACAGTGATTAATACTGATTAATCACTGATTAGTAAATTAATCCACTGTTTTGTGTGTGCAAAAAACAAAGTATGCGGGGAGTCCAGATCTGGTACCTTAGACTTCAAATGAGCTCAAATGCTTTCAAAGCCATCAATAGCAATGAGTCTAGTAGAGGATTAAGCTAATAAACACAAGATTTGACCAAATACTGAAAGCTTAATCTCTGTTTTACCAAAGTCACCTGCACAATTGATGAAGAGCTTGGATCTCACTGTAGACTTGATGAAATTGAATTCTGACTTCACCAGCTTGTAGAGCATGCTTGAAAACCCCCGGGACTAAGAGGAATTAGACCCATTGTAGCTAAGCAAGACAATATCTCCATTCTTCTCGAGAAAAATGACGCTAGCAAATCAACGAAAATCGACAGCTATACTCGACGGTTTACGCTTCTGTGTTGATGGACTGAATCGTGGGGATCATGGCTATGTTGGACTAGAAAGGTTTGGCCTAATGTTATGTGTGCAAGGCGCTAGAGCTCCTCCACCAGCTCGGGGTACAGAGGTGAGTTGAAAAAAGAGAAAAAATTATAATTTTTTACTAGTTTTAATTAGCAAAATAATTAGCAAGATAATGGGCTCACAAAATGATAGATTCTAGACATGGCTCTGATACCATGTTGAAATTAGAGCAATGTGATGAGCTATGGTAGATCAAACACTAGAATCAACATCATTAACAAAGTGATTAATAAATAATTAAGACGTAATGAGTAATTAACAAATAGCTTAATGTAAGCATGGATAATAAAAAACCAGCAAATTCTCATTAGGACAATGTCCAATTTATAAAGTTTACATCCAAGCATTAAATCCCATTGATTTCTCCTTGATTCACTCCACCTCTCCCAGAATATCTCCACCTCTTTTACTTGATTCTCTCCACCTCTTCACTTTTTCCAGAATATCTCCCAGAATATTTCCACACTTCCTAAATCTTCTCATGCTACCCTTTATTCTCTCCCAGTAGATTCTTCTCACCTTTTCACAGGTTCTTTCACATTTACACATCCTCTTTTACAACCTCTAACCAAGGGCTTGTTCCCGCACACACCCTATTCACTTGTATATTTCAACATATATATATATATGTATATGTATATACATACATACATATATACATATATATATGTATATATATTATACATACATACATATATATATATATATATATATATATATATATATATATATATATATATATATATATGTATGTATGTATGTTTATATACATATATACATACATATACATATATATATATATATATATGTATGTATGTATATACATGTATGTGTATATACATGGATATATTTATATACATATATATATACATGTATATAAATATATGTATATATATATGTATATAAATATATCCATGTATATACACATACATGTATATACATACATACATATATATATATATATATATGTATATATGTACATATACATGTATATATGTATACATATACATGTATATATATATGTATATACATATATATATACATGTATATATGTATACATATATGTATATACATATATATGTATATACATACATATATATGCATGTATATACATATGTATATATGCATGTATATACATATGTATATATACATGTATACATATATATATACATATATACATGTATGTATATATATGTGTATGTATATACATGTTGTATATATACATGTATGTATATATAGATATATATATATATATATATATATATATGTTGTATATATATATGTATATACATGTATATATGTATATATATATAGATATATATATATATGTATATGTATGTGGATACATGTATATATATACATATATATATATATACATATATATACATACATATATATATATATATGTATGTGGATACATGTATATATATACATATACATATATATATATATATATATATATATATATATATACATACATATACATACATATATATGTATATACATATATACATACATATACATACATATATATGTATATACATATATACATACATATACATACATATATATGTATATACATATATATATACATACATGCATGTATATATATACATGTATACATACGTACGTATATATATATATATACATGTATATGTATTCCTTGAAGTATAAGCATTTGCTAGGTGTCAAACCTGAGTTGTCAAAGCATAATACCATACTCAGAATTCTAGTCAAGTAGTAAAGGTACAAAATGAGCGCCAATTATGCATCAAAAGTAAACATGAATATGAGATCAACAAACGGGTAAAAGTGGGTTTCATTTACCTCATTGAAAATGCTGACTCTTGTCTTCAATTATGATTGCTTCAAATAGAAATGGTGCTTGAAGGATCTATTTCAACTACAGACAGCTGAAAGGTATTTTTTTTTTAAAAAAGAATCTGGAGTTTAATGAAGGCTATCTCAGATGCAATGGCAAGACATAAAATGTGTTCCTTGAAGGATAGATGTCGAGAATACAACCAATGTGTTGGTAGCTAGGCAAGACCAAGAAAATACTATTTTTCATTTTCACTTAATTTGAATGCAAGTGTGGTTCACACACAACTTGGCATCTTCATACTACATAGGCCACATTCAAATGCTATAAACAATGACAAAAAAACATTCATCTTGTTAGATAGGATTCATAACAAACTTAAAGACCCAAGGGATCAGCTGCATGTATACATTCAAAGCAATATATTGTCATGCATTTAAAAGCATCTCCTTAGAGTCAGTTACACCTGAAAGCCCAGCCTCATGAGCCAATGCTTTTATTATAAGCTTTTGCTTGCTGGATTAACAGTTAAAAGTAGACAACATCATTATACACGTTCTTGCAAGTTAAACCAGATGGAACATTGCAAGATCCGAAAGTGGCAAGCTCTGTCCAGAAAAGAGCATAAAGCTTGTGTGGCCCATAGTATGTCTACTCAGACTATTCTGCCTGCCATTACACCATTTTCTGCAAAGAAATATGGCTGATTTTAATAGATACTGACCCTCTATTGGCCCCGTAAAATACATTCACAAGTTGAACTCCTGGGATTCTTCAACTGTTCTAAGAGGATTTTCCAGGAAGAGACCTTGAACTCCAGCCTTCCAAAGCAGCAGGTTTTGATTCATTCAAAAGTAAGTGTGTGTGACTGAATATGGTTTACTTTGCACTTGATACAACCTTTTTGGGCTTCGGCTCCTGTCACAAGCAGTATGCATGCATGAGTCATATCCAAGGAGCCTAAATAGGGATCACTAGGCAGCTTTCCTTTTACAGTGCCAAGAAGCTTTGGAGTCTTTATAAACATCTTCCCCACTCATGGATAAGAGAGATCCCCCCACCCATGAGCAGGGCAGTGGGTGGGTGAGATCTCCCCCTTTTAACGGTAGAGTTTATGCCTGTAAATCTCCTTAGAACCAATTAGAGCAACTAAGTCAAAAAGAGGAGAGAGAAGTTACATTAGGCCCTTTGGATTTCTCTGAAGGTGTGCTTTGCAGTGTAATCAACCGTGTGTTGACTTCAAATTTTAGCATTGATTTACATCTGCAGCATCACATAAAAAACAGGCCATGTCAAATGAGTGCATTATGACCGAGCCTTGATGGTCAAAATACATCCTTGGTGTGTCAAGGCTTCCTGTGCAAGGAAAAAAACATTCAAAAACTTCAGGAGGACTACCTAAGAAAGATAGTTATACAATAACAGCATTTGGTGGAAAGAGGTACACTTACTGTTCACATTTGACGACATTGCTATCACCTCCACTCGGAATTGTCAGAATTGTTCCGAAAAAGGAGTTGTTGAATGCTCCACAATTAGGGCATGGACCCTGTAAATAATGTTAAAAACATTTCCTGTGAATCAGTGCAGGTATTTGTGGAGAAAACTAAGAAACATAAATGAGCAGATAAAGATATCCTGAGAACTTACCTTAAGGATAAGAAAGTCTTTCAATATGGCATTAGTTAGAAACTGGGCAATGAAGAATGTAACAGGAAGCACCACAAACCACGTGAAGACGAAGCTGTAGGGCTCTGGCAACTGCATATGAAACATTAGATCTGTCAGCATGCATGTAAAGCTGACACAAATAAGACTCTTTTGAGTGCAGAGAAATCACAAGGAACAATGGAATAAAGGGCATTATACCCACTGTGACAACCTCGTGTTGCCAATCCACAATCGCGCCTGCATCCAGAGCACACACGCATGCATATGCATAGAACACACACCTGCCAACCATAGGCTCACTTCATCAAGCCACCCCAGAGCTAGGGAGAGCTTGGGAGACACGTGCACCACCGTGTAGCATGAGGCCTTCAGATCACACGAGACCACATTGCAGTCAGGCCACCACCATGCGCGTCCCACACCACGCATGGTAGTGGTCTGCAAAGTTCGGCAGCCCTAGATTCACCTTTGGGCTACTCTAGATCCAGACCCACACAAGGCATGCTCTAACACACGAGTTATGAGACGTCCTCATGCTTATATAGGACTTTGGGCTCTATTTTTATCCATACACCTATGGGATAATTGTCTAGCTCTCTCATAATTGTCTAGACCACATTTATGAGGATCACCTCCCCCACCATATTTCAGCCCTTAACCTCTCCCTTGAAATATCCACAATCACATCCCAACTTTCATCCATCATCATGACTCCTCCCATGGCAACTTTCATCCATCATCATGACTCCTCCCATGGCAACTTTCCCTACACTACGTGCTCCTTTGCCAATTTACTGATGGGCTCTCAGCCTCAAAATGGGTGGTATGATGAGGAATGCAAAGCCACAAGGCTCCTACGAAAGAGAGGACATGGATTGAACTCAGCACGTGAGATGCAAAAGATCTCCATCAGCTCACTCGTTAGGAAGAAGTGTGTGTTTCTTACTGGACGAGAACAAGAGTTATACCCAGTGGAGAAGCATTTTCTCGATGCTCCACCTTTGTGTCGTCATTGCGGGTGACAGATGTGCTCTATTTAGTAAGGCCTCCTATATGAGGAGTAGCAATTGTGGTGAGCACCCGACCACCTGACAGTCCCAGTTAAGACATGGATGGTGGCCAAATGTGGCCAGATGGTTAGAAGACGACTTATGTAAACTTGGCACTTTGCCAAGTAGGATGCATGCTTGTGCAGGCTATGTGACCACAATGTGAGCACTAGACAACAAACCGAGAGGACACACATTGTTCTCAGGTTTGTAGGGCCCAATTGAGAGTCCAAGCGTTCTTGGATGGCCATGGTGGCCATGGGAGTTGCACTAAATCCCTATGGAACTTTGTTGTAGTCTATTATGTTCCCAATCGAATGATATGGTCGGTTGGTCATTTTGGACCAAGTCGTGAGTTGGCCGACATGGCCGATCTACGTCCATACCGACCTTGAGCACTATATATAGACTAGTTTGCCAACCTTTCTTCATCATCGAGTTCATTGTGTTCAAGAAAGACATCCTCCCTCTAGAGTCTGTCTAGATCACGATCAAAGCTCCATGCCTAAAGCACACGAGTAGGCGGACAGCCATCAGTTTGTAATCAAAGTTTGCAAGCAGTACTATTGTCCTTTGTTTACTCTCCACTTCTTTCTGCCATTCAGTTCCTGAATCTGCACTCAACTTGCCATTCTGATCCAATGGCACTGAGATAGGCTTACAGCCTGTCATACCATACTTGGACAACATGTCCAAGCCATACTGTCTCTACAGTAATCCAATACCATATGATGACCTAATCACCTCCATGCCCAAGAAATATCTGAGCTCCCCTAGATCCTTCATCTCAAACTTCTGCCTAAGCAAGATCTTTACATCAAAGATCTCTGCATCATGGTCCCCCGTAATGATTAGGTCATCTACATAGATGACAACAAGCACAACCCCTCTATCACTATGTCTACATACAGCGAGAAATCTGCATTGGCTACATAAAAGCCAATAGTGACAAGATATTCAGAAATCTTGTCAGACCATGCTCTTGGTGCTTGTTTTAAGCCATACAAGGCTTTCTTCAACCTGCAAACATGCTCGGGGTGACTCATCCTCATAACCAGGTGGCTGCAACATATACACCTCTTCCTGTAAATCCCCATGCAAGAATGCATTCTTTACATCCATCTGATGTAAAGACCATTGCTTTGACGCAGCCACTGCTATCACAACTCTCACTGTTGCCATCTTGGCAAATGGAATGAAAGTTTTCTCATAATCAATGCCATATGTCTGCGCATATCCTTTGGCTACCAATCTAGCCTTATACCTGCTTATGCTTCCATCACTGTTATGTTTTACTTTGTACACCCACTTGCATCCAATGGCTTTCTTGCCTTTAGGCAATTGCACTAAATCCCAAGTCTCATTTTCATATAGTGCATCCATCTCCTCATCCATAGCTTTCTCCCAACACACATTTCCAACAGCCTCATCAATGCATGTGGGCTCTACAACGTGTACAACTTTTGCCATGTATGCATAGTGATGTGCCACATAACCATCATAGGTAAACCTCTACACAGGATTCTTCACTCTCCCAGATCTTCGCAGCTTTGCATTCATGGCTTCCATAGCCTTCTTTACACCAGGTGTTCTCATAGCTGGTATCCCAAGATCCTCATCAAGACTCATCTCTGAGCCACTAGACTCTCCATCAACATGAGAATGCCCTGCAGAAATGTCAGGCATACTAAGGGGCTCAACCACTTTCTCTTTGCCTTTATGTGATATACTAATCACAAGGACTAGTATTATGACGCAGCCTGCCACTCCATGGTCTATCACCTGAACCACTAGATGAGGACTCTCCTAGTCCACTGAAAGACTGTGATTGCTGACTTGTATTCTGTGCAACCACATTTCTACTCACATCAACCCCAACAGCTTCTTTTTCAACAGCATACCAGCCCCAACAGCTTCTTTTTCATCACCATACCAGCTTCTTTTTCAGCAACATACCAGTTGCTTATCTCATCAAAAACAATATCCCTGCTTACCCTCAACTCACGTGTAGCAGGGTTATAATACCTGTATCGCTTTTGCTCAAGAGAATACCCAATAAACACATATTTTTCAGCTTTTGGATCCAGCTTAGTTCTCAGCTCATCTGGCACATGCACATATGTAATGCATCCAAAGACTTTCAGATGAGACAAATCAGGTTTTCTGCCAGTAAACCTCTCCTCTGGAGTTACATCATGTATGGTTGCAGTTGGAGTCATGTTCATGATGTACACTGCTGTAGAAACAGCCTCGGTCCAATAGCTATGCGGGATATTCTTCTCTCCCATCAATGCTCGCACAATCTCAGCAATGTGCATGTTTTTCCGCTCAGCAACTCCGTTTTGCTGCGGAGTGTATCTGCATGTAAACTGTTTTTGAATACCATTCTTCTTCAATAATTCAGAGAACTCATTGGAGAAGTACTCTCCCCCTCCATCTGACCTTAGGCACTTTACATGTTTCCCTGTTTGCTTTTCAACCATAACTCTGAAATTCTGAAAATGAGTGAACACCTCTCCCTTCTCCTTCATGAAGTATACCCACACTTTCCTTGTGTGGTCATCAATAAATGTCACATAATACCTGCAGCCTCCCATAGACATGGTCTTCATAGGGTCCCATACATCTGAATGCACAACATCTAGTGCATTTCTACTCACATTTCTGTCACGTGAAAATACATGCTTTGTTTGCTTTCCAAATTGGCATGCTTCACATATTTTCTGCATACCTTCAACTGTAAACTTTGGCAGCCTTGTCACAATTCCTTTAGTTTGCATAGACTTCATTCTCTGCACATTCACATGTCCAATTCTTTTATGCCAAATGTCTGTGTCTGCAACAATTCCTGAATCATTTGCAAACATCACAGCACTCACTTCAGGCATATTTACATTCAATGTAAACATTCTGCCCACTCTGTTGCCTTTTGCAACCAACCTGCACTTGTCTTTAAAGTCTTCAACATAACAACCATCAGGGTTAAACCGAACCTACAAACCCTGCTCAATCATCTGGCCAACTGAAACCAGATTCTTTGTTATGTTCGGAACATGAAGTACATCTACAAGGTACTTCACTTTGCCATCTTGCATAGACAATGGCACATCTCCAACATGGGCAATTGGATGAGCAGTGTCATCCCCTGTTTCCACAAAATCTGGTCTTTCAAGGTTTTTCATCTCCTTGAACCACTCCCCATGACTTGTCATGTGGTTCGAAGCACCTAAATCAACGTACCATACATCATCTTTATGTGCTGCTTCAACATTTTCAGACATGGCATAAACAACATGCTGCATAACAAACAACCTTTCATTATCCTCATTGTTTCTGCTCGAGGATGCATAGTTGTTTTGCTGCAATTTTCCATTTTGCATGTCAGCCTGCTTATAACAATCTGCCTGCACACGTCCAGGCTTACCACAATAAAAGCATCCACGTGTATCATTATACTGTCTTTGCCAATTTCCACGACCTCTTTGACTCCCCCTGCCTCTGAATTGGTCTGTTCCACCTGCATGTTGTTGTTGTTGTGAATTCTGGGACTGTTGTTGTTGTGAATTCTGGGACTGTTGTTGTTGCTGCTGCTGGCCATAATTCTGATCACCTGTTCAACCACCTCCTTGGCCGCGTCCAAAGCCTCCTCTACCTCGTCCTCTTCCTAAACTTGTGTAGAAGGCCTGTTGCTCTGAACTGTTTTTGTTTTGTGAAGACTGTTGGTCTTCACCCAAGCTCTTCTCTTCTATAATCAACAAAGACACCATATCTATGAAATTGAAAATGTTTTTTTGAGTCTGAATAAACGTCTTGAACGCCTTGTATTGTGGCCCGAGACCACGTAGACAAACTTCCACCTTATCATCATCATCTACTGAAATGCCAATAAATGCAAGGGATTCCACAATACCCTTGATCTTCAATGCATAGTCATTCACAGACAATTTTTCTCCACAGTATGAAGTTCATTCTTCAACTGTATCTTTCGTGCCTTGGTATTCGTTTCATAGAATTTTACCAAGGTGTCCCACGCCTCCTTGGGAGACTTGGCATCCTGTATGTGCCCAATCATGGTGTCCTGTACACTGATAGAGAGCCAATACATAACTTTTCTAGCTCCTTGGTTCCAATCCTTGAAGTCTTTCACATCTGCGACGGCAGTCGGATTGATCTCCGGTATCTCCGGTGCCTCTTTATGCTCACCTTCTATGTAGTCCTAGTAACCCTTTCCCATCAAGAAATTTGTCAACCTGAACCTCCAAGCATGGAAGTTGTTCTTATCAAGCTTCTCAGCAATAATCTGGTTTATGCCATCATTTGACATCTTGCCAGACACACAAATTTACCAAAAACAACACTCTAGTTTGTCCTGCACAAACTGCTGTATTTTCTGCAACGGTATTGTACTACACTCAAATGTCACAATCAGTGACCTCAATGTGCATACATAAGCCCAATGGCAACTGTTGACCTCCTTGTAGCACACACAATGTGTGCACAACCAATCTGTCTTCCTGCAGTTCTTAAAACGGAGTTATGCAGAGAATCGATGACTTACTTGCAGTGCTCGAAATCGCCTGCTTTCTGAAAAACGGAGGTCCTAACGCACCCGAAACGCGTTTTTGCCTTGAAACATTCTATCCAATAGGACAATATAGTTGCCTTATAGCTTTACTCCCGCAAAGAAAGCTCCTCAATCAGAGATCGTTTGCCGGTGCCTCCCGTAGAGCTCCCGACAAGGGTGTAGTCGCCAACACAAATAGAGAAGAGTAGATGAAGCTCTTACCCTCGTACCACTTCCTGTGCTTCTCTTGCTTGCAGCTCAGCCTTAGCATGAACCAGGCTCTGATACCATGAAAAGATGCAGGGGAGAAGAGAGCTTGAGCTCTTGCAAGCACACACACACTCACAAAACCCTAAAAGAGAACACACAAGGTGAGAGGCTGAAAATCTTCTTCTTCTTCACACAACACTCAACACTCCATATACAAAGATAAGAGTACACACTATATGAAAAGGTACTCAACTAAATACATACTAGGGTTCTCTATAGTGTGAACCCAACTAAATGAGCTAGCGCTATTATGCCAGTTTCTAGAATGGCTGTCACACAGCCTGTCATCCCACTGGCTGCATATCACCCATGATGTCACCAACCATGCCAGTGGTGTAAGTGTGGAGCCTATCCCCAAGGCGGGTCATCAGTGTCCACCGCCTCACTAGATGAGCTCAATATCTTAACACCCATGATCTCACCAACCATGCCAGTGGTGTAAGTGTGGGACCTATCCCCCAGGCGGGTCATCAGTGTCCACCGCCTCACTAGATGAGCTCGATATCTCAACACCGCCGTCGCCTGTGTAGCACTACCCATAGCCACTAGCGCTGCTAGCATTTCCTCCAAATCCTCAACAAGGGGAATTGGCTATCAAACTCATATATCCGCTACGTTGGTATTTGCTTTTTTGAGAAGCTTCTTGAAGATCTTTCTGCAGATTGAGTATTGAGTTTTCTTGGACTTGGACTTGGACTTGGATTTTGCATCTGGTACAAGCTCAATGACAGATTCTTGTGGGTCATCCCCGTCGTGTACTCGGCATCAGATATCTCATGCATCGACATCGACATCGACTTGGATATACTACATCGGTATATTTGTTTGCTTTTGTATTCATTGTAATATTGATCCCGGCCAACGTGCCCGTGGATTGTTCCTGAATAAATTCCTAAAGAGGGGCGGGACCTGTTCCCCACTCAGTGTGGTGTATTGTGCAAGATCCCTACTCCTTTGTCTCTCTCTCCCCTCTCTCTCTATATCTTTATCTCTTGGACACATGGTTGAATCTATCACGACACGCCCTGTTGGGCTTACAATGGTATCATAGTAGGATTTCTCTTTAAGAAACTTTCTTGGGGTGAGAGAACCATGGCAAGAGTAGAGAGATACCAATGGCCTAATGAAGGGAACAATTATCAGGCCAATACAGGACTTCAAGATGGGAACCAAGGCCAACAGTCTATTCTCATGAGACAGCACCATGACATTGGCAGAGCACCGAGATTTTCAGTAGTTTAGACAATTTCTCCAAGATGAAGAATTCCTAGCCTGGAGAGCCAAGAAGGAATAGGACCAAAGAAGGGCTCGAATGTTTGAAGATTTCATCAAGGATCGAGCTACCAAAGCCGAAGAAGTTGAAGCTGCTAAAGCCTATCTTCAGGCCAAAGGAGTCACCATTGCAAAAGGATCTAGAGCTGCTCGGTCTATTTCTCGTGGAGGAAACAGGGAAGCTATTCCCAGACTTGCTTTCTCAAATGCAGCTTCTTCAGGACAGGTAAGGGAAAGGATGGCAAAGGAGCCTACATCAACCAGCAAGATGGACTTCAAGCCGGGAGAGAGGAGCGTCAAGATTGATACTTTTGATGGAAAGTGGGATACTCAGAAAGCTTTATCCTTTGTCAAGCAATTTGATGTCACTTTTGGAGGAGACGACTATTCCGAAAAGTCAAAGCTTCACATGGTTCACATGCACTTGAAAGATGCCGCCTTGAGTTGGTGGCTAAAAGTAGTACAAGAAGGGACCGAGCCGAAGACATAGACCGACTTCAAGACTATGTTCAACAAGAAGTTCCTAGCCGCAAACTTTGAAGCACATGTGTAAACGGAATGGGATGAGATAAAGCAAAAAGTTGTTGAGAATGCGGCATCATACCTTAACAACTTTTCAGCAGTTTCTTTTAAGTTTATTTCTTATACTCCTATTCCACCACTAATGGAAATGCGTAAGTTTGTGAATGGATTGCAACCGAAGCTTATGCAAGCAGTATACATGGCTGGTCCAAAGTCTTTGGAGGAAGCTCAAGACAAAGCTTTGCAAGCCGAGGCCTTGTACGTGCCTTGGATGGACGGCAAGACAAAGAACAACAATCGGGATCCACCTCAAAGGAAGAAGTTCAAAGACCGAGCCCCATCAAGAGCCGAGTCTCAAGAGAAGAAGGATGCGAGTGGGGACAAACCTCCACTCTTTCGAAGAAGATTGTCCCTCAAGCAACGTGAGGAATACACCAAAGAAGGGAAGTGTCTCCAATGTGGAAACAAGGGACATATGGCTGCAAATTGTCCTGACAAGCCAAAGCAAGAAGCCAGACAGATCGGAAGATCATTGGATTGACATCCTACCAGGAAATTTGTCAAGAGGAGATTGCATTGGGATGGTCTTGTACCATGAGGGCCATGTGTGGCCTATGAAAGTCTTAGATGAAGATTTCAAGGATTGTATTGAAACAGATTTTAGAATGGAAATTTTGTAATTTTTCTTGTTATCCAAGAAGATTCTCTTGTGAAGTGAATCCGTTTATGTGTAACAAAGGACTTGAAGCCAAAAAGTAACTACAACTCAAGCTTGAGAGAAGCTACTACTATTTGCCTAGCAGAAATAACATTAAGTTTTATGTTCAAGAATATTTGGAGGTCAAGTTAGAACTGACAAAAGCTAGCAGGATTATTGCACCCATTGAATATGGGAGAGTATTGCTATGGCATTTATCTTTGGATTGCCAAAGCCAAGGAATGATGGTATATGGATCTCTTCAGGATACCAAGAAGATCAACAATGTATGCTATCTATCGGTTGGACCTTTCAGATCATTGGAGGTTATATAATGCCTTCCATGACAGTTTCTAGAAACCACGTACAGGGTTATCCCCAGAGGAGCCTGTTTTGAAGGATCCACCAGGGGTGCAAGAGCCAGAAAAAACTCTTTTTCATTCTATAAGAAAAAGAGGACAGATAATGGTCAAAAAGTTCCTCTTAGAATTCAAGAGTTATTCGCTATTGAATGTGAAATCGATGCTAGAGGAGTACTTCTAGGACTAGCCATATATACTACGAGCTTGTGAGGAAGTGTTGGTCCAGATGTATTTGAAGTATAGATATAGAAGTCTTGTATAATGGTTACTTGGACACGCTCGATCCAGATATACTACGAGCTTATGAGGAAGTGGTTAGTCCAGATGTATTTGAAGTACAAATATAGACGTCTTGTGATCAAGACAGATTCAAGAGGGAGGGATTGTACTTCTAGTCCTCTTCATTGTATATATTGGACTGGTGACTTCTGCTCAGATACATAACACTGACCTGAGAGGAAGATTGATCTGAACATGCAGTCGCAGCCTTTTTGTTTTTAAAAGAAGACTCAGTTTCTACTACTATTGTTCATTATTTTTGCTTATATAATGGTTACTTGGACATGCTCTAGTTTGGGTGGCATCGATGCCCAATAGCCCAAAGAGCAAGATTTATATTTGGGTGGAAACGATGCCAAATGACCCATTGACGACAACGACGCCAGAACGAGATTTGCATACGGCAACGATGTCAGATGACCCATTGGACGGCAATGATGCCAGATATCTTGGACTTCACAGTCGGGCCGCCATTGCAAACAGATGGCCCAAATGACTGTACTGGATTTCACAGTCAGGCAGTCATTGTGACTAGATGGCTTACATGATTGTATTGGATTTCACCTTAGGGCAGTCATTGCGACCAGATAGCCCAGATGACTGTATTGGATTCCATAGTCGAGCGGTCAATGCGAAGATGGCCCAGATGACTATTGATGAACTCTCGAGCGGTCCTATTAACTAGATGGCCTTGAGCGCAAGGTTTGTTGGCGTCAGAGGCATTTGGTACGAGGCAGGTATGGTACATGCCTCGAAAGACTTGTATTTTTAAGACATTAGAGGCGTGTTAGAGGTGTCTGTTATATATATATATATATATATATATATATATATATATATAATGATAAATATATATATAGATAGTGATAGATAGATAGATTATTAGAGAGAGAGAGAGAGAGAGAGAGAGAGAGAGGGTATCACCTGGGTGTGTATGAGAGAGGGAGAAGAAACGAAACGAAATGAAATGATATCTTAACGTCTTCAAAAGGCCAAAATGACCTATGAGACCAAAAAGGTTACAATCAATTTTAGAAAAATACTTCGCACCTTTGAGTTGATCAAACAACTCATCTATCCTAGGTAGCGGCGGGTATTTGTTCTTAATTGTTACCGCATTCAAGGAACGATAATCCACACACATGCGCATGGATCCATCCTTTTTCTTCACCAAAAGAATGGGCAATGCCCATGGTGAAGCACTATGGCGAATGAAGCCCTTACTAAGGTAATCAGCAAGCTGACGTTCCACCTCAGCTACTTCAGTCGCACTAAGCCTGTACGACGGCTTACTAATTGGTTTGGTGCCCGAAACGACATCAATGCGATGAGGCAAAGCTCGTTCAGGTGGCAAACCCTCTGGTAAATCATTAGGAAAAATATCTTTAAATTCTTGTAACAATTGTTGCACAGACAAAGCATTAACTGGTTGCTTAAGATTATTTAAAGAGATTTTAGAAGAAGGTAAAGAGAAAGAAGGCATCGCTGAGGAAGATTCACTTGAAGAAGAAACATCATGCACATCACGATTAGCACAGATTGATTAACAGTTAACTGATAGATCTGAACAAGGGCAGTAGCTTCCATACCAAGACCATTCAAGGTCACCAAAACCACAATTGGTGGATCTGATACAAGTGTAAGAAAAGCTAAACCAACTAAACAAATAACTGAAACTGAAACAACAACTATGAGGAAAAGTAAGGTACTAGAAGCTCCTAATGGATAACATCTGGGAAGGAAAACTCCAAGCATCATATACATCACTATCCAAAGATGTCTCTCATCGGTCGATGGCGGATATCCTCAATGTCCTACTGTACCAGCCATTGTACCTGTTGTACCAGCTCTATTGCATGAAGACCCGTGGTTTTTGGGAAAGAATCAATACCCACACTGAAGTATATGGATTATGTTGTTGGCTCGGCATTTCTACAACCCATGTTCCGGCTTGGTTGCCTCGTGTTGGGTTGTGTTATGGCATTTGTATATGGATAATCCGGCATCTCCCGTGGGGAGAGTAAGGCCCCTCAAAGCTTGTACATGATATTATTCTCCTTGGGTAATAAAATACTCCAAGGGGGGGGTCGGTCCATTCCGGCCTCTATGTGGTGTCACATGTGCAAGATCCATTTTCAGCATTTATGGATGTTTTGTTCAACTTTTATGTTTTATGCAAAGTGATGTGTGCTAAGGCTATGGCCATGTTTAAGTGTTTTAATATGCATTGATGGTATCAACAAGTGTGTCAAAGGCCCTAGTCCCCCAGGCACCGCGAGTTTCATTGGTATCAGAGCATAGGCTTTCTTGGAAGCGGAGACTTCCTTCTATCAATAAGGAAGAGAAAAGATCTCAAGTGGGGACCACACTTACCATCATTGCTGTTAAGCATGACCAACCGCTTCATAGCTTATGAAGCAAGAGCATGAGCAGCAGACAGCTTGTTGATCTAAGGATTTATGAATTCACAAAATTTTATCTTGGAAGTGTGGAGTTGGATTTATGTGCACACGTTTAGCACTCTTTCCATATGGATATTGTGAATTATATTATCAAGCTTACAGGCAAGCTATACGGAAATATATCTCAGGATATCTCAAGGATATGGTGACGAGATATTTCTTTCGGCTTCATGACCAACCTAACAAAGAAAAGCTAAGTATACTTTTGAGTTTGCAAAGTTAGTGCTTTTGCTATGAAGTGTTTTTGATATTCACTAACCCTTGTATAGCTATGCAAGGAGAAAGGTGTTGTTGTTTGCCTTGAGATGGTTTCAGGGAAACATTGTTTATGGCTCCCTTTAATGGAATGAATTCTTTTTATGGCTCCCTTTATTGTGATGAATTATATCTATGGAGATTTCTTTCTTGGAAGAGATTTATATAGATATTGGACTTCACAAGCAATTTCTATGGACGAATCTGTCCGAGTTTATAGAGAATAAATCTTTGGATATCTCATGGATATGATGCTTTTATGGATAAAGTCCACCTCTACTCCAAGGTGTGTGGTTAGCACGGAGTATGTGGTAAGAGTTATGGTATACAAGGATTATGGTATACAGGTCTATGGATTCCTGGACTTCGTTTCTAAGGATTTGGATCCATCCTCAGGTTTATGGTTATGTTTATGACTCCCTTTTACTGGGATGGATTATTCTTTATGGCTCCCTTTATATGGGATGCATTGGACTTATGAAACTCATTGTTCACATACCCTGTGTAGTGTTCTCTTGTCCTACGTGCTCTCTTGAAGATAGTTTCTACCATGTGTGGGTGGAACAATAGAGAGCAGATGGAAGGGAACATGGGCACTTCAGAGGGTAGTGTGGACACAACATACCGTGTGTAGTGTTCTCTTGTCCTACATGCTCTCTTGAAGATTGTTTCTACCATGTATGGGTGGAACAATAGAGAGCAAGCAGAAATGCTTATGGAACACCAGGCTATCTATGCCTGCGAGTGATTGTTTTATCTTGTTACTTGAGCCCACCTCTCATCCAAGGTGTGTGGTTAGAGTACCAACACGGAGTGCAAGTGGTAAAGTGGACATGACGCCTGGTTGGCACGGGACTTATGTCTATGCCAAGGGTCATGTGGACCGATGCCTTGTTGGCAGGAGACTTATTTCGTCTCGCCCATTTACTTGGGACATGATTATGATATCTGGACTTATGGGACTGTTTTGTCTCGCCCATTTATTTGGGACATGAATTTATTTATTTATCTTTATGCCATATTAGAATCACTATCTCCCCATACAGAGGCCAAGAGATTCGTTGTTCATCTCACCATGCATGTGGATTCATGTTGGGATTGTGAGAGGGCAATTTAATGGTGTTTCCACACCATGCTTGTTGATCAGAGTTGGGATTGTATGGGAGAACATGGGAACTGTTGGGATTGGGAGAAAGGATTGCCAGAACTATGGAGAACCAGCTTTTCTGTCACCATGGTTTGTGCTCTTGAATGGCACCAGTTTGTGTGCATAGCACATGTTTCTGTGCGAGGCACTAGTTTCTTGTACATGGCACTTATTTAAGTGTCTTAGCACCTGGTTGGTGATTTTCATTGGCATATGATTATCTCATTGATATTGGTGATTGAGACACAATTGGCTCTTGTGCCTGTGTCTAGCATATCTTCCATGGAATTCTCGCCCATTTATTTTGGGACATGATTTTGATATTGGTATTATGGAGACTTGTTTAGTCTCACCCATTTCTTTGGGACATGGATTCTTCAATTATATTGGATTTCTGAGACTGTCTTGTCTCGCCCACTTGATGGGACATGATTATATGTTGAATACATGGCTTGAAGTTTAAAGTTGCGGACAACTTTTAAGAAGTTGGAGAGGATGTCACCAGCCTGGACATTTCCCAGTATGAAAGGGGTCTGGTGGACTCCAGGATGTCTAAATATTTGGAAAGTACAAGCTTTGGGAATATGGGATTATCCTAGAATACAAAGGACCACACTCCTAAAATTTAGGAGAGTTGCTATTTTTGGCCCGACTCCGATGGAAATTCTGTTCGCGTCATTACATCTGGAATTGAGCAGATACCAAGAGTTGGTAAAGTGCCTATGACAGAATGTTGCTTGAGCGAGAGTCTGAGCGGTTTTCCTCGGGAGCCAAATAGCTCAGCACAATTTCCAATGAAACCAAACAGCACAATCCATGAACAAGACGTTCATTATTTGTGCGCTGCATACTAATGTATGTTTGAATTTGTTTGCCTTTGTGTGTTGTTTTTGATATATGGACAATGCTTGGGTTTAAGGCATGTGATAGTCCACTGGGCTCCAAACTACCTGGAATACCCAGTAGATGTGAATGATGCATACTCATTTGTTGACTAGCTTCTATCGAGTTCTTGCAAGAAGTATGCATTTATTTTATCTAACACATGTGACAGGCCATGAAGACGAACTGTCAAGAACAAACACATTGGTCAAATATAAGGCATAGAGATGTTGCCAGATGAGCAGATGACACCACAGATATGGGGAAAGACCAGATGCACAAGCTCACCCGACAGGGCTAGCACTCGGAAATATTTGAAACATCTGGATGTACTTGATGTACTTAGAACACATGGATATACATGGAACATATGGATGTGCTTGAAACACTTGTAGTCCGCAGTTGAGGACAACTCAGATATAAGAGGGAGGGAATGTAACTATTTGGCCCTCCTAGCTCAATTTCACACATGCCGGAACACATGGCCAGGTTCATGAAAGCATGGGAACAAGGATCATGAAATTGGCTAAAAAAAACGCACCAGTTTTGGACAAAAAGCAAGAAAAAGTAAAAAGTCAAACTAAGTTGACCGCGAGTTAAGGGCACATTGGAAAGAGAGGACTGAGCCGGATCAAAAAGCTAAAAGCTGCTCCAGGGCCAAAAAGCAAGGCCTTGAAGCTAGAAAGGCAATAAATCAAGAACTTTGGCAGCAATATTTTGTTATTATTAAAATATTAGAGCAAAAAGAGAAGCAAAGCATAAAGTATTTCTTTTGGCAAAAAGCAAGGCCCTCCACAAGTATAAAAAGAAGCTAGAGCCCTTTTGTTTGGGTATCAAATTGGTGGAGAGCAAGGAGATCTTTGTCAACGTCATCCTCATCCTCATCCTCATCCCACTGTCTGCTGCCCAAAGCCATGTGTGTAGCACCACCCATAGCCACCAACGCTCTGCCAGCATTTCCTTCAGATCCTTGGTAGAGGGAATTGGCTATCAGACTCATATATCCGCCACCTTGGTGTTTGCTTTTTCGAGAAGCTTCTTGAGGATCTTCTTACATATTGGGTACTGAGCTTTTTTGGACTTGGATTTAGACTTGGACTTGGACTTGGACTTGGATTCGGACTTGGACTTGGACTTGGATTTGGCCTTGGATTTTGGATCTGATACTAGCCCAGTGAGAGATTTTTGTGGGTCATCCCCATGGTGTGCTCAGCATCAAAGATCTCATGCCTCGACATCGACATCGACTTGGATATACTACATCAACATATTTTTTTTCTTTTGTATTCATTGTTGTATTGATCCTACTGGCCAGTGTGTCCGTGGATTGTTCCTGAATAAATTCCTGAAAGGGGGCGGTGCCTATTCCCCGCTCAGTGTGGTGTACTGTGCAAGATCCCTCTTCCCTTTTCTCTCTCTCTCTCCATAGTGTACCCCCCCGTCCCACATGATATTGTATCCCCTCACTGTACTCCACTCACCTCCATAGCGTACCCCCCCCCCCCTCCCCCTTCACTATATTCACACCCTATAAGGGTTTCTATTTACCTTCCAGTTCTAGTTTCATTTTCTAGGTGCCAGTAGTATCATCTTTATTTTTCATTTTCTGGTTTTTTATCCAGACATTGTATCAGATCCACCATGATGTAACTTTTTGGTCTCATAGGTCATTATGACCTTTTGAAGACGTTAATATAACATTTCATTTCATTTCTCCCCTCTCTATATCTTTATCTCTTGGACACGTGGCTGAATTTTTCACGACACGCCCTGCTGGGCTTACATGTCCTATTGCTGCCAGCCACATAAGCTGCCGATTCAGTCTGTTGCTGCCACACTGTGCATAGTTGTGCAGCTGTACCTCTTGAACACCATACTTGCACTTCTTGCTGTACCTGCTGTGCACCCTCATGTACCAGATGTTGTACAGCCATAGCAGACCGTACAGCTCTTCTGCACCCTGCTGTATCTCACGTACTTTCAGCTGCACCCGCTCGCACTGTTGTACTTGCCTTCAGCTTCTATACAGACTCCTACACGTGCTGTGCCATCTGTTCCACCAGTCATACTGGCTATACTTGCACGTGTACTTGCCAACGTACCTTCTGTACTTGCTAATACTACTACTGTACCCTTTGGACCAGCTGCTGTTACCAGCCACACCAGTTGATCTCGGCGGTGATTCAGCTCCGAGTGTACCCGTTTGAGTACCTGCATGAGTACTTTGTACCTGTTCATGTGCGTGTACCTGCTTGTGTACTCGTATCTGGGAGTCCTGAACCGCGGTCTCTGCGAGGAAGTGCGCCAGCCTCTAGTATGAGAGCGCCTGTTTGTGCGTGGTCTTGGAAACGACAGTTTCCCGTTCACTCTCCTCCAGGTGTATGAGACTGATGGCCAGGTCATCATGAATCTTTCGACGAGTCCAGCATCAACAATCTACTCTGACACACTTTTGTTTGGGTAACCTGTCTTCACATTTGCATTTGCATTGGGCAATCTACTCTGAGTTTGGGTAACTTGTCTTCATATTTGCATTTGCATTGGATTATGTGGCTGGTAAGCCCTTGGAACGTTGTATAAAAAAATAATCCAATAATATACTTCAAAATTGAGGCCCGGAGGGGAGTGGGGGGGTGGGGGAGGGATTGTTGGGGGTGTGGTCAGCCAATTCGCAGCCCTAGTGATGGTGTACTGAGGACGCTCACACCTAGCTGGTGTAGTTTCAGGTGATTGAGACCACTAAGTCAAAGGCAGCTTCCATGGCTCGGGCTGTAGGCTTGTCCATCCAACTGACCATTCTCTCATCAAAGAACCTCATGCAGAACCTCATGATCCCTTGATTGGATGGCTATCGATTCATTTTAGAGGACCATTTTCTTTGGTCGCCAGGTGTGGGACTTACATGGTCATGCCCCTAGTGCCGCTCTAGCAATAGGCATCCACAGTACACATGGCCGGATAGCCTTGTACCAGAGAGACCCACCCACACAGAGCAGGACAAGGGTCCAATGAACATATCTGACCGGGCCCATACATTGCCATCTTGAGCATCTCCACTCACACAAAAATGACCACTATTATCTTTCCAAACCCTTGGCAAAATCCCCTTACTCTGTGAGTGGCCCCATCTAAGGTAATCAAAACTTGCCAAATTTAGTATAACCAACTTGCCAAATTTAGTGTAACAAGCCTGAGGCTACCAGCCAGGCTGAACTACGTGAATCACCAAGTGTCACCGGTTTTTTATGGTTCACCCGCCTTGTACCTAACGAAGAGAGCCTGAGGCGGGATGCAGAGGGGGAGAGAATTCTGAAGGTCCATACTGTAATAAGAGGTTTTGGTAGAAGAAAACAGTTTTTTGGTGTGTCTTTTGTTCTCCTGTCTCCCTATTGTTCAATCTCTAATGCATCTATATTGTTCTATATCTTGCTCTGAGTTTCATGCCTGAGAGTGTGAGAGAGAATCCAGGGTTGCAGTTTGCAGAAGGCACCTTTTCCATCTAACCTTTCAAGCTTTTTTTCATTGTGAAACACAGCCAACTGCCCGGTTTCTTGGGGCTATTGTCCATTCTCAGTAGGGTTTCTGAAGGGATTTTGGACCTGTGTCAAGTTCCATGCTTGTACTTGATGTTTGCACAGGAATTTGTGATTTTTGATCTTTGACAGGGAGCTTGCAGCTGTGTTGAAGGACTGTTTGGTGTTTCTACATGGTGCCCTGCAGCGTGCTGCCATCATCCAGAGGGCTGTAGCTAGATGTACTGGGGGTTTGGCAAGTGATCCTTGTGTCTGTAGCAGGACCTATACATGTACTTGAAGCCTGTGTGAGTTGCCCTGGGTTTGGAGTTCGGGAGGAGATGCTACAGTTGGGTTAAAAAGGGGGTTTTTCAGTGTTTTTGGCCTGTCTCAATCCTTGTCAGGGGCTGACTTCAGCTGGCTGCTGTGTGCACATATGGCGTTTTTTCTGAGAGGTGAAGACATCTGCCTGTAGAGGGTACCTGGGTCTACATCATACTGTGATTTGGAAGGTTTTGGAGTTGAGGAGTTGGGCTGCCAGCCGACTAGAAGCAGGGCTTGCAGGCTGTTTTCTACTGTTTCGGCTGTGTGCAACCTTGTCTGGAGCTATCTTCTGGTAACAGCTGTGCACAGCTGGGTAGGGCTTTTGGGGTGAAGTTGGTACAGAGCAGAAGCCCCCACCTTGTACTTGCTTCCACCAGGAGGTTGGGTTATTTGGGTTTTGGGAAGGGTGCCAACAGCAGGGCCCAAAATAGGGGATTTCTTGCTGATTTTTGTGGATTCTGGGTAGAATAGTGGTCTGGAGATGGATTGTCTGGGGTTAGATCTTGAAGTCTGGGAGAGGTGAGTCTGAGTAGGGATTTTTTGCTTGGTTGTGGTGCCCTCAGAGGAGTGGGTAACAGTGGTGAGGACCAGTACAGGAGCTATAGAGGCAGGCTTCCTGGTCTCATCAGCGCTTCTTGGAATATGTGCGGTTTAGGAGGGGTTCACAGTCACGGCCACAAGATAATTGTTTGATAGGAGATTTTGCAAGCTCTAGTAGGAGGGAAATCACAATCAAATAGAAGAGCTAAAAGAGAGGATGACTTTGAGTCCATTCTTGCTTGGTTCTCATCACGAGTGTAGACCTGGGGAAAAAAATTTGTGTGAAGAAAGTCAATAATAAAGGAGAACAGATAAAGGGGAAGCATGTATTTTTCAACATTGCTTTTTAGCTCTATTTGTGCAGGTCTTACATAAAGGATGGGGCCTTAGTTAAAACGGAAAAAGTGAAGGCTGACAAGCCTTGCAAGAAGCTATGTTCCAAGCTGTGGCAAGAAGCACCTGATTTACTGGCACCACTCTACTGTCAGATACTTGGGCTGCCAGGTTATTCCTACTCGAGAGTCTACACCAAGTATTTGAGAGCATTGTAATAGCTGAGCTAACTCGTCTTTCTGGCCCAAGCATTTAAGACCAGGGAAAATGCACACAAGCAGAAGCAAACGTAATGTGCTCACATCCTATAAAAATTATCTTCTATGGACATGAATAACTAAATCAAAACATTGCAAAAGAAACTTATTTTACCTCTAATAAATACGTTATCTCGAACCCCGTCAAATCATCAAGGAAAAACACCCTGTTCAAAAACTGTTATTAGTAGAAAGAAAGGTCACACGACTACGCCAATCATCAGGACATAGAACCCCTAGCAGACGAAGAAATGTTCAAATCTTCCTCCAAATCATAAGAACACACATAACTAAGTTTCCAGAACATACAAGGTGAGAGCTATGAGAGCAGCTGGCACATTGAGCAAGAACATCTTCAAGTAGTCCACAGTAGAATCACTATACACCTGTATGAAAGTTTTAAGTCCAAAGAATCAACTTTAACATATTGAACTCGACTACACGTGTATACACACACACACATACAAGATAGCACATTAATCCTTAATTAATGATAAATCTGTCCAGTTGATATGGACCATAGATAACAAGGGACACTTATTCTTCAAGTTTAAATTTTCCTGAAGAAATGCACCGGATACCTCATCGTCGCTACCTTGTAAGTAGTAAAAGCAGAAAAAAAGACATCTTCTTGCCATACACATCCATATCCATTTTGTAGTACCTTCTTGCTGCGTAGGCTGCAACGTGGTCCTTCGATTGCCACTTTGCTACCTGCTTGCTGAGAAAATACAAAAAAAAGAAAGAAAGAAAAAGTAGGTTTTTATTAAAAAAAACAGATGATCAACTTAACCGCAAAAAAACTGTCATTCCTGAGATATCGTTTGCTTCAGTTCAGAAAGAAATTAGATTTACAAAAGTTAAATTGAACCGTATTTTGCCACCTTCAACTTGAGCTTTAATGCATCGTACTCAGCATCCGATATGTTAGGTTTTTCGGCCGCATAGGAAAGGGATGCTTCCATAAATTTCTGTTCATCAGAACCTGAAAATACCACCAAACATAGCCTTGGCACACTTTACCAAAATTTCCCAGCAGCTGCAAAAATCCTTATTTTGTAGGCACAACCAGAAATTGAACCACTTTATATAATGAGACCAGTGAACCTTACTTAAAATAACAACACTGCTACCCTCCCACATAAGCTCTTCCTTAAGATTGTCGAACTCTTCATTGGACATTATAGGTTGCTTGTCATAATAAAATGACTGCCATTAAATCAATGTAGGAAATGTCAATAATCCAAAGGACTGCTTCTATCAAGCCAAAACTGAAGATAAAAAAGAGTGTATAAAGCAAGAAAAAATCAAAGCCCAGCTGAGGAATGAAGAGTGTTTCCATCTTTTGTTGCCTACCGAAACGATCCAAGTTAAATGTCAAACAGTGCACAGGCTAGGGTAATCAGTGATACCTGAAGAGCTTCCAAAAATTCCTGCTCAAGTTCACCTAATGAGCGCTTATCAGATTTTTTGTTGATGCTGCAGTACTGGAGAATCTTATTATCAACCGTTTCATCCTCAGCTACTTTGCCTGTACACATGATGCCATTTGTCTTTCAAAAAATGGACAGCACTGGCATTAAAAACTTGAGAATATCAAGAGCTATTACCTACTTTCATTCTAAACATTAAGACAATTCAAAGGTATCCATTTTCACTGTACAAGAAACCCATTGATATCTGAGCTGACAGGCCTACAAATAGGGCCCCCCTCCCGCTGTCATTCATCAATCACCTACATTCTTCAATCAGCAGTCAAGCATCCCTTGGAGCTCATGAATGTGCATTTGAAGACAGGTAGTAGCAGAGTCAGCCAGCATTCTCGGACAAGAATCTCTGTTTTCATAAACTCGGGTTATATCTGCATTGGCAGTAGATTTTTAAAGCTTGTTATAGAGGGATTGGCAGTAGGTTTTTACTGCTTGTGTTGGTGATTTTAGTCTTCTGCTGCCGTTTTCTCTGTTAAGCACTAGCATCTAGTCAATAGCCTTTACAGTGTTTGTGTGTGTGTGCGCACGCGCGTACGCACACGCACCTATGCACCTGCGTTCAAGAGAGAGAGCATGCACTCGTGCCTGTACATGTGTCCATTGTGATCAATGCTAAGGACTATCCTGTTGTTGAGAACTTCCTAATAGACTCTAGACCAGAAGTTCTTAAAAAGAGTATGCACATCCACTAGTTCACCAACTCCCTAAGACTTTGTCTGATTATTAAAAGCAACCCTTCAAATGAAGACATGAAGAACATAGATGCTCCTTTGCTTGTCAGCAGTTGTGTTGGCGGTGGAACTACTTGTAACTATGGACAATCTTCCTTTGCATGGCCAGCGTAGCAGCACTCGAAACATCTCTTCCTGAAGTGGGTCTCCAACTCCTACCAACCATCATTATCTTGTAGAACACTTGTGCCGATGTGCTAGGGTTTTCAGAGAAAGAAAGAAGAGCAACATAATAAAAAATATACGGCACACAAAAGAGTCCTAAACTACTGATCTGTATTATGTACAAGAAAGTGTTACACCCGAGTCTCCAGTTGTAACACTGGAGATTCAGTTGTAAGAAGAAAGTGTTACAGCTGAATCTCTAGTTGTAAACTACTAATCTGTATTATGTACAAAAAGAAAGTGTTACAATTGAATCTCCAGTTGTACAAAAGGTGACTGAGAAGTGAAGACATCAAATTGCAGCCCACGCGTAGAGAAACGCTCTATAGAAGGCTTGTGCTGAGCAGTAACATTGATTTTAAGAAGAAGAGATATGCTATGCAATATATATATGTTTTGTTTATGCTGCGAATATGCTATGCAAGTATATATACGTTCAGTTTATGCTGGTGACCATCTTGATAAATGTCGTCCTATTTATAATTTCCCACTACCAGCAATATTAGCTTTATTTACGCAGGCCACCTTGATAAATGTCATCTCACTGTGACAAATGCCATCCCATTTATTTATGCTGGTGGCCACCTTGATAAGTGTCATCATATAGCTCTCCCAAGTCCTTCATGTTGAATTCTTCACAAGGTTGTGCTTTTGCTATTGCATTCATTCTTCATTATTTCCTGTTAAGATAAGAAGATCATCCATATAAAGTACCAAAATTATAATGTTACCTTCTTCTATCTTTACAAAGAGAAGGATCTCAGGACTAAACTTCACGGAGAGCAAGCTGGAGCTCTCTCCCCCCCTCCAAACTTCACATCTGAACCTGCCCGGCTCACCCCTCACAGGTGTGCGCCCCCCCCCCCCCCCCCCTCCCCGCCCCCCCCCCCCCCCCCCCTCCTTTCGCCTCCCGCATCCTGCCACCGCCCCCTCTCACCTCTCCTCTTGGCGCCTGTGCCCCCCTCCTTCACTTCCCGCCAACACCCTCCCTGTCCGCCTGTGTCCCTCCCTTCCTCTTTGCCTTCGCTTCCGCCTCCCTCTCCTTTCCCCCCTCGCTTTGTTCCTTCTCCGCCTCAGCCCCTCGCCTCCTCGCGCAACCCGCCTGGCTGTGTGCCGTCACCTTGCTTTCCACCCTTCCAAGCTTCCGACCACCACCCCCCCCCTCCTTACCCTCTCTCCCATCTTCTTGGTCAAGTGCTTATAGCTTTCGGGGTTTTTTTTTATCTATGGCTATTTTCGGCATCTTCTGGTCTTGAAACCCCAAGAGGGACTCCATGGCAGCCGCTCCATCATCCCCGACCGAGGCCTGCCTCTCCTTTCCATAAGAGGATCTCTAGCTCCTTGCTAACGACAGTCACTTCTTTAGAGGCGAGGCCTCCACCTTGGTATGTAAGATTGTGGGCAGCCACCCAGTGCATGGACAGTTCAGGGATCTGTTTTACAGGAAAGCCTTCTCGGCATGCCTGGAAAGATCACTGACATTCATCCCTTGGGGCGTGGCTACTATCAGGTTGAGTTTGATTCGTTGGCATCTGATCCCTTGGTGGCTAGTGTCTCAAGCTTTCCTGTGACATTTTGCTTTCCAGGTCTTAGGAAGGAATACCTTCCTCTCCTTCCGGTAATAGGTGGTGCTATCGGGAGAGTGATGGAATCCCCCCCCCCCCACCACTGCTTCGGTTCTTGCATAGACGGCTAGGATTCCATCCCTTCGTATCTGCATTGCCTCCCTGGAGTCGGTGCCTCGCACCATTTCGCTCCCTAGTCTTGGAGGGGACCCTATTTTACAAAGAGTAGTACTCTAGCCTCCCAAGCCAATGTTTTGACAGATGGGACACCTCGCTAGAGCTTGTCCTCTTCAGTAGTCCTGGAGGCCGACTCCTCCCCCCCCCCCCTCCCCCGGCGGAGTCAGTGCGTCGCACCATTTCGCTCCCTAGTCTCCGAGGGGACCCTATTTTACAAAGAGTTGAGTTCTCTGGCCTCCCAAGCCAATGTTTTGACAAATGGGACACCTCGCTAGAGCTTGTCCTCATCAACAATCCAGGAGGCCGACTCCCCCACCCCCCAAGCTCAAACCCTCCCCAGGGGGGGGGGCTCAAGGTGGAACCGGCGGCCAACTTCCAGAGCAGAGTGGCGCCAACAAGTGCGCCAAGCTGGCAGGATACAGGAGAATACGGTTGTGTCAGAGAAATATTTCAAGCATTTACCTCAACAGCCACTTAACGCTGATGGGCCCCCCTCAGTACCTTCGAGGAACCCACCCAGCCCCCCCTCCCCTCCCCCCTTCTGGCGACCGTTACCTCATCGAGATCCCACTACACGCTTTCAATTTCCTAAGAGACTCGCTGATTCTCCAGAGCGTGCAGCGGAGGCGAACCCTTAACCCTTCTCCGACCTCTCAGCCCTTGCCCATCCCTCACCCTTGCTCCAACTCTCCCCCCTTGTAGCTCCCTCTAGTCCAGCTGTACCAGAACCCCCTTCTTCCCTCCCTTCCGCCTCTTCTGAGCACTCCCACCGCCCTCCGGCTCTGCCACATCTAGAGCATAGACAGTCGGCCAGCTCAGTCCACCGTTTGATCCATCATTTTACGGGGCCCGTGGAAACAACTATCGCTGCCCCTTCGGTGCGTGCTATCCCTCCCAAGTCGCCAGGTGGCCCCCCAAGGCGCTAGGGCAGCTAGTTGACTACTAATTTTTTCGGTGCCTCCTCGTCGAAGGAGCGGTATGTTCGAGGAGACGGTGGCTCGCATTCGCATGTGTGTGGTGTTATATTACTCCATACCGTCCACCCCAAAGTGGTGCGATGATCTTCTCCTTCCCACTGAGTGCAGCACAAGGGACGGACTAGAGCATGGAGTCAATGTCCACCACTATTCAAGGGTAGGCCATAGAGAGCTCACACCATCTGCACGACCTGCATATCACTAATGTGCTTGCCCACCTCTTGCCTTTGGCTTGGATGGAGTTGGGCCTTAGGGATCAAGCAGGGGAGATGTGTCCTCTAGCATGGAAGTGCTACTTTTTGTGTTTCTTCATGTTCCAGTGGCAATACCACTTCCCTAGTCCTACAGACACCAGCATTGTGATAGGTGGAGTCTAGAGTATGCATACTACAAGGCTTGAACAAAATGGCTCCACATGGAGGCCAAGATTCGTGCCCTTCTTGCGCAGCTTCGCCCAACGACTGATAGTGATTTTGTTACCATTTGGTCCATCTCCATTTCTGGAGCCACTTCTATGGGACTGTCACTCCATAGAGCGGCCAAATTTGTACCATGTTCACATGTGGCCAGGCCAGTGCCCCATTTGAAAGGGCCAATCACTTGGTGTCACATGGACAAGAACCAGTTTTGCCACCCGTGTGCGACCAGTGTTGTGCCATATGGATGGGAGCCTGTTTGCTACCACCCGTGTATGACCAGGATTACATCTTACCCATGGGACTGTCACTCCATTGTAGGACTGATATTTGTGCCGAGCTTTGTCTATGGGACTGTCACTCCATAGGAAGGCCCATGCCAGGATATGTGTTTTGCCTATGGGATTGTCACTCCATAGGAAAACCAGGAATTCAAGTTTTGTGCCCGACAAGAAATCCTTGTACAAGTTTCATGAAAAGGAGATTTTGTCCATTACATGTGCACATGCATTTATGTTTGCATGCATGAACTTGTTTTTGCAGGACTTGTTTTCGTGTGTTTGCCTGTTATGTCGTGCCAGTACACTGGACGGGGATGCCCCTAGTGTACCATGGGTGTGCTGTCTGCTGACGAGTTGGTGTGGCATGTGAACAGGTGGTAAGTATTGCCCTTTTTGGCCTTTACAAATGTAAACCATAAAGTAATGTAAACCTTAATGTTTATAAGGTTGGGTGTTCACACATTTAAAACATTGATTAGACACTTTTATTGTGGGTGCCCAAGAAGTTAACTTTTGATTAAGGCCTAATCCCAATTAAGATTAAGCATTGCAAGTGAAGCATCATCCCCTCCACACGTGGGTGGTGTGGGGTGGTGGATGGTAGAAGAAGTCAACTGCCCGCCTGCTACCTTGAATTCATCTCCTCCAACCCGCCTGCAAGTACTGTACCCGCTTGGAGTGTTGTACTTGCCTGCTGTCCTGTACCAGCTACTACCCAGTACCCGCCTGCTACCCTGTACCAGCTGTTACCCAGTACCCGCTTGCAGTGATGTACCCACCTGCTGCCCTATACCAGCTGCTGCAAAACTGTACCTGCCTATTGCCCAGTACCTGCTGCAATACAGTACCCGCTTGCTGATTTGTACCTGCTGCATGCTGTACCTGCATGTGTGCTGCAGATCTGTACCTGCCGGTCGCAATTGTACTACCTGCTGGCTCACATTAGTATCTACTAGCTGCCATTCTTGTACCTGCTATTTGCATCGACCAGGATCACATCAAAAAGGGGGAACAGTGTCTTCAATTGAAAACCCCAAATTGAATCTTTGTCAGGTACTTATTTCTGTATTTTTGGATTCAGATATTATTAAAATTAAATGTTGTTTTTTACAAGTCTTGTCAGGCAAGCATCACGCCCAATTGCCTTCACCAAGGAAGGCAACCGGGATGATGATTCTTCCCATGATTACCCAGACCGCGCCCTCACATTTAGAGGAACCAGTGAAGGTCATTTGGGTATGAGGAAAACTGGGAGCAAAGCTGACTTGGGAGCACCAGGTATTACTCCCTCCGCGGTTTTTCACCTTGCCATGCGTTAGTACGGGCATGCCTATTGGTGGATAGTCCTGGAAGACCAGTGAGGGTAGGTGTTCACCCGGTGAAGGTGGGAGACTTGCCTGTGATTTGGTCTACTCCGACAACTAATTCTTCATCGACACAACCTTATTGTTTTCCAGTTTTTCCAGTTGTACTCACTCCTTGTTATAGAGAAATATGGCCTTGGCCCATGAACACTTGACATATAAATACTCAAAGAAATACAACTGTATTGAGTGGGGGGGGGGGGGGGGGGGACTTTCCGGCCCGAATGATGGTGTCAAGTGTTCTTTGTCATTTTCAGTTTTAATGTTGCAAGGATTGTCCATTGTTTGTATTAGTTAAGTGATCTAAAAATGTGTATTTATCTTCCGATTCGTTAGACCTCCTGTAAGGAGCAGTTACAGATTTTGCTCCATCGCAACCCACACCCAAGACTCTTTAGTTATATGGATTGTCTCATGGAACATCCAAGGTTTGGGAGACAATGCTTTCAGAGGCGTGGTGTCCTTAGAGAGGAGCTCCACAGTGCAGCTGTCACCATTTGGCTCCCTGAACAACAAGGTATCCTCAAATATATGCAAAGATAGATTCTCTTCAGATCTTTCTATGCATTTGGACACTAGTTTGACTAGTGAATCACCCTCGGGATGTCCAGTATTTGGGCTTTGCTGATACGATCAATAGTCCTATGAGATGGATTGATATTTCCAGAGGGATGAGAGCTTTCCTGATATAATCAGTAGCTCGTCTAGTAGTGCTAGTGTGACTAGCAAGCCTGGAGGTCTGACCAGTATGACTGGGAACACTGGAACTTGGGGTCATCTAGTATGACAAGACCCCTGAGTGAGATACATGGCTTGAGAACAGGGGATTTCCAATGTATATTTGCATATGCACTTCACTTTACGTATGTGCGAAGATAAAAAGACTTTCTAGATGCATGACTTATTTTTGTGTCCTGCATGCTTGCCCATGTTTGGTCTCATAGTGTTAGGGACACCCAGAACTACTTGCTACGAGACTGTGTGGATGCCTTTGCTTGTTGATTTGCCATTGGCTTTTTGCAGGCACCAAATCTGGCCGCCGAAAGGCTCAAAAACAATGTCTAAGGTTTAATTATATTATATATTTTAAAAAACAATGTCTAGGGTTTAATTATATTTTATAAGATGGAGTGTTCACACCCACATTAAAAACGGGTGTGAACACCCCAATAGGCACCCCAACTTTTAAGTCAATTGTATTAAAGGACTTGTATCATTTACAAAGGCTGGTTGTATTCAAAAATACAATAATAATAAAGCATCGCTGGCCACGTGTAACATGCCCCCTTCTCCAACATGTTAGACGACATGGGGAAACGAAGGTGGGTGGCTGGCTGGCAAAAAATGAGGCGCCGTTTTGACTCCTTCGCACACCGACAGGGAGAAGCGTGGAAAGCAGCCGGAAACATCCAAAAAGAGTCCCCACTCTCTTCTTCTCTTGGAATCAGCCGACTGAAGCGAAAAAGGAATTGCTTCTCTCTTGCTTTCTCCCCTGCAGCCGACTGAAGCGTTCTATGCTCTCTCTCTCTCTCTCTCCCCCACAGGAAGGCTGAAACGTTCGATATCTCTCTTACCCAACAACCGACTGAAGTGATTGAAGCTCTCTCTTTCTCTCATACACAGGAGGAATGATAGTCATCAATATGCTCGCTGGCTGGACTGCACCACAAGTATCTCTCTTTCCTTTCTTTCGAAACTGAACTACAGGGATACTCCATCATGTCTATTTTTGGCTTTTCCAAGGCTGTGCACAAAGAGGAGAAGAGGGACAGCTTGTCAAAAACTCTTTCGTTGTTCTCCATTGGGTAGCTTACTTATACAGGGCTGTGTACGAAGTGTATCACTCTCTCAGCACAGGGCTCCAAACACAGTGGTACAGCAGGTTACTGTTTTCCCTCCATACTTACTCATATACAAAGGCTGAATACAGAAAGGGAGAGTTAATTGTCAGCACAAATCTATCACATACACACATACGGGTGGAGAGCCGTTCATCAAATTCAAATGTAGAATCTGCTGAAGCCTCTTCATCGAATAACTTACATTTGATACAAGAGAAGTATCCAAAAAGAAGGTATGTGTTGGAAAGAGTTACTGCACATACACGTTTCCATTTATGTGTGATTACTAGATGGGCCTCGTTCTCGAGGAGCATCTGGTATTGTGTGAGACTGGGAATGCTTGTTTGAGCCACATAGTAGCCTATGTGAGACTGGGATCTCTTGTGAGATCCACACAAGGCTAGTGTGAAGCTGGAAACACCCCTTGCCTTGGGCTTGGGTGGAGTAACTTGTCTTACTTTGTTTTCATCTTTGATACTTGGAAATCCGGTGCAAGAGCACCCTCTACATGTATCTGCAAATACTCCCTGTAATAAAGTTTTATCTATAGGGGGAGGGGGGCATTCTGGACCCATTGTGTTGTCAACTTCTCTTAAGTCTTTTATATTCAGAGTACAACCACTCGATCCTGCTCCCGCTCGCTGAAGCTTTCGGCCCCCCCCTGCTCGAGCTGCCTTCGCCGTTCGCCGCCTTCTCGCACCCCCCCTCTCCGCCCTCGTGACTTCGCCTCTCCCCGCCTGCTAGCACCCCCCCCCCCTCCGCGCCCTTGTGCTTCTCACGCCCCCCGCTCTCCCTTTCACGCCCATCGCCCCCTGTCCGCCTGCCCCCGTCTCCTTCGCGCCCCCCGCTCCCCCCCTTCCTCCACGTCTCGCCCCCCTGCCTGCCCCCACCCTCCCCCCCTTTAACGTTTTCCCCACCCCCCCCCCTTTCTCCGCCTCTGCCTTCCGCCCCTCCCCCTCTGTTTTTTCCGCCCCCTCTGTCTTCCGCCCCTCCCCCTCTTTCCACCCCTCCCCCTTTGTCTTCTACCCTTCCCCCTCTTCCCCTCCCCACTCCGCTTTTTCGTGCAGATTGGTTCTCGCAGGACCCTCCGTTTTTCGCTTCACCCTCGACTCAGCTTCAGACTCTGATGATGGAGGTTCCTCCCGCCCCACGTCTCAAAGGGACTCTTCCGCAGCCCCCTCACCCGCCGCCCCTGAGGATACCCCCATCAGGCTTTCTCTTTCGCCAGAAGAGGAAGCGAGCCTCGCCGCCGCAGAGGTGGAACGCCTCCAGGCACATTCCACCATCTCCCGTATAGTTGGCACTCGCCCCAGCAGAGGGGAGATCCGGGATCTTTTCCAGGCCCGCCTTCTTGCAAATGTAGGCAAGATCCTGGACGTTCAATTACTGGGCTGCGGACACTACCAGATTGAGTTCGAGACAGCCCAGAGCATGGCCCAGATCCTAGCCATGAGTCCCCTTGACACCAGGGGCGCTCGGGCCTTCTTCAGACCTTGGCAGCATGGTTTCGACCCAACAGCGGAAGAGCAGGGAGAGCGCCTATTCCATGTCACAGTTTGCTTTCCTGGACTTTGCCGCGAGTACCTTCTGCTCCTTTCTAGGATAGGATCATTGGTGGGCTCGGTGCTTGAGACTAGCCCCACAGCAGCTTCAGTGGTGGCTAGAGCAGCTGGCCTGCCTTCGGTCAGAGTTTTGGTTCCTGGCATCTCCTGTCTTCCGAAGGTCATTCAGTTACCTAGGATAGGGGGGGGGGGATGGATCGATCAGAGAGTGGAGTTTTCGGGGCTCCCGAACCAGTGTTTTATATGCACGCAGGTCGGCCACCTGGCCAAGGCCTGCCCTCACAGGAGACCCCGACCTTCACCACAGCAGCAGACCCCCGATGGCCCGCCCACAGATGCGGCTCGGCAGGCAGCCTCCGGGACACCTGCTCAGCCCACACAGACCTCGGATTGGCAGCCCTGGACAGGGGCGCCGTAGAGGGAGACAGCCACAGCAGCATGCCCAGAGACCGACGCAGCAGCAGTCACAGTCTCAGCATCACTGGGTTCCAGTGAGGAACAGCTTTGCTCCCCTCCAGGAGGAGACCCCAGCGCAGACTGAGGATCAAGAGATGCCAGCACCCCCCCCTTCGCCCCCATACCCCCCTCCTCCGTCCCCCCCTCCCGCCTCGCTTCCACCTTCACCGCCTCCTGTTCCCGCTCCCGCCTTTTCAGCGGCTCCTTCCCCACCCCCTTCACCTTCGCCTCCTCCCGTTCCCGCTCCCCGCTTTTTCAGCGGCTCCTTCCCCACCCCCTTCCTCCCCCTCCGCTCGCCTCAGCTCCCCGGGAGGCACTGGCAGTACCGTGGCGCTCACCTGCAGTCCGGCGGGCACTGAGCACCGACCTTGCTCGAGCACCGCAGAGGAGACCTACCATGCCGATTCGTGCTTCACGGATATCCTCTATCCGCAGTCGGCTGAGTAGTCTCGACACTAGACAGCGCTCGGAGGCTTTCGACTTCTCCTTGACACGCCTTTGTGGAGCAGAGGGCCCCCATGAGCCAGCACCCATCAGAGTTCATGTGGTGATACCTCCGGCCCGAGGGGAGGAGGCACTTGATTCAGCGGTGCCTTCTCCTTCCCTCTCTGCGGCACTAGCGACCGGGAGTGGACTCTGGATCTCGCTCTTAGCATTTTGAAGACTCGGGCAGTTGAGTTTTCTCACCATGTGAGCGATTTGGAGATGACAGACGTGATAGGCCGACTCTGGGAGTTGGCACATTTCTTTGATACCGGGAGTGTGGATGCCTCCGGGAATCGACATTTGGTGGTTCACATAGTGGCAGACCTAGCACGAGACCCTGGCTCTGTATGCATACATGAGGTTTCTCTCTCTGAGAGGGAGGCAGTCGCTATGGGACACAGCCACTAGCGCCTGGTCCGAGACTCTTGCAGCACACCGGGTGGGCAGATTCGTAGAGCCGCTCGGATGGGGATTACTCTCCATCCAAGCTGCTTGCGAAGGGCCCCCGTATGGCTGAGACAGCCTCCACCTCAGCAGGTCATCCATGAGGATCATCTCATGGAATGTACAGGGCCTTGGCAGCGCACACTATGTACGTTATCGTGGTTGCTTGAGGCAGGAGCTTCAGAGATGCCTGGTTGGGGGCAGTATTGATATTCTGATGATGCAGGAGCACCATTTGAGTGAGAGCAGGATTCGGAGATATGGTTCGGTGATGCCTGGTAGATGGGACACATTTTGGTCTGATGGTTTTGGCCCCTTGGGTGGGCAGGGAGGACTATGTATGGTCGTTGCGGATGTATGGCGGCGGGCCATTGTGGATTGCGCGGTCATTGTGCCTGGTAGAGCGCAGTATGTTATTCTGAGGATGCACGATGAGCACTTTGGTGTGCTCAATGTCTATGCGCCCAACCATGCTAGTGCCAGAGCAGAGTTCTGGACCCTTGTTACAAATGCATTGCCCGAGGCCGCACATTGGTGTGTCGGGGGAGACTTCAACATGCTTGAGGACCCGGCCCATAGGGTGGGAGGCAGTCATGTTACAGTGCACGGCACGGAGCTTGCAGCTTGGGAGCGATTTTGTATGACACTGCGGATCACTGATGCATGGCAGCATGAGGCTTTCTCCCGTTCTCAGGACAGTCTTAGTTTTTCTCGGTCAGATCGCCGACAGGGAGGGACTAATCTATCATGGATTGATCGCTTCTATGTGGGCGACAGGTTCGGAGAGCGTGGTGGCTCCGTTGGCATTCTCGCTGGCACCTCTTTTTCAGACCATGCGCCAATTATTTTGACACTCGAGGAGAGGACACGGGAGACCAGCTTACAGTTGAGGATCCCAGAGAGGATACTTACAGATCCCAGTCTTTCTGAGGACATTGAGAGGATATGGCATGATAGCCAGAGCTCTGACCCGGATGCAGCAGGCCAGTGTGCCCAGGGACTCATCGAGCTCAGCTCGTTTTTGCATGCTACAGCCTTGACACGGCTAGGAGAGACACGAGAGCGGGAGCGTCGCTTGAGACGTAGCCTTGCTTCGCTCTAGCGTCTTCAAGAGTAGCTGCCTACATGCGAGTGGGTAGCGTCCGAGCTGAGCCAGGCACGCCAGGAGGTTAGAGAGGCAGAGGAGCAGAGACACGAGTTCTACTATCATCGCCAGGCCTCTCAGTGGACGCAGCTTGGTGATAGAGTGACTGGGGAGTTTTTTGAGATCACCGGACCCCGCCATGCTCGAGCAGGAGTACGCCAGCTCAAGAGGCAGGACGGATGGTTAGCCACTGAGCCCGGGGAGATTAGAGCTATTGCCACTGAGTTCTATAGAGACCTGCTTTCAGCGGAGCCAGCCACGGAGGCACGTGATGCTTGCAGACAGACTGTGTGGGCCCATGTGCAGAGGACGGTCACAGATCGTATGCGCACAGTTTTGGGTGAGCCCCTTTCAAAGGATGAGCTTGTTGAGGCTTTGAGGGTCCTTCCGCGTCATAGTTGCCTTGGGGAGGACGGATTGACACCTGTCTTCTTTATGCGCTATTGGGACCTTTTGGGGCCAGGCCTCCGCAAGGGCTTCCAGTATGTTTTGGACACTGGGGTGATGCCATAGAGTTTTTCAGAGGGCTTGATCTTTCTTATCCCCAAGGGGAAGGGAGTGTCAGATGATATTTGGCATTGGAGGCCTATTACGATCCTCAATACTGTCTACAAGGTCCTAGCAAAGGCCTTGAGTTTGAGGATCCAACCCTTCCTTGGGGAGTCGATTCATGCTACCCAGACAGGATTCGTCAAGGAGCGCAATATCCTTGACAACATTTTCGCCTTCTGGGAGGCGACGGCCCAAGCTAGATTTCTCGGTGAGGACTTGGTCGTGATGCTTCTCGATTTTGAGAAGGCATACGATAGAGTCGATTGGGGTTTCTTAGAGGGCACTATGCTTCGCCTGGGTTTTGAGCCAGTCTAGATTCGAGGAGTGGCGGCTCTATATTCCACAGCTCGTAGCCCGGTGTTGATGGCAGGAGGACGGGGGCCGAGTTTTAAGTTGACCAGATCAGTCCGTCAGGGATGCCCTCTCGCCCCGTTCCTTTTTCTTTTCTTTGCAGAGGCTATGAGCATGTATCTGACAAGAGAGGAGGTTGGTTTGAGAGGACTCCAGCTTCTAGTCCGGGGTGAGGACCTACTCGATTCTGAGTTTGCTGATGACACGGGATTGTTTTTGCATGGCCGGGAGGCCAATCTACAGAGGGCAGAGCAGTCGCTACAGGTTTTGGTGTGGCTTCGGGAGCATTGATCAATTGGCGCAAGACACTGGCTTTTTGAATCAGTAGCGCTCCCGCTCCGGCATGGAGCCCATACCCGGGTTTTAGATGGATTCCTCCTGGCACAGCAGTGCGGTATCTGGGATGCCAGATTGGACTTGATTTGTCACCTGAGCAGCAGATCGCCCCGCTTCTTCTGAGCATTCGGAAGAAGCTTTTATATTGGAGTACAGCTCGGCTATCCTTGGCTGGGAGGGTGGTGGTGACAAATCAGGTGCTTTTAGCGACTATGTGGTACATCACGTCTTACTGGATCTTCTCGAGCTCTTGCATCAGCCAGGTACAGAGGCTGATCAGGAACTTTCTTTGGTCTGGGCCGGATGGTCAGCCGTCCCAGTCTAAGGTTGCTTGGGCAGTTATTACTCTTTTGCTGGCCCAGGGGGGCTTGGGCATTATAGATCCAGCTGATCAGAGTAGAGCCTTGTTGGGGAAGCTTATTGTTCGGGGGCTGCTTGGCGTTGAGCCTTGGAAGGAGCTTCTTTTTAGCAGAAGGCTGCAGGCTAGAGCTCCCCCAGCAAGGGGTACTTAGGCACCAGAGATACGGTGGATCTTCATAGAGATGAGGAGGACAGGCCTCAGTAGAGGATGGGAGGACAGATTTGCCTTGAGCATCCTGCGAGCTTGGGAGCTGCTGAGACCGGGCCTTTCTCAAAGACCTCCCACTTGTGATGAGGAGCGGGCCAGACAGCCACTCATCTGGAGCCCCGCAATGCGCACAGAGCAGGGTCATATGCTGGGTTCTCGGCCTCATCTAGCGTGGGGACCATTGGCGGCAGGCCCAGCGCGTAGTTTTGGAGATTGACAGGCCTTTTGCAATCTCCCGGAGGAGATCCAGGCAGAGAGGCTGAGTCACTTCAGAGGGGGGCTGATTATGAGGGATGACATTCAGGAGGCACTCACTGAGGAGTGGTTCACGCCTTTTGAGCCAGCGGCCCCACGGTGGATGGGAGCCTTTACACAGTTGGAGATCCTGATTGCTGTCAGAGCTTGCACTGAGGATGGTAGATGCCTCTATTATGAGATCCAAGATGAGGGCAGACTTCAGAGAGTGGAGGCGGAGTCGCCTTTGGTTGCAGAGTGCATCTTTCAGAGGATACGCGTAGTGGCCGCCGCTTCTCGAAAGTGGCATATTGATCCAGACCCTGCAGATGTGGACTCTGATTGGCGCATATGGGCATATGCTGCGCGCCCCTTGGCCGGACTCCAGTGGGACCCTGGCGAGTACGAGTGGCATGATCCTTATGCATCCCCTGAATCCACAGAGATCACCTTTTTCCAGTACAATGTTCGGTTGGGGAGGCATATTTTGACTGCGAGGAGGATGGTCTCTCCAGCTGCATCGGAGCATTGGCAGCTACAGGGACTCTCACAAGAGTTCCTGGAGGATTTTTGGGCCAAGCTCTGGGCTAGCCGACAGGCACACAGGATCTCGGCTTTCCAGTGGTGGCTGGTTGCCCACAGGGGCTCTGCAGTTGGCACCTGGCTTGTCTACAGTGGCCTTCCGCCAGCGTGCGTCCGATGTGGCCACCCATTGGAGACACAGAGACATTGCCTATGGGATTGTCCATAGGCGCAACAGATTTGGCTGAGGATGCTGCGCATTTTGGCCCCCCTCTCTCCAGAGGGCATGTATACGTGGGGAGCCGCTGCTTGGTCGACTTCGTCAGGGCAACTCTGGGATACGAGACGGAGCAGGACAGCCAGGCCATCAAATTCATTAGGGGCCAGCCTCGCCTTGTTCCTTCATCGGATTTCTCGACATCCGGCTAGACACAGGAGAGGGATTTACGATGGGAGCTCCTCAGTAGCCTCACCATATGGTTCACCTGGAGAGCCCGTTGTTTCAGGGCCTTTGAGGGAACACTGGAGCCACCAGCAGAGACTGTTCGGGCTATCTAGCAGAAGTTGATTCACACCCTGCGAGGACAGTATGACCTCATCCGGGGCGACTCGGATCGAGCGATCTTGCGGCGCCAGGCCTTCCACACCACTTGGCGCAGCGGCCCTTTCTATACTCTACACGCGGATACCCCCGCTGGCACTACAGGCCACCTGTTTGGATTTTCCCCCCTCCTATTATATGATATAGTACTTTTTATTTGTACTTTTGTTGCACCTAGGGAGAGTCTCCCTAGCTGCCTTGATTGGATCTCTGCTCTGCCTTCTTATGAGCAGGAGAGGGTTTTGTAGCCTAGTGGGCGTTTTTTTATAACTAATGAAAGGATCTTTTCTCGAAAAAAAAAAAGTTTTTTATACTCATTATGTGAGTGTGGGTGAGTGTGGTTGTTACTGGTGAATCTATCTGTACTTAGTGTCTTTAATGTGTAGTTTAATATTCTTAGAAATTTGGATTGTACTTCCCACCTCGGTTTCATTGGTATCAGAGCCCGGTTTGTTTGCTCATACCTTGGTGGAATATTAATCCAGTTTCAAGGGATAGCTCCACATTAAGGTTGCTAATTGAAAATGGATGACTGTCCACCCTCTCATGTGAGTATTTCTCAAGGGAGGCACCTTACAGTTCAACTGGAATTTGATGCTAGAGAAGCTCTCAGACTAAGACATAAGGAAGTGGAGGGACTTCGAGCCCGGCTTTGCATGGAAGAAGAAAAGATTGAGAAGAGCAAAGCTGATTTGGAAGCTAGACAGGTTGAAAAAGGTAAACAAGTTCTTGATACTTCTCATGTAGAGCAAGAGTCTTCTCTATTTGTAGATTTTGCAACTCAATTGCACGTAAATCCCAGAGATTTAGCCCTTTCCTACCTCATAAGGAAAGGTGAAGTGGTTTTGGGAATAGATGCCAACCCTGTATTTGTGAAACCTCTTCGAGATGAGCAAGGAAGTGGGGCTGCCCGGACAGATCATACTCATGTACAAGAGGGCACTTCCACTCTATCTGTGCATTCACTCGCACCACGGGTGGTACCATTGCCTAGATCTCTTTTTGGTGGATCTCGTGGAGGCATGCACATGCAAGAAGAGAATCATGGTGACTCGCAACCCAAAGCCTATGCAGGAAAGCTTATGCATGGAACTCCAAAAGCCACATTTATGCATGATAAAGGCAAGGTGCCACATGTAAATGCTAAGAAGAGCAAAGGGGAAATGTGTGGTGGTGATGCAGGGCTAAAGCATGCATGTAAAGGGAATGACAACTGCTCCTCTGACAACTTCATCTCATCTCAGATAGCTGCTTCTTTAGGCCTTAGCATGGATGATATGGGTGTAGAGATTGATGCATGCTAAGCATTTGCAGATAAGACCGTGAAGGTCACCCCTGTGATTGGGAAACTTCGCATTCATATACAGGGCTATGTAGATCATGAGGACTTTTTGATTGCTCCATTGCAGTGATGTGATGTGTTATTGGAGATGCCTTCGCATGCATGCTTGAATCCAAAGCCTGATTATAAGAATAAGAAGATAGTGATAACAAGCATAAGAAGCATGTCATTGATGCAGGAATAGTTGGGGACACTATTCCAATTGTATCACATATATAGATAAATAAAGCAATGAAGAAGAGCATTTCCTCGTACTTGATTTTTGTTCGTGACCTTGTAGAACATAATAATGTACATGTGGATGTTCTAGATGAAAGCAGGCTAAATTTTCTTCATGGGTTTAGTGATTGCTTTGCAGAGTCATTACTTGCTTGCATGCCACGCCCTAGACCTGAGGATCATATCATTGATCTCATTCCTGGCAGCTCTCCTCCCAATAGGCCCGCTTCCAGAGTCAGCGCTAGCCAACAGGAAGAGCCCAGTGAACCTATGGATGAGGGCCCTCCTGAAGTTGAGGAAATGGAAGAGATACTCCAACCTGAGCAAATCCTTTTTCATAAAGAAAAGAGGCTCCCTGGAGGCCGTTACAGCACCGCTATTATCTAGTTAAGTTTCGCAACTATCCTGCTATATTGATGCGAAATGGTTGGATGACCAGACATTGAAAGATTATCCTCAAATTTTGGATGCCTACTTGGAAGCTTTTTAGTTGCGATCATCTGTTTAGAAGAGCGGGGAGATGTCACCATTTGGCTCCCTGAACAACAACGTATCCTCAAATAAATGCAAAGATTAGATTCTCTTCGGATCTTTCTATGCATTTCGACACGAGTTTGGACTAGTGAATCACCCTCGGGATGTCTAGTATTTGGGCTTTGCTGATATGATCAGTAGTCCTATGAGATGGATTGATATTTCCAAAGGCATGAGAGCTTTGTTGATATGATCACTAGCTCGTCTGGCAGTGCTAGTGTGACTAGTAGGACTGGAGGTGTGACCAGTATGACTGGGAACACTAGAACTCAGGGTCATCTAGTATGACTAGAACCCCTAAGTGAGATACATGGCTTGAGAACGGGGGATTTCCAATGTATATTTGCATATGCAGTTCACTTTATGTATGTGCGAAGATAAAAGATTTTCTAGGTTGCATGACTTGTTTTCGTGTCCTGCATGCTTGCCCATGTTTGATCTCGTAGCATTGGGGATGCCCAGAACTACTCGCTACGAGACTGTGTGGATGCCTTTGCTTGTTGATTTGCCATTGGCTTTTTGCAGGCACCAAAACTGGCCGTCGAAAGGCTCAAAAACAATGTCTAAGGTTTAGTTATATTTCATAAGATGGAGTGTTCACACCACATTAAAAATGGGTGTGAACACCCCAATGGGCACCCCAACTTTTAAGTCAATTGTATTAAAGGACTTGTATCATTTACGAAGGCTGGTTGTATTCAAAAATACAATAATAATAAAGCATCGCTGGCCACGTGTAACATGCCCCCTTCTCCAGCATGTTAGACGACATGGGGAAACGAAGGTGGCTGGCTGGCAAAAATGAGGCGCCGTTTTGACTCCTTCGCACACCGACAGGGAGAAGCGTGGAAAGCAGCCGGAAACATCCAAAGAGAGTCCCACTCTCTTCTTCTCTTGGAATCAGCCGACTGAAGCGAAAAAGGAATTGCTTCTCTCTTGCTTTCTCCCCTGCAGCCCACTGAAGCGTTCTATGCTCTCTCTCTCTCTCTCTCCCACAGGAAGGCTGAAACGTTCGATATCTCTCTTACCCAACAACCGACTGAAGTGATTGAAGCTCTCTCTTTCTCTCATACACAGGAGGAATGATAGTCATCAATATGCTCGCTGGCTGGACTGCACCACAAGTATCTCTCTTTTCCTTTCTTTCGAAACTGAACTACAGGGATACTCCATCATGTCTATTCTTGGCTTTTCCAAGGCTGTGCACAAAGAGGAGAAGAGGGACAGCTTCTCAAAAAACTCTTTCGTTGTTCTCCATTGGGTAGTTTACTGTATACAGGCTCCGTACGAAGTGTGTCACTCGGGCTCCAAACACACTGGTACAGAAGGTTACTGTTTTCCCTCCTCACTCTCTCAGCACAGGGCTCCAAACACTGGTACAGCAGGTTACTGTTTTCCCTCCATACTTACTCATATAGAAAGGCTGAATACAGAAAGGGAGAGTTAATTGTCAGCACAAATCTATCACATACACACATACGGGTGGAGAGCCATTCATCAAATTCAAATGTAGAATCTGCTGAAGCCTCTTCATCGAATAACTTACATTTGATACAAGAGAAGTATCGAAAAAGCAAGTATGTGTTGGAAAGAGTTACTGCACATACATGTTTCCATTTATGTGTGATGACTAGATGAGCCTGGTTCTGGTGGAGCATCTGGTATTGTGTGAGACTGGGAAAGCTTGTGAGAGCCCACATAGCATAGTTACCGCGGAACGGGAGCGTTCCGGGAACGTCGGATGCTAGAACGGGAGCGGAACGGGAACGGGAACGGGAACGATCGGGAACGTCGCGGAACGCCACGTCATATGACATGTCAGCATATGACACAAAAAAAATGTAACTTTTTGTATACGGATAGCCAAATATGCTTCATAATATTTGCTCCCCCAAGACATGAACATACATTTCTGCAAGCAAAACTTTTTTTTTTAAAAAAAATCGGAACGTTTCGGGACGCTCCGGGAACGTGCCTTCGCCCGGAACGGCGTTCCGACGTTCCAGGAAGGCGGAACAACGTTCCGTGGTAACTATGCCACATAGTAGCCTATGTGAGATTGGGCATCTCCTGTGGAGATCTACACAACGCTAGTGTGAAGCTAGAAACACCCCTTGCCTTGGGCTTGGGCGGAGTAACTTGTTTTACTTTGTTTTCATCTTTGATACTTGGAAATCCGATGCAAGAGTACCCTCTACATGTGTCTGCAAGGGGGGGGGGAAGGGGGATTCCGGACCCATCGTGTGTCAACTTCTCTAAGTCTTTTATACTCATTAAGTGAGTGTGGGTGAGTGTGTTGTTACTAGTGAGTCTGTCTGTACTTAGTGTCTTTAAGGTGAAGTTTAATATTCTTAGAAATTTGGATCGTACTTCCCACCTCAGTTTCAGCAGCAGTTGGTGGACCCATTGACATTCTCTTCATTCAAGAGCACCATCTTTCAGAGGGGCGTACCCGCCAGTGCAGGAAGATCTTGCAAGGCAAGAGACACACCTTCTAGTCCCACTATTTTGGCCTCTCCAGGACACATGGTGAAGTATGCATTTCTGTCAATGAGTAGCTAGCTATTGCCAACACTGGTCGACTCAAGCACCATTGTCACTGGGCAAGCTCAATGGGTGACCATTAGGATTGGAGAGGATTGTGTGGGCTTCATGAATGTATACACGCCGGATGCTGCAGCAGGGAGAGATACCATGCCAGAGCCTCTTTTTGGATGCAAGCGGGAGACAGGGTCACTGCAGATTTCTTTGAGATTGCAGGCCCCACACAGGCGGAGAGAGGGTGTCCGCAGGTTGCGAGACCAGGATGGATCCATTGTTACAGACTCCCCCTCGTGTGAGAGCCATTGCCACAAATTTCTTTTAGCACTCTTCTCACAGGTACCCCCATTTCCTCAAGTGTTGGACGCGCATATGCCAGTTTGGCGGCATACGAGAGAGGTGGTCCCGAACACTCTCCGGACCCGACGCCCTTCACATCTGTGGAGCTAGCAAAGGCTATGATGGCATTACCTAGAGGTAAATGCCTTGGAGAGGACAGGCTTCCGGTCTCCTTATTTGTACATCATCGGGATCTCATGGAAGGTGGCCTCAGGGTTGCCTTCAATGAGATAATGGTTACAAGAGCCATGCCAGAGAGGTTGTCTGAGGGATTGATCCACTTGATTCCCAAGGAGGGTGGTGACAAATTGGAGATTTGGCAGAAGCCGTCTACGTACTACCTACAAAATTCTAGCCAAGGCCATCAACCGGAAACTGCAACCTTTTCTCTCCGAATTCATTCATGGTAAACAGACGGGTTTTGTTCAAGATCGGAGTATTCTGAAACATCTTCATCTTCGGGGGGGGGGGGGGGGGGGTGGTGGAGGGGGTGTCGACTAGGATGTGTCTGTAGGATCTGATTGTTCCTCCTTCTTGATTTCAAAGAAAGCCTATGACAAAGTAGTTTGGAGCTTTTAGGAGGGCACGATGTGCAAGATGGGTTTCCCAGAGGAGTGGGTCCAAGGTGTCTCGGGACTCAACTCGGCTTCACACAGCCAGGTTCTTATTCAGGGAGCTAGAGGTGGCAGATTTCCACTTTCTTGCTCGCTCAAGCAGGGGTTCCCTCTAGCAACGTATCTCTTCTTGATTGTAATTTGTCGTCGAGGCCATGAGTAAATTTCTTTCCACCCACGAGACCGGGCTCCAAGGAGTGCGTCTTCCTATCCACGCACATCAGGAGCTGCTTGATTCCGAGTTCGCCGACAACACGACAGCATACCTATCGAGGGATGGGGGGAACCTCCAGAGGTTCGCCAAGGCGATTGAGATGTTTTGTCGTGCATCCGAAGCACAAATCAACTAGCACAAGCTGCGTGGATTTTGGGTTGGCTCATCGCCTGTCCTGACCTGGCATCCACTTGAGGCTTTTTAGTGGGTATCTGACAGGCACTCCAGTTCATTATCTTGGATGCTAGGCTGGCATTGACTTCTCCCCTGAGCAACAGCTAGCCCCTCTTCTTCTGAGCATTCGAAAAAAGCTATCATACTAGAGTTCTACCAGGCTTTCCTTAGCTGGCCGGGTTGTGGCGAACTAGGTTCTTCTCGCCACCATCTCAACATCACCTCCTGCTTGCTAGTCTTTCTCCCAGGCCTGTATAGGTCAGATTCAGCATTTATCCAAAACTGTCTGTGGATTGGCAGTGAACGAGAGACCTGCCCAAGCCAAGGTGACCTAGGGAGTGATCATTCAGCCGCAAACACATAGGAGGCTTGGGCATCGTTGACCCCTCTATTCAGAGCCGTGCCTTGTTGGGCAAGTTGATTGTTCGAGGACTTCTTCCAGGTGGTGAGCCTTGGAAGGATTTCTTCCCGGCACGATATATCCCTCACAGTTCATGGCATAGAGATGAGAGCTCCTCACACACTGTCTGGAACCAAGGTGTGAATGGGGATTTTCCACAGAGGAAAAGCTACCGCCTGCTGTCCCCATGCTGCTTCTACTCAAAAGCCATCTTTTGGGCCAAACTTTGCCAGTAAATGCTCCAGCTTTCTTTTGTGGAAAATCCCCGTTCACACCTTGGTTCTAGACAGTGTGTGAAACGCTGTTCAAGAAGGCAAAACTCAAACCGGGTTGACCGGGTTGACCGCGAGCCAGGGATACCATTGGCAAGAGGAGACTGAGCCGGACTAAAAAGCTAAAAGCCACTTTTCAAAAAGCAGCTCTAGGGCCAAAAAGCAAGGTCCTAGGCTGAAGCTTTCGCCCCCCCCCCCCGCGCTACCGCCTGCACGCACAGCCCCCTCCCCGCCCTCGCGACTGCTCCCCCTGCCTGCTCCGTCCTCTCCGCCCTCACGACTGCTCCCCCCGCCTGGCTTTCTCGCGCCCCCTGCCCCCCTTCTCTTTCGTGCCTGCCGCCCCCTGCTTGCCTGCCCTGTCTCCTTCGCGCCCCCTGCTCTCTCCCCTTCACCTGCCCCCTCCGCCCTCTCCCCCCCCCCCCCCCCTTTTTCGCGTTTCCTCCGCCCCCCCCCCCCTGCCCTTTCGCCGCCTCTGCATTACACCCCTCCCCCCTCAAAAAATTTTTTTTTTCCCACCCCCCTCTATTTTCAGCCCCTTCCCCCCCCCCCTCCCCTCTGTCTCCCCCCTCCCCCTCTGTCTTCCGGCCTTTTCCCCTCCGCCCGTCCCCGCTCCGCATTTTGTGCAGCTCGGTTCTTGCAGGACACTCTGTTTTTGCTTCACCTTCGACTAGCTTCAGACACTGATGGAGGTTCCTCCCGCCCCACCTCAAAGGACTCTTCCGCAGCCCCCTCGCCCGCCCCCTGAGGATACCCCCTTCAGACTCTCTCTTTCGCCAGAAGAGGAAGCGAGCCTCGCCGCAGAGGTGGAACGCCTCCAGGCACATTCCACCATCTCCCGTATAGTTGGCACTAGCCCCAGCAGAGGGAGATCCGGGATCTTCTCCAAGCCCACCTTTTTGCAGATGTGGGCAAGATCCTGGACGTTCAGTTACTCGGCCCGCGGACACTACCAGATGAGTTCAAGACAGGCCAGGCGTGGCCCAAGTCCTAGCCATGAGTCCCCTTGACATCAGGGGCGCTCGGGCCTTCTTCAGACCTTGGCAGCATGGCTTCGACCCAGCAGTGGCCAAGCAAGGAGAGCGCCTATTCCATGTCACAGTTTGCTTCCCTGGACTCCGCCGCGAGTACCTTCCGCTCCTTTCTATGGATAGGAGCATTGGTGGGCTCGGTGTTGAAGACTGGCCCCACAGTAGCTTCAGTGGTGGCTAGAGCAGCTGGCCTGCCTTCAGTCAAAATTTTGGTTCCTCACATCTGTGGAGTTTTCGGGGCTCCCGAACCAGTGTTTTATATGCAGGCAGGTCGGCCCTCGCAGGAGACCCCGACCTTCACCGCAGCAGCTGGCCCCCGATGGCCCGCTTACAGATGCGGCTCGGCAGGCAGCCTCCGGGACACCTACTCAGCCCACACAGACCTCGGATTGGTAGCCTGGACAGGGGCGCCGTAGAGGGAGACAGCCACAACAGCAATGCCCAGAGACCGATGCAGCAGCGGTCAGTCTCAACATCACTGGGTTCCAGTGAGGAACAGCTTTGCTCCCCTCCAGGAGGAGGACCCCAGCACAGACTAAGGATCAGGAGATGCCAGCACCCCCTCCTTCGCCCCCACCCCCCCTCCCGCCCCGCTTCCACCTTCGCCTCCTCCCGCTCCCGCTCCCGCTTTGTCAGCGGCTCCTTCCCCACCCCCTTCTCCCCCCCCTCCTCCCCCTCCGCTCGCCTTAGCTCAACGCGAGGCCCTGGCAGTATCCTGGCGCTCACCTGCAGTCCGGCGGGCCTTGAGCACTGACCTTGCTCGAGCACCACAGAGGAGACCTACCATGCCAATTCGGGCTTCACAGATATCCTCTATCCTCAGTCGACTGAGTAGTCTCGACACTAGACAGCGCTCGGAGGCTTTTGACTACTCCTTCACACGGCTTTTTGGAGCGGAGGGCCCCCATGAGCCAGCACCCATCAGAGTTCATGTGGTGATACCTCCGGCCCGAGGGAAGGAGGCACTTGATTTAGCGGTGACCTTCTCCTTCCCTCTCTATGGCGCTAGCGACCGGGAGTGGACTCTGGATCTCGCTCTTAGCATTTTGAAGACTCAGGCAGTTGAGTTTTCTCACCGTGTGAGCGATCTGGAGATGACAGACATGATAGGCCGACTCTGGGAGCTAGCTCATTTCTTTGATACCGGGAGTGCGGATGCCTCCGGGATTCGACATTTGGTGGTTCGCATAGTGGCAGACCTAGCACGCGACCCTCGTTATGTATGCATACACGAGGTTGCTCTCTCTGAGCGGGAGGCAGTCGCCATGGGACACAGCCACTGGCGCCTGATCCAAGATTCTTGCAGCACACCGGGTGGGCAGATTCGTAACCGCTCGGATGGGGACTATTCTCCATCCAAGCCGCTTACTAAGGCCCGCCGTATGGCTGAGACAGCCTCCACTTCAGCAGGTCATCCATGATGATCATCTCATGGAATGTACAGGGCCTTGGCGGCGCACACTATGTACGTTATCGTGGTTGCTTGAGGCAGGAGCTTTAGAGATGCCTGGTTGGGGGCAGTATTGATATTTTGATGATGCAGGAGCACCATTTGAGTGAGAGCAGGATTCGGAGATATGGTTCGCTGATGCCTGGTAGATGGGACACATTTTGGTCTGCAGGGTTTGGCACCTTGGGTGGGCAGGGAGGAGTATGTATGGTCATTGCGGATGTATGGCGGCGGGCCATTGTGGATCGCGGGGTCATTGTGCCTGGTAGAGCGCAATATGTTATTCTGAGGATGCACGATGAGCACTTTGGTGTGCTCAATGTCTATGCGCCCAACCATGCTAGTGCCAGAGCAGAGTTCTGGACCCTTGTTACAAATGCATTGCCCGAGGCCGCACATTGGTGTGTCGGGGGAGACTTCAACATGCTTGAGGACCCGGCCCATAGGGTGGGAGGCAGTCATGTTACAGTGCACGGCACGGAGCTTGCAGCTTGGAAGTGATTTTGTATGACACTGCGGATCACTGATGCATGGCACCATGAGGCTTTCTCCCGTTCTCAGGACAGTCTTAGTTTTTCTCGATCGGATCGCCGGCAGGGAGGGACTAATCTATCACGGATTGATCGCTTCTATGTGGGCGACAGGTTCGGAGAGCGTGGTGGCTCCGTTGGCATTCTCGCTGGCACCTCTTTTTTAGACCATGCGCCAGTTATTTTGACACTTGAGGAGAGGACACGGGAGACCAGCTTGCAGTTGAGGATCCCAGAGAGGATACTTACAGATTCCAGTCTTTCTGAGGACATTGAGAGGATATGGCATGAGAACCAGAGCTCTGACCTGGATGTAGCAGGCCAGTGTGCCCAGGGACTCATCGAGCTCAGCTCTTTTTTGCACGTTGTAGCCTTGACACGGCTGGGAGAGACACGAGAGCAGGAGCGTCGCTTGAGACGTAGCCTTGCTTCGCTCCAACGCCTTCAAGAGCAGCAGCCTACATGTGAGTGGGTCCCAGCTGAGCCAGGCACGCCAGGAGGTTAGAGAGGCAGAGGAGCAAAGACATGAGTTCTACTATCATCGCCAGCCCTCTCAGTGGACGCAGCTTGGTGATAGAGTGACTGGGGAGTTCTTTGAGATTACCGGACCCCGCCATGCTCGAGCAGGAGTACGCCAGCTCAGGAGGCAGGACAGATCGTTAGCCACCACTGAGCTCGGGGAGATTAGAGCCATTGCCACTGAGACTTGCTTTCAGCGGAGCCAGCCGCGGAGGCACGTGATGCTTGCAGAAAGACTGTGTGGGCCCATGTGCAGAGGAGGTCGTATGCGCACAGTTCTAGGTGAGCCTCTTTCAGAGGATGAGCTTGTTGAGGCTTTGAGGGTCCTTCCGCGCCATAGTTGCCCTGGGGAGGACGGATTGACGCCTGTCTTCTTTATGCGCTATTGGGACCTTTTGGGGCCAGGCCTCCGCAGGCGCTTTCAGTATGTTTTGGACACTGGGGTGATGCCACAGAGCTTTTCAGAGGGCTTGATCTTTCTTATCCCCAAGAGGCAGGGAGTGTCAAATGATATTCGGCATTGGAGACCTATTACGATCCTCAATATTGTCTACAAGGTCCTGGCAAAGGCCTTGAGTTTGAGGATCCAGCCCTTCCTTGGGGAGCTAATTCATGCTACCCCGACAGGATTCGTCAAGGAGCGCAGTATCCTTGACAACATTTTCACCTTCTGGGAGGCGATGGCCCGAGCTAGATTTCTCGATGAGGACCTGGTCGTGATGCTTCTCGATTTTGAGAAGGCATACGATAGAGTCGATTGGGGTTTCTTAGAGGGCACTATGCTTCGCCTGGGTTTTGAGCCAGTCTGGATTCGAGGAGTGGCGGCTCTATATTCCACAGCTCGTAGCCAGGTGCTGATGGCAGGAGGACGGGGGCTGAGTTTTGAGTTGACCAGATCAGTCCGTCAGGGGTGCCCTCTCGCCCCGTTTCTCTTTCTCTTCATTGCTGAGGCTATGAGCATGTATCTGACAGCAGAGAGGTTGGTTTGAGAGGACTCCAGCTTCCGGTCCGGGGTAAGGACCTGCTCGATTCTGAGTTTGCTGATGACACGGGATTGTTTTTGCATGGCCAGGAGGCCAATCTTCAGAGGGTCGCTACAGGTTTTTGGTGTAGCTTCGGGAGCATTGATCAATTGGCGCAAGACAGTGGCCTTTTGGATTAGTAGCGCCCCCCCCCGGCATGGAGCCAAGACCCGGGTTTTAGATGGATTCCTCCTGGCACAGCAATGCGGTATTTGGGATGCCAGATTGGACTTGATTTGTCACCTGAGCAGTAGATCGCCCCGCTTCTTCTGAGCATTCGGAAGAAGCTTTTGTATTGGAGTACAGCTCGGCTATCCTTGGCTGGGAGGGTGGTGGTGACAAATCAGGTGCTTTTAGCGACCATGTGGTACATCACGTCTTGCTGGATCTTCTCGAGCTCTTGCATCAGCCAGGTATAGAGGCTGATCAGGAACTTTCTTTGGTCTGGGCGGGATGGTCAGCCAGCCCGGGCTAAGGTTGCTTGGCCAGTTATTACTCTTCCGCTAGCCCAGGGGGGCTTGGGCATTATAGATCCAGTTGATCAGAGTAGAGCCTTATTGGGGAAGCTTATTGTTCAGGGGCTGCTTCCAGGCGCGGAGCCTTGGAAGGAGCTTCTTTGTCAACGACTGTAGGTTAGGGCTCCCCCAACAGGGGGCACTTGGGCACCAGAGATACGATGGATCTTCATAGAGATGAGGAGGACAGGCCTCAGTAGAGGATGGGAGGACAGATTTGCCTTGAGCATCCTGCAAGCTTGGGAGCTACTGAGACCGGGGCTTTCTTAGAGACCTCCTACTTGTGATGAGGAGCGGGCCAGACAGCCGCTCATCTGGAGCCCCGCGGTACGCACAGAGCAGGGTCATATGCTGGGTTCTCGACCTCATCTAGCCTGGGGACCATTGGCGAGACAGGCCCAGCACGCAGTTTTGGAGACTGGCAGGCCTTCTACAATCTCCCAGAGGAGATCCAGGTGGAGAGGCTGAGTCACTTCAGAGGGGGGCTGATTATGAGGGATGACATTTAGGAGGCACTCACTGAGGAGTGGTTCACGAATCACGCCTTTTGAGCCAGCGGCCCCACGGTGGATGGGAGCCTTTACACAGTTGGAGATCCTGATTGCTGTCAGAGCTTGCACTGAGGATGGTAGATGCCTCTACTATGAGATCCAAGATGAGGGCAAACTTCAGAGAGTGGAGGCGGAGTCGCCTTTGGTTGCAGAGTGCATCTTTCAGAGGATACGAGTAGTGGCCGCCGCTTCCCGGAAGTGGCATATTGATCCAGACCCTGCAAATGTGGACTCTGATTGGCACATATGGGCATATGTTGTGCGTCCCTTGGCCCAACTCCAGTGGGACCCTGCCGAGTACGAGTGGCATGATCCTTATGCGTCCCCCGAGGCCACAAAGATCACCTTTTTCCAGTACATTGTTTGGTTGGGGAGGCATATTTTGACTGCGAGGAGGATGGTCTCTCCAGCTGCATCGGAGCATTGGCGGCCCTCTCACAGGAGTTCCTGGAGGATTTTTGGACAAGGCTCTGGGCTAGTCGACAGGCACGCAGGATCTCAACTTTCCAGTGGCTGGTTGCCCACAGGGGCTCTGCAGTTGGCACTTGGCTTGTATACAGTGGTCTTCCGGCGGCCTGCATCCGATGCGGCCACCCATTGGAGACACAGAGACACTGCCTATGGGACTGTCCACAGGCGCAGCAGATTTGGCTGAGGATGCTATGCATTTTGGCCCCTCTCTCTCCAAAGGGCATGTATACGTGGGGTGCCGCTGCTTGGTCGACTTCGTCAAGGCCTGCTCTGGGATACGAGACGGAGCAAGACAGCCAGGCTATCAGATTCATTAGGGGCCAGCCTCGCCTTGTTCCTTCACCGGATTTCTCGTCCGCCGGCTGGACACAGGAGAGGGATCTACAATGGGAGCTCCTCAGCAGCCTCACCATATGGTTCACCTGGAGAGCCCGGTGTTTCAAGGCCTTTGAGGGGAGACTGGAGCCACCAGCAGAGACTGTTCGGGGGATTTGGCAGGAGTTGATCCACACCCTGCGAGGACAGTATGACCGCATACGGGGCGACTCGGATGTGGCGATCTTGCGGCGCCAGGCCTTCCACACCACTTGGCGCAGCGGCCCCTTCTATACCCTACACACGGGTACCCCCGCTGGCATTACAGGCCACCTGTTTGGATTTTTCCCCCCTCGTATTGTATGATATAGCCTCTCAGTTAATTGTACTGATATTTGTACTTTTTTGCACCTAGGGAGAGTCTCCCTAGCTGCCTTGATTGGATCTCTGCTCTGCCTTCTTATGAGCAGGAGAGTTTTTGTAGCCCAGCGGGCGTTTTTTTATGACTAATGAAAGGATCTTTTCTCGGAAAAAAAAAAAGCAAGGTCGTAAAGCCATAAAAGCAAAGCATAAAAGAACAAGCATAAGTGGTTTGTAGGGCAGTATGTCCACGCCTCTTGTGACCAGCGTGCGATGCTGAGGCAGAATATCTCCTTGACCATGATTCTGATGAGGCTGAAAGTGATACATGGTTTTATTTTATATCACCCGACGCCTCGAGATTTCAGACTTTCCTGCCATATTTTTTTTTTTTTTTCGAGAAAAGATCCTTTCATTAGTTATGTAAAAAAAACGCCCGTAGGGCTACAAAGGAGATCTCTCCTGCTCCTAACAGAGAGAAGAGCAGTGAATACATCATGGCAGCCCGGGAGACTCTCCCTAGGTGCTGCAAAATACAAACATCAGTCTAGAGGACTGAACGGCTAAATCATACAATGGGGGGGGGAAAGAGCCAAACAGGTGGCCTGTAGTGCCAACGGGGGGATCCCGTGAGTAGGGTGTAGAACGGGCCGTAGCGCCAAGTGGTATGAAAGGCCTGGCGCCGTAAGATCGCCTCATCCGAGTCTCCCCGGATGCGGTCGTACTGTCCTCGCAGGGTGTGGATCAACTCCTGCCAAATCCCTCGAACAGTCTCTGCTGGTGGCTCCAATCTCCCCTCAAAGGCCGTGAAGCACCGGGCCCTCCAGGTGAACCAGATGGTGAGGCTGCTGAGGAGCTCCCATCGTAAATCCCTCTCCTGTGTCCAGCTGGCGGACGAGTAATCCGGTGCCGGAACCAGGCGAGGCTGGCCCCTAATAAATCTGATGGCCTGACTGCCCTGCTCCATCTCATAGCCCATAGCAGGCCCTGACGAAGTCGACCAAGCAGCGGCACCCCACGTAAACATACCCTCTGGAGAGAGGGGGGCCAGAATACGCAGCATCCGCAGCCAAATCTGCTGAGCCTGAGGGCAGTCCCAAAGGCAATGTCTCTGTGTCTCCATAGGGTGGCCACATCGGACGCAGGCCGCCGGAAGACCGCTGTAAACAAGCCAAGTGCCAACTGCTGAGCCCCTGTGGGCGACCAGCCACTGAAAAGCTGAGATCCTGCGGGCCTGTCGACTAGCCCAGAGCCGAGCCCAGAAATCCTCCAGGAACTCCTGTGATAGTCCCTGCAATCGCCAATGCCCCGCTGCCGCTGGAGAAACCGTCCTCCTCGCCGTCAAGATATGCCGTCCCAGCCGAACAGTATACTGGAAAAATGTGATCTCTGTGGCCTCAAGGGATGCATAAGGATCATGCCACTCGTACTCTCCGGGGTCCCACTGCAGCCGGGCCAAGGGGCGCGCTGCATATGCCCATATGCGCCAATCCGGGAGCACGTCAGCAGGGTCGGGGTCAATATGCCACTTCCGAGAAGCGGCAGCCACTACCCGAATCCTCTGAAAGGTGCACTCTGCAACCAAAGGCGACTCCACCTCCACTCTCTGGAGTCGGCCCTCATCCTGAATCTCATAATAGAGGCATCTGCCATCCTCAGTGCTAGCTCTGACAGCAATCAGGATCTCCAACTGTGTGAAGGCACCCATCCACCGTGGGGCCACTGGCTCGAGAGGTGTGAACCACTCCTCTGTAAGTGCCTCCTGAATATCATCTCTCATAATCAACCCCCCTCTGAAGTGACTCAGCCTCTCCACCTGGGTCTCCTCTGGTAGACTGCAGAAAGCCTGCCAGTCTCCAAAACTACGAGCTGGGCCTGCCGCTAAAGGTCCCCAGGCTAGACGAGGCCGAGAACCCAGCATATGACCCTGCTCTGTACGAACCGCTGGGCTCCAGATGAGCGGCTGCCTGGCCCGCTCCTCAACACAAGACGGAGGCCGCAGAGAGAGCCCCGGTCTCAGTAGCTCCCAAGCTCGCAGGATACTCAAAGCAAATCTGTCCTCCCATCCTCTACTGAGGCCTGTCCTCCTCATCTCTATGAATATCCAGCGAATCTCTGGTGCCCAAGTACCCCCTGCAGGAGGCGCCCGGGCCTGCAGTCGCTGCAAGAGGAGCTCTTTCCAAGGCTCAGCGCCTGGAAGCAACCCCCGAACAATAAGCTTCCCCAATAAGGCTCTACTCTGATCGACTGGATCTATAATGCCCAAACCGCCCTGAGCCAGCGGAAGTGTAATAACTGCCCATGCAACCTTTGCCCGGGCTGGCTGACCGTCCCGCCCAGACCACAGAAAGTTCCTGATCAGCCTCTGTACCTGGCTGATGCAAGAGCTCGAGAAAATCCAGCAAGACGTAATGTACCACATAGTCGCTAACAGCACCTGATTTGCCACCACCACCCTCCCAGCCAAGGATAGTCGAGCTGTACTCCAATACAATAGCTTCTTCCGAATGCTCAGAAGAAGCGGGGCAATCTGCTGCTCAGGTGACAAATCGAGGCCAATCTGGCATCCCAAATACCGCACTGCTGTGCCGGAAGGAATCCATCTAAAACCGGGGTCCGGACTCCATGCCGGAGTGGGAGCACTACTGATCCAAAAGGCCACTGTCTTGCGCCAATTGATCAATGCTCCCGAAGCTGCACTAAAAACCTGGAGCGACTGCTCTGCCCGAATAAGATTGGCCTCTTGGCCATGCAAAAATAAGCCCGTGTCGTCTGCAAACTCTGCATCAAGCAAATCCTCCCCCCGGACTGGGAGCTGAAGTCCTCTCAAACCAACCTCCTCTGCCGTCAAATACATACTCATAGCCTCCGCAAAGAAGAGAAAAAGGAAAGGGGCGAGAGGACACCCCTGACGGACTGATCTGGTCAGCTCAAAACTCGGCCCCCGACCTCCTGCAATCAGCACCTGGCTGCGAGCTGTGGAATACAAAGCTGCCACCCCTCTGATCCATCCTGGCTCAAAGCCCAGGCGCAGCATAGTGCCCTCTAAGAATCCCCAATCAACTCTATCGTATGCCTTCTCAAAATCGAGAAGCATCACGACCAAGTCCTCGCCAAGAAACCTAGCTCGGGCCGTCGCCTCCCAAAAAGTAAAGATGTTGTCAAGGATACTGCGCTCCTTGACAAATCCTGTCTGAGTAGCATGAATCAACTCCCCCAGGAAGGGCTGGATCCTCAAACTCAAGGCCTTTGCCAAGACCTTGTATACAGTATTGAGGATCGTAATAGGCCTCCAATGCCGAATGTCATCCGATACTCCCTCCCCCTTGGGGATAAGATAGATCAAGCCCTCTGAAAAGCTCTGAGGCATCATCCCAGTGTCCAAAACATGCTGAAAGCCCCTGCGGAGGCCTGGTCCCAAAAGGTCCCAATAGCGCATAAAAAAGGCCGGCGTCAGTCCGTCCTCCCCTGGGCAACTATGTCGCGGCAGGACCCTCAAGGCCTCGGCAAGCTCAGTCTCTGACAGAGGCGCACCTAGAACTGTGCGCATATGGTCTGTGACCCTCCTCTGCACATGGGCCCACACTGTCTGTCTGCATACATCTCGATACTCAGTGGCTGGCTCCGCTGAAAGCAAGTCACGATAAAAAGCAGTGGCAATGGCTCTGATCTCCCCGAGCTCAGTAGCTAACGATCCATCCGGTCTACCAAGCTGGCGAACCCCTGCTCGCGCATGACGGGGTCCAGTGATCTCAAAAAACTCCCCAGTCACTCTATCACCAAGCTGCGTCCACTGAGAGGCCTGACGACGATAGTAAAACTCATGTCTCTGCTCCTCTGCCTCTCTAACCTCCTGGCGTGCCTGGCTCAGCTGGGACGCCACCCACTCACATGCAGGCTGCTGCTCCTGAAGGCGCTGTAGCGAAGCAAGGCTGCGTCTCAGCCGTTGCTCCCTCTCGCGAATCTCTCCCAGTCGTGTCAAAGCTGCAGCGTGTAGAAAAGAGCTAAGATCAATGAGTCCCTGGGCACACTGGCCCGCTGCATCCTGGTCAGAGCACTGACTATCATGCCAGATCCTCTCAATGTCCTCAGCGAGACTGGGGTCTGCAAGTACCCTCTCTGGGATCCTCAACTGCAAGCTGGGCTCCCGTGTCCCCTCCTCCAAAGTCAGTATAACTGGCGCATGATCTGAAAATGAGGTGCCAGCAAGAATGCCGACGGAGCCCCCTCGCTCCCCCAACCAATCGCCCACATAAAAGCGATCAATCCGAGATAGATTAGTCCCTCCCTGCCGGCGATCCGACCGAGAGAAACTAAGACTGTCCTGAGACCGGGAGAAAGCCCCATGCTGCCATGCATCAGTGATCCTCAATGTCATACAAAACCGGTCCCAAGCTGCAAGCTCCGTGCCGTGCACTGTAACATGACTGCCTCCCACCCTATCTGCCGGGTCCTCAAGCATGTTGAAGTCTCCCCCAACACACCAATGTGCGGCCTCTGGCAATGCATCTGTAACCTGAGTCCAGAACTCTGCTCTGGCACTAGCATGATTGGGCGCATAGATGTTGAGCACACCCAATAGCTCATCATGCATCCTCAGAATGACATACTGTGCTCTACCAGGCACAATGATCCCTCGATCCACAATGGCCTGCCGCCATGCATCTGCAATAACCATGCATACTCCTCCCTGTCCTCCCAAAGGACCAAACCCTGCAGACCAGAAAGTGTCCCATCTACCAGGCATCACCGAACCATATCTCCGGATCCTGCTCTCACCCAAGTGATGCTCCTGCATCATCAGAATGTCAATGCTGCCACCAACCAGGCATCTCTGTAGCTCCTGCCTCAAGCAGCCTCGATAGCGTATAAAGTGTGCTCCGCCAAGGCCCTGTACATTCCATGAGATGATCCTCATGGATGTCCTACTGAGGTGGAGGCTGTCTCAGCCGTGCGGCGGGCCTTCGCAAGCGGCTTGGATGGAGAGTAGTCCCCATCCGAACGGCTGCGAGTCTGCCCACCCGGTGTACTGCAAGAATCCCGGATCAGGCGCCAGTGGCTGTGACCCATGGCGACTGCCTCCTGCTCGGACATAGTAACCTCGTGAATACTCACATATCCTGGGTCGCGTGCCAAATCTGCAACTATGCGCACGACCAAATGCCGAATCCCGGATGTATCCACACCCTCGGGATCCAAGACAAAATGAGCCAACTCCCAAAGTCGGCCTAGCACATCTGTAACCTCCAAGTCGCTCATGTGATGAGAAAACTCAACTGCCTGAGTCTTCAACGTGCTGAGAGCGAGCTCTAGAGTCCACTCCCGATCACAAGGTCCACATAGAGGGAAAGAGAAGGCCACCGCTGAGTCTAGTGCCTCCTCCCCGCGGGCCGGAGGTATCACTACATGCACCCGGATGGGTGCTGGCTCATGGGGGCCCTCTGCTCCAAAAAGCCGTGTGAAGGTATAATCAAACGCCGCCGAGCGCTGTCGAATGCCGAGACGACTCAGCCGACTGCGGATAGATGAAATCCGTGAAGCCCTAATCGGCATAGGTCTCCTCTGTGATGCTCGAGCGAGGTCAGTGCTCAGCGCCCTCCGGACTGCAGGTGAGCGCCAGGGAGCTGCCAGAACCTCCCGGGAAGGCGAGGCGGGTGGAGGGGGAGGAGGGGGAGGCGAGGGAGGAGGAGAGGGAGCCGCTGCCGAGGCCGGAGCGGGGACGGGAGGAGGCGAAGGTGGAAGCGAGGCGGTGGGAGGGGATGGGTGCGGGGGAGGTGAAGGAGGGGGAGCTGGCATCTCCTGGTCCTCGGTCGCTGCAGGGGTCTCCTCCTGAAGGGGAGCAAATCTGTTCCTCACGGGAACCCAGTGAGGCTGAGACTGTTGCTGCTGCTGCAGCGGTACCTGGGCGTGCTGCTGTGGCTGTCTCCCTCGACGGCGCCCCTGTCCAGGCTGCCACTCCGAGGTCTCTGTGGCCTGAGCAGGTGTCCCTGAGGCAGCCTGCCGAGCCGAATCTGTGGGCGGGCCATCCGTGGCCTGCTGCTGTGGTGAGGGCCGAGGTCTCCTGCGAGGGCAGGCCTTGGCCAAATGACCGACCTGCCTGCAAATGAAGCACTGGTTCGGGAGCCCCGAGAACTCAACTCTCTGATCTATCCACCCCCCCCCTATCCTAGGTAGCTGAATGACCTTAGGAAGGGAGGAGATGTCAGATACCAACACTCTGACCGAAGGTAGCCCAGCTGCTCTGGCCACCACTGAAGCTGCTGAGGGGCCCGTCTCAAGAACCGAGCCCACCAATGCTCCGAGCCTGGAGAGGAGCGGAAGATACTCCCGGCGGAGACCAGGGAAACAAACTGTAATATGGAAGAGGCGCTCTCCCTGCTCCGCCGCAGCTGGGTCAAATCCATGCTGCCAAGGCCTGAAGAAAGCCCGAGCACCCCTGATATCCAGAGGACTCATGGCAAGGACCTTGGCAACGCTCTGGGCGGCCTCGAACTCGATCTGATAATGTCCCCGGCCCAAGAGCTGTACATCAAGGATCTTGCCCACATCTGCAAGAAGGCGAGCCTGAAGTAGATCCCTGATCTCCCCTCTGCTGGGGCGAGTGCCGACTATACGGCAGATGGTGGAGTGAGCCTGAAGGCGTTCCACCTCTGCGGTGAGGCTCGCTTCCTCTTCCGGCGAAAGAGAAAGCCTGATGGGGATGACCTCGGGGGCGGGCGAGGGGGCTGCGGAAGAGTCCCTCTGAGGCGAGGCGGGAGGAGTCTCCATCAGAGTCTGAAACTCAAGCGAAGGCGAGGCGAAAGAGAAAAACCCCAGCAAGAAGCGGGCTGCACACCAAGAGGCGGAAGACGGATGACGAAGAGGAAAAAAACAAAAACCCCAAGGGGGGAAAGGCAGCGCGACAGAGGAAGGGGGGGGGGGGGGGCGGCGAACGCGAGAAGGAGAGGGGGGGGGGGCGCTGCTGAATGGAGGCGGGCGAGAGGAGAGCGAGGAGGCGGGGGGGCCAGCAGGCGGCAGCGGGGGGGGGGTGACGAGCAGGTGGAAGCGGGGGGGATGGCGAATAGGCGGCAGCGGGGGGGGGACAGGCGGAAGCGGGGGGGAATGGCGAGCAGGCAGCAGCGGGGGGGGGGGAAGGCGAAATGGCGAAGAGGGGAGGGGGCGAAACAGGCGAAAAGGGGGGCGGCGCAGCAGCGAGGTAGGAGAGGGGGGGCGCAGCGGCAAGGGAGGGGGAGCGAAGGTGCGCAGAGCTGGGGGGGGGGGCGGGAGCTTCAGCGAGCCTAGTTGCTAAGGGTTATCGAAAGCCAACACTTTCCTGCCATATTTATAGACTCCTTAGTCACTTTATTCCTAAAGGAGAAGATAGTAGCTCCCTGGCAGTAAGGGAACATTTGTATTGGGGCATGTCTATCGCCTAGTACCGCCATCTTATGCGTCTCCCGAGGAGATTTTGACTTCTGGAGCCGAGCCGCTCTATGTACATATTGTAACCTTTATATAAATAAAGAAACGCTGGTTTTATTTGCGAAATATTTTATTGTATAAAGTGAAAAAACAGAAAAAAAGGCAAAAGCAAAAGCATGGATAAGATTTTGGCAAACAGCTGGGCCCTCTTCAAGTATAAAAAGGCTTGAACCTCTCTTGTAGCACCATGAGCAAGATCATTGAAGGAGCTTGAAGATCATCTACTTCATCATCATCATCAAGATTGTGGGAGAGTGCAAGAAGATCATCATCATCGTTGGGGCCTGAAACTCCATCGCCACCTATCTGGGAGCTGCTGCCACTGATTAAAGCTGCTCCCCTTGTGGCGCTTGATCTATTATATGCTGCCACCTGGCTGCCGTACCACCTGCTAGACTGCGTCACTGTACCGCCTGCTGCTAATGGAGCCACCAGCCCGCATCTGTGCTGTCTACGCTTGCCTCCAGCATGTGTGCACCGCCTCCCAGCTTACGGCTTTTGGCAAGCGCTGCCTACTGCTTTTGGCCAGCGCTGCCTACTATTTTGGCCAACGCCGCCTGCGCTACTGGGTTGCACCTGCTAAAGCGCTGCCTGCGCCATCTGCGCAGCCTTAACTTCACTGTTGTACACCACCTGGTTTTTCCTCCAACGCATGTAAGCCGCCACCCAGCCACCTTTTAGGCCAACTCCGCCACCTGTTCTGAACCTCCGCCTGCCACCACCTGCCTGGCTACGCCATCTGAGGCATTGTCCCTTTGACTAGCTGCGCCTCCTGTTTGCGTAGCCTGCGCCATCCTTTCAACGTCGCTGTCATGACCCTGTGTTTTTCTCTGGACAGTATGCAGGTGTGCATGGGGACATGGTGGATAGTGTGAATGGCATCAGGTTGGAGTCAAAAAGTAAGCCCATGTGTGGACAACCCCAAGTGTGAAGGGGGCAAAGATACTTTAATTTAAAAAGGTTTTATAGCCTTTGGTGGGCAGAAATTAAAGTTATAAAAGGTTTTAAAACCTTAGGAGGCCACTAAGCAATATATAGAGGCTACTCCACTTTTGGAGGTCCACGACTCTCTTCTTTCTCTCTCTCTAGCTTTTTGGGAAGTGTGTGCAAGCTCTCGTGCGTGGAAGAGAGGAGAAGTCGACTGCATATGTGGGCTGCTGGTTTTTGGCTGCGCACAGAAGAGCCCGTGTGGATTTGTGCGATTGCAGTACAGTGTACGGCTGCTACAGGTACAGGCGGCGCAGGTCAGGCTGCTGCAGGTACAGGTGGTGCAGGCACGTACAGCTGCAAGTACAGTCGGCGTGGCGGCTGTACGACTGCTGGTTCAGGTGTACGACTGTACGACTGCAGGCATATGTGTACGGGCTGGTACAGCTGGTACAGGCGGCTGCTGTACGACAGTTGATACAGGAGACAGCTGCACACTATTTGGTACGGGTGGCTGCTGGTGTTGACCTGTTCGGATAGGTGGCTGCAGGCGTGTGCTTTTTTGAAGAACGCCGTGTTTTTGCAGAAAGGAGGGGCTGGTTCATAGACATCGTGTCGATGGCGTTCAACTGATGGAACTTTCAGCTTCTCTTTGCTTTGGTTCGGGACTGTTTTGGAAAGGGTTTATGGACTGTTTCGTAGCAGTGCATGTGGCTATGAACATGAGCAATGCTCGGGACTGTTTTGAGATCAGTTTGAGGACTGTTTGTGGGCTGTTTTTGTTTGCCTGCAAATTCAGCTATGTACTTGGGTTTCTGGCTGCAAGTACAGGTCACTTGGTTATGTTTCTTGGCATGGGAGTGATGCAAGCTCGCATGGCTGCGTGCTCATGGAGCAGATTGTTTTCTTCCTGCTAGAAAGGAACAGAGGGACCTACAGTTATGGGCATCTCTATGTTTCCAGATGTTTCATGAGGGAACAGGTAACTAGATGTATGCTGTTGTTGGCACTGTTGTTCAATGGTGCAATGAATGGTTCTGTATGGAAATAGGACGGAAGTTTCAAAGGGAAACAGGCCTAAGGGTTTCATGTGGAAACAGGTCGTAGGTTTCTCGAAGAAACATGTTTTTGGGTTTCTCTAAGAGATAGGTCACATGCAGGCAGAAGGTACAGGAATGGACACATGTTTGGTACAGCCTTGCTACCGATTGGGCAGGGGACAGGGAATCCATGATGACAGAGATGGATAGTACCCTTGGAAGGTAGAGAGGGTTGGTACAGGTGTGTCGAATGTATGGTATGCTGTGCTGTGATACGAGTTCTCTTTTGAGAGACAGTTTGGGAGTCTATGTTGTGATGCAGAAGTACTGGATGTGTCAGGGTGTGATGTTGTTCATAGTGTGAGAGGCTATGGATGGTTGTGGCAGCCCTGATCATGGGAGAAGACTTTTGTATGCAGGACTCAATGTGTGGAAGTGTTTTGATGTGAACAATAGCTGGACTTATTTGTGGATGCCGAGTGGACAAGAAGCCATGATGCAGGTTCTTTGCAGGCTTCAGGGGTTCTACGACTGCTGAGTTTCCAGCCTTATTGTAATCAAAGCTCTTATAATCAATTAAAGAAATACCGCAAGGGACGCCACTGCGTTTTGGGGCCAATCGGTGTCCGTGTACTGTTTGCAGGAGCACTCTAGCTCCCCCTGTTTGTTTTCCTTTTCTAGGTCCTCAATGGCGTTGAAGTGTGTTATGTGCGAGTGTTTGTTTCACTGCCCTTCAGGCCGGTTTGCCGCCCAGATTTGCTATTTGTTGTCTAGCACCCCCAGCCATCTGACAACGGCTCCCAGCTTTTGTGCAACTTTGTTGGGGGTCGTATCTACTCCAAGATTGGGGATCCATCCTACAACTGGACATCATACACTTATCATCTACACATATCTACTGTGTGTATTGTTACAAGCTTGGATCTGGACTCGGACTCGAACTCGGATTTTGGATCTGATACTAGCCCGGTGAGAGATTCTTGTGGGTCATCTCTGTGGTGTGCTCGGCATCAAAAATCTCGTGCCTTGACTTTGACATCGACTTGGGATTCTACATCAGCATATTTGTTTGCTTTTGTATTCATTGGTTGTATTGATCCTAGCTTGCGAGCCCGTGGATTGTTCCTGAATAAATTCCTGAAAGGGGGCGGGGCCTTTTCCTCGTTCAGTGTGTGTGTGTGTTGTGTAAAGCTCCCTAAACCCTTCTCTCTCTCCCTCTCTCTATCTTTATCTCTTGGATACATGGTTGTCATGCCACGCCCCACTGGGCTTACACCCCCTCTCATGTGTCATACACTATGAGGACCAGAGATGTTTAGGCATGTATTTACTGGAGCTTTGTCATCACAGAGAGGTATTGCTGAGGTAGCACTCCAAGAGACACTGCCAGAGAGGCCTCTCCCAGCCCCTCATCACAAATTTCTTTGGTTATAGACTATAATGGCCCAACAAGAGCAGCAACATGACCAGCCAGGTCCATGATGGCCTACATGGATGCGTGAACTTCTGACTCTACGTACATGGGGTGTCACTAGTGAGCATGCACGATCCCTTTTGAGAGCCAGATGCCCCAAACTTCACAGGCCTCATCCCTCCACCTGGCAGCTGCAGATCCAGGATATCGTTCGACGATATGGCGAGCTACCATCACAGAGGGGAGATGCTATGGCTGCTTTGTGTTCTATTTTGGAGGATGGTATCAGTGTGTGATCACACACGTATCATCACATGGGTACTTTAGCTTATGTAGCTAGTTTTGTACAGTTTTTTTTTCTATTCCATAGTATTTATCATGGATACATTGTACTACCCTTGGGTCTTTCGAAGACGTCTCTCTCTCTCTCTCTCTCTCTCTCTCTCTCTCTCTCTCTCTCTCTCTCTCTCTCTCTCTCTCGGCTATGGTGTGAAAAGACTCACACCATCTCTTTCTCTTGCATAATAGTAGAAGAGTGTATTTTCTTCCTTATTTTGACAAGCCTGTCCCACTGTTTTTCATCTCCTGAATTACTGACTCAGAGCCAGGTAGTATGGCACTACTACTAACATTTCAAGGAGTGATTAGTGGGCCAGAAATTCACTGACATTGAAGCGGTCAACCAAAATTTATCAAATTCAATGTGGGAACCTGCATGTTACCTCCTCACCACCGCTAAACAATGTCTAAAATTCTGGCCAATGTGCAGATAACCCGTCAAAAGTGCTGAAATAACTGAGTGCTCAAGTCAATTCAAAGTCTTTTACTTGTGGTACGAATCTATTTTCTTTTGATGTTAAAAAAAATGAAACGAGACACAAAATGCTGTGGGGAATGCCTTAAGGTAGCCAAAGGGTGCTTAAGAACAATGACGGCCATCTCCACCACTTCAAAGCGCTCAAGCTTCTCACAGCTGGACTGGAAAAACTCATTGATCCAGCCAACCACATCAAAGAAAGACCCAAGCATTTTGCCATTTGACAATGGTTTCCTTTGAAAAAGCCCAAATGTACCAAAAAATGAGCCTCAGTATCGGTGCTGGGTGCTCGCCGGCACAGCATGGTATCAGTGATGGTCGCAGCGCAGTGTGATATTGGTGACATGGGTCACGCTCCGCATGGGTTGCAGGGCAGTGATAGCAGAGTGACAGATATAATCATGTACGACCTTGGTGCATAGAAGGACATGGACACAGTCGGAAGAATGAAACGCGTGTACAACCACAGTGTATACAGAAATACCTTGATTCTCCACAGCTTTCGTGACAATGGTGATTCTTCTGGACTGCCAATTCCCAGTAGACTGCCTCCACTCTTTCTCTTTAGCTCCGGTGAGCCTGGCTACGACGTTAGTTCTCCTTCTGAGGCTAGAGCTTGTAGTGAGGAAGCAAGAGGAAGGAAGAGGGGAGAAAGGAGGCAGGCAAGCAGAAGAAGAGAGGGGCATCTTTTTTGCAAGTCCCATAAGGCCCATTGTAGGATATATAGAAAAAAACAATACCGAATGGCCAAAACCCAATACAGATCCAAGCTAGGGAGCAAGGGATTGTGTGTAGTGGGATTTAGGATTAGGCTTGCTGTTACATAACAAAGAAACAGCAAAAGCGATTGCACCTGTGAGCTTCTCTCAAACACAAGCAAGCCACAAGCGGACACAAGCACACACAGGATCGGTAACCGAGGTAGAGTCAAGACGAAACCGGTGAAATCCAGAGAGAGAGAGAGTATATATCTATATATATATATATAGAGAGAGAGAGAGAGAGAGAGAGTATTGTGTCAGGAGATGACGGAACAGTTTTGCGAGCAATCGAGTGGACAGGAGACGTGGGCGCTTTTGAGGATGACAGTGCCAAATTTGCATGCAAGACCACCACCCGTTGCTTTACCATGAACTCGTATCCTAGCAAAACGCAAGGTGTTCCCATGTGTAACGATGCTAAGATTATCGTGTGATGGGTTTAGTAACACAGCACCAAATAACCTTTGAGAACACCAGCAAAACGCAAGGTGTTCCCATGTGTAACGATTCTAAGATTATCGTGTGATGGGTTTAGTAACACGGCACCAAATAACCTTTGAGAATAGCAAACACAGCATCTTGTGTGATCAATGGCTAACCCTTACGTGGAGTTAATTGATTATTTCATTGGCTCACAACCTACCCCCGTCGCGTAACTCACTAGCATCGAACCCGAGCCCCCATAATGGGATCCAACCGTTCTACCACTAGACTACGCTCTCCTAGTCTTATGTGGAGTTAATTGAACATAGAGTATTATAATAATGATAATGTTATTCACAAACATATTAGATAATATGAATATATTTGTTCATACACATGCTTTATAATTGATACTAGTATTGCACCCGCGCGTTGCTGCGGTCGACCAAGGTTCCAGAAAAGAACTATTCCCTCTCTACAACCATCTCTCTCTCTCTCTCACTCTCTCTCACACACACACACACATGCACATGCACATGACCCTCTCC
>NC_141046.1:29429424-29676924 GCF_041138505.1 Cibotium barometz
TATGGCACATCCTAGTCTTGGACTCCACGATGGTTCTTTTGTGCCAGGACAGTTTGATATTCCGGTCATGTGTTTTAAGCTCATTGTGTGGAATGTGGCTGGTGCGTTGGTAAAGCCAGATGGCATAACACGATAAGAATACAACCCACCTTCGATAACAAAATGATGTTTTAGCTTGGTCCTATGGAAATATGATTATAGCCTAAGTATCCATCTAAAACGTTATAAGCTTCCTTGCCTACAACTCGCTTTAGCACATGTTCAAAATAAGGGGTAGTGATCCCTGCGGGTGGTAAAATTCACCTTCTTGAAATCCACACACACTCTAAGTATTCCATTTTTCTTAAGCACAACCATAGTAGGCAAAACCCACTCTGAGTGTTCGATCTCATAAATGAATCCACATTCAATAAGCTTGTCAATTTCTTTCTTTATAATTTTGGCATCTTTAGGATTCATTGGATAGGGTCATTGCTTGCTAGACTGGTCTAACATTTGGTACCATTGGGATGGTGTGTTGTACAACACTAGAAGGCACTCGCTTTATGTCATAATACGTCCATGCAAAGTAGTCCCTATACTCCTTAACGAGAGCTATAAGTTTAGCCTCCTCGACCTTATTATCCTTGGCTATGTAGATAGGCTTAGGATCTTCTCCTAGTTCAACCAAGTCTAATTCCTTGACCTCTGTAGGCCTGTCATAGACTCCTCCACTCTCACTTGGGTTACAGTATGCATTATCAAACACTAACTTGTGTTACCCTATGGTGCATGACTTATAATGCTCAGGTGCTGGGTGCAAATCAAGGTCATTTATCTTTCCTTTATCAGCTGCTTTAACTGTAGCCTTAGCCTCTCGTTCCTTCTATGTGAGATCACGATTTTGTTTTCTCTTTGCTAAATAACTCGATTTTGGTTCATCAGATACTTTCACCTTATATATCAATTGGGGGTGGCCTACAATACTTTAACTTTTGTAACTCCTCTCCCCAATCGTCTATAAACTCGATTTTGGTTCATCATATACTTTCACCTTATATATCAATTGGGGGTGGCCTACAATACTTTACCTTTTGTAACTCCTCTCCCCAATCGTCTATAAACTTTTGATGTAAGTCTATTGCACCCATGTACTGGAGCCATTCGGCGTGGCGATAGTTGTTCTCTCTTGCACCCTTCTATGATGATTCACTACATAGCATTTATGTCTCCTCCATCTTCAGAGATGCTCCTTGGTGTTTTTAAGAAAATCTCTTTCTTTAGATTGGGAATCCCTATCAGATTCAAAGATGCTCCTTGGTGTTTTGAAGAACTTAATCTCTTTCTTTAGATTGGGAATCCTTATCAGATTCGGAGCTACTCCCTATAGTTTATTTTGATGTTGTCAGCCTGCAAGAGGGCAAAAAATCACGAAATCGTCGCTGCCAAAATTTTAAGGAAAATTGAAGATCCACGCTTACACAGAAGCAATTGGCCTAATTCCTCTTGGCCCTAGGGGTTTTCAAGGGTGCTCTACATGCTGGTGATCTCAGATTTGTGAAATTTCTCAATGGTCAAATCTTTTGTTTCTTGGCTTGATCCTCTACTAGACTAATTGCTATCGATGCCTTTGAAAGGAGTTGAGCTCATTTGAACTCTAAGGCCTCAGATCTGGCCTCCCTGCACACTCTATTTTCTACACATAAAATAGGGGATTATTTTACTAATCAATTAATCACAGCACTAATCAAAGATGGTTTGATACTCCAACCATTCAGTATAGATCTGTTACCCTTGGCTTTATGTAATTTTTAGTGAATTTATCTGATAAATTTGTTGTAATCATCATTTAACACCAGATTTGAGTTGTAAAAGGGTAGAAACTACCCTTGAATCTTGAATTGGATCACGAGGTAAGACCCCCTCACATCATCATGAGCACGGCACAAGAAATAGCTAAATTTAATGGGGAGCAGTTTCGTACAAAGACCATGTATTTGCTCATGATGAGGAAAAATCTATGGGGGCTAGACGAGGGAAGAGATAAATGCCCAGAGGAGATTGGGGAGAATGAGTGGAAGATCAGGAATGAGGAAGCATTAGGACTCATTGCACTCAGTTTAAATGATGAAATCATTCACCACATCACAGGGATACAAAGGGCAAAAGATGCATGGGATGAACTCAATACATTATTTGGCACTCAAGCAAAAAATTCAAAGATAAATCTGCTAATGCAATTCTATAAACTTGACATGAAGGAAAGTGAACCTCTACCCACACACTTGAACAAATACAAAAGCATTAAGCAACAACTTGCAGCCATTGGTAAGAAGGTAGAGGATGATGAGGCATGATGTTGATTCTTGCATTTGATCCACCTTAGTTCATCATCTTGCTTGCATTTTAACAAAACTTAGGGAGCTCCTCACCGTTAGGTGTAACCCATGTAGATCCTCTGGTTCCCTAGCTATCGATTATAGCCCTCATATACGTATCCAGTTTACATCATCTTCAGGCTCAATAGCTTATTTTTTAGCATCCTTATAAGGTGGGTCCTTCCCCACATTGGCTCTTCTCTGCAAGTATAGTGGTATTGCAAAGGGGTTGAATGGATGGTAGTATCAGATCTCTGGTCAAAGAGTCTACTGGACTATTGAGTCATCAAATTGTAGGTAGACATGTTTTTGGGACTAATCATAGACCATTTTAGCTTTATGCATAAATGGTCTTCCTAAGAGCATTTCATAAGAATCAGGTTGCTTGGAAAAGTCCATCACAATGAACGTATGCCTCACCCAATGTTTCAACACCTTGATCTTAAGTTTGCGTAACATTCCCATTGGTTTTGTAACAGTACCATAAGCCATTTTAACTACAATGTCTGAGACTTTAAGCCTGGGTTTGGCCATTTTTTTAAACTCCTACACCACCATCAAGGACTCCCATTATTGTGATGCCCTTGGCAGTTATTGGTAGTAATGCATTGGATTCAACGCCTTCAAAGTATTGACCCAATTTATTCAATGGAATTTTAACCATTGATTTGGCGTACTCATCCTCTACTTGGGTTCTTGGATATTCTATAACCTGAGTTGGTAAAATTCCATATTAGGGTTAAGTGTTGTGAGTTTCTAGAAATGGTGGTAGTCCTACATAGAGTTCTCTATTTAAAAGAACTTTTAATGCTCTGAAGAGTTCAAGATCTCCACACAAGCGCGTAGTTATCGTGGTCTTTGTTTTAGAAGCCACGAAGTCTAATAATTTAGGGATGTTAAAGGGAGTACCCATCACCTCTCTACCATATGAGGGTGCTGGTGATATTGGAATTTCCACCACTTGAATGGGTTTAGGGTCCTCATACTCAAACATTCTACTAAAGAGTTCAGAATCCATGCTGCTTGGGACAAATGAGTTCTCACTGAACTTAAGGATGACATGCTAGGTATATCCAAGTGTTTATGGGTTATGATAGGCTTTAGGTTGTTTGGATGAATAGTGTCAAATATGTTTACTTGTTTTGGTCTTAGTTCTAAATCCTTCTAAGTATGTGTGATCATATGCCTGAGCTCATGAAGGTTGTTCCAATTCTCTTACAGGGTTAGGGTATGAACCAAGTTTCTCTTTGTTTGGTTTCTTGAGGGCCTGCATCCTTTCCTTTTTGGTCTCCTTAATTTTTGTTTGAGTGTCTCTAGTTTTCTCAGAACTGAATCAAAATCATCATCAATATCATTCATGTAGACTGGTTTGGTGTTCCTAAGTTCACTCGTTCTGTTTTCTCCATTTCCCCGCCTTTTATGGATTTCTTTCTTCTATGGCCCCTCTTCTTTTCTTTTCCACAATAGGTGTGTGTTAAGCCATGAGTCTCGTTATTGCATTCACATGCAGGTTAGGATTTCTCAAAATTGATCTCTGAGTTTGACCACCCACTCCAATCATGTTGACAGGTGTGATGGTAGGACCATTCTGCTGATTTGCAACCACCACTTTAATTGGGCAATCTTTGATCCAATAATCTATGCCACCACAATGACTACAAGTTGCAAGTGGCATGCTGGAAGATGCAACTTTGGGTGATTGGTTGGTTTCTAATGGGACACTCAGAGACCTAGTGTGGTCCCTAACAATGATAGCATTGAAAAGGCATTCTCTTGATAGTAGAGTCGTTGATGTCTCAACCTCTTCCTGTTGTTGCAGGCTAGCTAGTATACTGGTTTGACTCCACCTCTTTCATCGACTACATAGTAGTTCGGATAAAGATCTTTCGAGTCCTCAATGACATGTGAGGTACTGTCCAAGTCAACCTCATATTCTAGACACTCAAAAGGTTCCTTGAACCCTATTTGATTCAATGGTGTGATCCTTGGGGGCGTAGGTTAAGGTTCCAAAATTGGTGGAGGTAATGACACATTTTGTGCATTGTAAATCCCCCTTGCAAATAGGTTGTTGTGTTGTTTGCTTAGTATTGGGTTGAGGTGTAAGAGTAGGCATTATGGCTTGTGGCTGCTGCGATGGAGCTGGTAAAGCCAACTACTGAGGTCTCGCAGCATTAGCAAGGGTTTGTAAATGCATGCGGCACTGTAAAGTGTCCACAAAAAGTATAATTTCCATTATAGTGTGACCTTAGGATTGGACACTCACTCGTCAAATGCCCTTGTCAATAGATTGAGCACCATTAAAGCTCTCTCCTTGGATACATATGTACATTTCGAAGATTTATTGGCCTTCATCTCCTCTTGGAGTGATTTCATAAAATCTATGAAGATCATCTCTACTAAATTGTTACCCTTATTAGCAATGGGTTTAACTATAGAAGTGCTATGTCCCATGACTCTGAAAGCAACAGATTTAGAATCTGGTGCTTTGGCTCTCTTGACCATCTAGTTAGATGGCATTTGTTGTGACTTTATCCCACATAGTGATCCCTTAATGACTAAGCCATTATAGATCGCTTCATGTTTTAAGCCCATGGATGAATATATCAAGCAGTTGATTATTCAAATAGCATTCATGCAAAAGTTATGAGATGGCTAATGAAATATATAACCGACTCCTCTTCTTCTCTCTCGGCTTTGTGTAGCTATAAAGCTACACCCCATAAGACTCCTTCACACACAAATTACTTCAAGAACAATCTCCTAAGAGCATTGAAGCTCAAGCATTCCTCAACCTTGAGAGTTCTATAAACCCCCAGCCTTACCATCTAATGTTGGACTAAAGGCATTGGCATTTGGTTTTATAGATCGCTTCATGTTTTAAGCCCATGGATGAATATATCAAGCAGTTGATTATTCAAATAGCATTCATGCAAAAGTCAATGAGAGTTCAAATGCTTGAGATGGCTAATGAAATATCTAACCGACTCCTCTTCTTCTCTCTCGGCTTTGTGTAGCTGTAAAGCTACACCCCATAAGATGCCTTCACACACAAATTACTTCAAGAACAATCTCCTAAGAGCGGTGAAGCTCAAGCATTCCTCAACCTTGAGAGTTCTATAAACCCCCAGCCTTACCATCTAATGTTGGACTAAAGGCATTGGCATTTGGTTCTAAATGTCTCTTAGGATCACTATCTCCAATGAATTTATGAGTTAGCTTGGCTATCTGGGTAGTCTTTCCTTGGCTATGTCGACCACCATCGCTCACAACAGGCGCTATCTCTTCGCTACCGCTCTTCCCAGGGCCTATGCAAAAAGCAACTGGATCTGTGGTGGGTAGAGTTGGTGCTAGCATAACAGGAGCAAGTGGATCTGTGGGGTGGGTAGAGTTGGTGCTAGCATAACAGGAGCAATGATAGGAGCAAGTGGAGGTGCATGAGGATGCATTGGTCTAAACCCTGGTGGGGGTGGATGTACTACATAAGGTATGTGTCCAATTGGCACCCCAATAGGTGCATTAATCATGTGGGAATTAAGTGCAGTCGGTCTCGCACGCACCAGGAGCTGGTAGCACACTCACTCCAAGGAAGAAGGGATGTTTCATGGGTGCACTACAATGAGATGTAACCCCTCTAGGAATGGAAATACTAGATATGCTAGGCGCAAGGGGGTCCATGTGTAAAGTGGTAGTGGCTACCATGGTAACCGTGGGCATGTGGCTCAAAGGTAATAATGTGTTAGTCATAGATGCCATAGTTGGTGTGGTGTGGTGCTTACCACTACAAACAAGGCAGTGTACTAGCAGTGTCTTGGGTGGGGAGACAACTCTAGGATCTAAGAAGGTGAATCTCATGCTAGTATGCTCTTAAGTCCCTGCATGGCCTTGTGGGTTAGAAGATGTGGGTTGGTCCATGTTATAGCCAGGGGGGATTCTACAAAAGTATGATCCGCTAGGCTCATAGGAGGTGTTACCATTTTGCTTATTATGGGTATTCTTGCTTACGATGTCCCAACTTGCACCATAGGTCTTTGGATCCTTTCATATTCAATGATCCTATGTATGCAATTGCAAATGCCCTTCAATCATTCCTCCTCTATTGTGGCCCAAGATATTGATTAGATAATCCCTTTCCACAATTGACACCATAAGCTTGGCCTATACCAAAATCCACAAGAGTCTCTGCTGATGCATCATACTCCCAATCATCATACTCCCAATCATCTATGAGAAGAGTCTCTGTTGATGCATCATACTCCCAATCATCTATGAGAAGATGTTAATCCAAGATTTGCAAGCCTAGCTCTTTCCTTGAGGTAGACACAATGTTATTGCTTCTGTCGAGACTTTCGAGCAGTACTTGTGTAGTCCCCTTGCTTGAGACTCATTTTGGGCATACTGAGCTATTTGGGCTGCTAATCATTGCTATTATACTTGCAAAGACTCTTATTCCTTTGCTCTAGTAGCCTAGATTAGTGCCTCTACTGCCTAAACTTATTCTAATGTTCTACCCCATTAGGTGTAAATACTTGTGCGGGGGGTGGTTCATTAGTCCACAGTTCCAGCAAGTGAAATAGGAGCTGTATGGATATGGATATCAACGTGAATGCTCCCTACTTATAATGATGAGACTACACTAGGTGTCTCTTTGGAGTTGACCTCAACTCCTTCATCATGTGGTCCGTATATAGTAAGATTTGGTTCAAAGGTAGTGGTTGAGGTCTAACCACTAATGTAGCTAGCTATGCGATCAAAAATATTGGTAGTTGGCCTGACTGGTGAGGCTTAGTTAGGGTTCTCACTTCTTGGGATTGGGGATCCTTTCGTTGACTTGAAATCAAATGAAGTATCACTGGCCCCTATTGTAGGTCCTTGTACAATGCTAAATTAAACATATATATATATATATATATATATATATATATATATATATAAAATTCTCTCTCTCTCTCTCTCTCTCTCTCTCTCTTGCATATTGCATTATGTGGTGAACTCTTTCCCTCTCTCCCTATCTTCTTATACATACTCCACTACCTCACTCTTTACCCATCGTTTACCCCTCACAGAGGAATTTTCTCTGACCACCTTGCACGCGCACATGCACACACACACACACACACACACACACACACACACACACACACACAAATCTATCATAAAAATCATGGTTTAGAGATTTTTTTCTATTTTCTTCTTTAACACATTTACACACACCATGCACACTTATTACACATGTAAATCTACTTATCTACCACATAGCTACATGTTACACTAACTCTTGCATTCAGACTCTCTCTCGTCGATTATGGGACACGTATCTTGCTAGGTTTTTGGTACATTTATGTCGACACACATGAGCTGGTTATTGAATAAACACTTTGCACATATATTAACTTCAATAATAATCGGGCTATGGCGAGCCGCCCACGTCATAGGTTTAATATATGAAGGGCATTAGGTGAAATATGAACTCTCATTTTTGCCCCTTAAGGATTTCCACACCTCCTCTCGAGAGAGAAATGGGCTCATGGTGAATTTTTTGCAAATCAAATCAAAAGTTGGCGGAGATTGCACATTTGGAATCTACTCATCGAGACCTTTCCAATGATATATAGTATGATGGAAAATTATGATTAATTAAGAAGTCCCCAAATTGGTGATGATGTGGCATGTTACATGCCATGTCATCACTAATTTGGGGACTTCTTGAATATTTAAAATTGCTTATCATGTTATATATCATTGGAAAGGTCTCGAAGAGTAGATTCCAAATGTCCAAACCCCGCTCACTTTTGAGTTGATTTGCAAAACTTTCACCATGAGCCCATTTTCCTAGAGAGAGGAGGTGTGGAAATCCTTAAGGGGCAAAAATGAGAGTCCATATTTTGCCTAATGTTTTGGCTCTTTACGGGCTTCAGCCCTGCACGGATATGGCTCTGAAGATTCGCTTTCATGAGGGTAATTGGCGAGAACTATGATTCTACCTATTTAAGAGAACCAATTGGTGAGTTGTCTTACTCACTATGGTGTTCGGTGTTTTCCTCTAGCATGTCTATGGTGCTCGTTACTGCGCTGGGAGTCCTTCTCAGGTAGCATATCTGGATGCTTCGATTTATCTATTGTGTATTACCTTGTATTCACACGAACTCTTCACCCTTACATTGGTTGCAGAGGGGAAGTCATGGCTATGCAACCGAACTGGGATTTTGTAATATATAATCTCCTAGATTTATTACGGACTGTCTGTATATTTTGACTCCTTAATGTTAAGTGTCCTCAGAAAAAAATACCACATGTTGTACGACGCATGCTCCTTTGTGTCAATGATGGATTATAGACCCACGGCATGCATGTAGGCTACAATGTTGTCCAACGAGTGGATAAAATGCTCCTGTAATGATTTATATGGATTTTTGCAACCTTATATTTCAAGGACTGGCTTTTTCTAACATATATGTTACCTTGACTGTTGTCCATTGATGGGGCTAATCAAGCCCATATACTGGCATATTCTTTTGATAACTGTAGGTTTGTAAGCTTGATTTAGTTTTGGTCTTTTCGAACACATATGTTGCCTTGACTATGTACGTTGATAGTCAACCAATGATTGGTTAATCAGACCAATCTCAGATATATTCCTCTAAAGAAAAAAGTGCGAAACTGACTCCTTTCTGGCATAAGTTAGTGTTGAGGTCTGACTCTACATATGTTGCCCGGATCTATTACTGGAATGTTTCCTTTGCTAAGGGGTAAAAGCAATGGCTCTCTTTTCCTAGATACAAGCAAGAAGGGAAGATCCTTATAGTGTTTCCTTTCCTTTGCTAAGGGGGTAAAGAAATGGCTCTCTTTGCCTAGATGCAAGCAAGAAGAGAAGAGCCTCATAGTGGTTCACTCTCAAAAGAGGTGGCTGGAGAAGAAGCTACCGAGAGGACCCATAGCTCTCTATACTTTGTATCATGCTTATTCCGATTTATTTGGGTGGTGATAGGGTGCACGTGCACGTACAAGTAGGAAAGAGAAGAGCCTAGATAGAAGCAAGAAGAGAAGATCCTAATAGTGGTTCACTCTCACAAGAGGTCGGTGGAGAAGAAGCTACTGAGAGAATCCATAGTTCTCTATACTATGTTTCATGCTTATTCCAACTTATCTAGGTGGTGATAGGGCATGCGTGCATGTACACACACACATATGTGTGCGCATGCATGTGCGTGTACACGTACACACGTGCATGTACACACACACACACACATACACACACAGAGTCTCACTCACTGTTGTACACCATTAAATAATTTTCTTTATACACCATTAAATAATTTTCTTTATATATACACATGCATATTCATACACACATATATATATACATTCATTGAACACACACACACACACACACACACACACACACACGTGTGTGTACATGTACATATACACACATTTATTAAACACACACACACACATATATATATATAATGTTATACATATTTATATAAATATTCTCTCTCTCTCTCTCTCTCTCTCTCTCTCTCTCTTGCATATTACATTATGTGGTGCACTCTTTCCCTCTCTCCTCATCGTTTTATGCATAATCCACCACCTCACTCTCTCCTCATCGTTTACCCTTCATTGATGAATTTTCTCCAACAACCACCTTGCTTATACACACACACGTGCACATACATACACATATATATTTGTACACACACACACACACACACACACACACATGCATGCACGCGCGTGTGTGTGTGTATGGGTGGTTGCAAGATGAGGGTACTCACTTTCATTCACTCTCTCTAAAATTGGGACATCGACAGAACTTGGGCAGAGTACCTCGATCGTGATATCGCCATCAATTAAAACATGACACGTGCCTCCTGAGCCTAAAGCCCCATATCTCAAACGAGATACCAAATAACGCCACGCCAGCAGGTTCAGGTTTCAAGTCACCATCCATGTCACCGTCTCAACATGTTATCTTGATCGAGAGATATGTAGGCACTTGGATCCACGTCAATGCCACAGTGGATCCCCCTCAACTTGCTCGCTCGGATGTACATTCAACATATTCAGTGATGCCATCTCCACAATCCACGTATCTCGAACGAGATAAGGAAATATCATCTTGACCATTGAAAAATCTCGTTCGAGGTATAGAGATGTGATCTCATCCGTCTACATATCTCGTTCGAGATACCAAGATGTAATCAAAGCCATTGAAACACCTCGATTGAGATACATCTACACAATCTGACCCGTCCAAGATGCGATCCTAGCCATTTACATATCTCAGTTGAGGTATGAAGTGAATTGCGATCGTCAAACATACCTCAATCGTGGTACTCACTCAAAATCTAAGTTGTCTATGTATCTCAAATGTTATACTTATTTCAAATCGCAGCACCAACCCTAAAATCAAACACATATCTTGGCCGTTTGTCTCACGAACCCTAAAACTGCACGTACATCCCCGGGGCGTTGATCTTGCAAACCCTAAAATGCATGCCTCTGAACCTCGATCGAGGTTATAAAACCAGACAGTTTTTTTTTCACCTCATTCTCACACGTCATTTTCACTCTCCTTGCTCTCTTGATTTGGATTAGCAATTAGTGGGCTCATTAGTATTGTTTTATAGCTTCATTAGTGCTACTTTTAGCACTAAGCATTGGACCTTTCACATTGACTTGCTCGTTTGTGTTAGGCTTAGGTTCTAGCATAAAGTCACGCGAGGAGGGCCACAAGGAGGGCCGCTTGTCTATTGTGGACCTCATCTTGTAGAGATAGACCGCGAGTTAGCGGCTATCCGTAGGATTGCTAGAGACGTCTTATAGTAGCATGATGTAAAGAGAGGGAGAGGCCTGTAAATAACAGCTTATGGGACTTGTGAGATCCCGAGTACACCAGCACCAGCTTATGATCTTGCCTTTGAGGTAGACCTCCTTGTAGATATTCAATGACCCCCGCGGCGGTCGGCACAGCCTCCTCGATGTGCATAGTAGCCTCGACGTGCACATCAACCACTAGTCAGAGATATGATGATATTGATTGGGTTCCTTGATAGTGACTAAAATCAGACTAGCTGGGTTAGCTCACTTACATTGTACTTTAAGTTAGATTTATTGACAATGACTAGCTGGGGTAGCTCATTTTCATTATGCCTTGATCTATTGAGTTAGTGACTAAACCGAGAGTAGTTGGGTTAGCTCACATTCTGATGTACTTAGTTGATGTTTTTATCATTATGAGTTTTTTCATTATTGAGGATTATTGCATTTTAGTTGATGTTCATGGTTTTTGGATTTTTTTAACACTTTGGCTATCATATAGTTTGTTGAAAATCCCCATGCCATCCTACCGAAACATGCTGCTATGGTGACCAAACTTTGCAAGCATATGGGGGGGACCTGCCCCCACATACTCGCAAAGTTTGGTCACCATCGTAGCATGTTTGGATTAGCAATTAGCGCCCAGTGCATATTTTTCACGTCTCTTGGTCCTTGAGAGGCCATGGAAAATCCCTCTCTTCTCCATGTCATCGTACCTAAACATGCTCCGATGGGTGGTGACCAAACTTTGCGAGCATGTGGGGGGGACCCGCTCTCATATTCTTGTAAATTTTGGTCACCATTGGAGCATGTTTGGATTAGAAATTAGCTCCCAGTACAGATTTTTCAAGTCTCGGTGCTTGAGAGGCCATGGAAAATCACGCTCTTCTCCATGCCATCGTACCCAAACATGCTTTGATGGTGACCAAACTTTGTGAACATGTGGGGGGGACCCACCCCCACATTCTCGCAAAGTTTGGTCAGCATCAGAGCATGTTTGGATTAGCAATTAGCTCCCAGTGCGGATTTTTCAAGTCTCTTGGTGTTTGAGAGGCCATGGAAAATCCCACTCTTCTCCATGCCATCGTACCTAAACATGCTCCGATGATGCCCAAACTTTGCAAGAATGTGGGGGGACCTACCCCCATATGCTCGCAAAGTTTGGTCAGCATCGGAGCATGTTTGGATTAGGAATTAACGCCCAGTGCATATTTTTCAAGTCTCTTGGTGCTCGAGAGGCCATGGAAAATCTCACTCTTCTCCATGCCATCATACCCAAACATGCTCCGATGGTGATTAAACTTTGTAAGCATGTGGGGAGGACCCATTTCCACATGCTCGCAAATTTTGGTCACCATTGGAGTATGTTTGGATTAGCAATTAGCGCCCAGTGTGGACTTTTCAAGTCTCTTGGTGCTTGAGAGGCCATGGAAAATCCCACTCTTCTCCATGCCATTGTACCCAAACATGCTCCGATGGTGACCAAACTTTGTGAGCATGTAGAGGGGACCCACTCCCACATGCTCGCAAAGTTTGGTCTCCATCATCGGAGCATGTTTGGATTAGCAATTAGTGCCCACTAGTGTGGATTTTTCAAGTCTCTTAGTGCTTGAGAGGCCATGGAAAATACCACTCTTCTCCATGCCATCGTACGTAAACATGCTCGATGGTGACCAAACTTTGCAAGCATGTAGGGGGGCGGGTACATGCTCCGATGGTGACCAAACTTTGCAAGCATGGGGGGGGACCACCCCCCCCATGCTTGCAAAGTTTGGTCACCATCGGAGCATGTACCCGCCTCCTACATGCTTGCAAAGTTTGGCCACCATCGGAGCATGTATCCACCCCCCCACATGCTTGCAAAGTTTGGTCACCATCGGAGCATGTTTGCGTACGATGGCATGGAGAAGAGCGGGATTTTTCCATGGCCTCTCAAGCACCAAGAGACTTGAAAAATTTGCATTGGACGTTAATTGCTAATCCGAACATGCTCTGATGTGGTGACCAAACTTTGCGAGCATGTGCGGGCAGGCCCCCCCCACATGCTCGCAAAGTTTGGTCACCATCGGAGCATGTTTGGGTACAATGACATGGAGAAGAGAGGGATTTTCCATGGCCTCTCAAGCACCAAGAGACTTGAAAAATCTGCACTGGGTGCTAATTGCTAATCCAAACATATTGCGATGGTGACCAAACTTTGTGAGCATGTGGGGGAAGTCCCCTCCACATGCTCGCAAAGTTTGGTCATCATCGGAGCATGTTGGTGGGTAGGATGGCATGGGGATTTTCAACAAACTATATGATAGCCAAAGTATTTAAAAAATCCAAAAAGCATGAACATCAACTAAAATGCAATGATTCTCAATAATGAAAAAACTCATAATGATAAAAACATCAACTGAGTACATCAAAATGTGAGCTAACCCAACTACTCTGGGTTTATTCCACTAACTCAATAGATCAAGGCATAATAAAAATGTGCTACCCCAGCTATTCTAAGATTAGTCTTTAAATTTTATTCAAAGGTTTTTTCTACACAAAATATTTTCAAGAAATATTAAATTTTAAAAAGTAAAAATTTTGAATTAAATAACATAAATTTTAAAAATAATATTATTTATCTAATTTCAAAATATAATCCTTTAAAATTATCAATTTTAAATTCTTTTACATTAATAAGTTATATATATTTTATTATTTAAAATTTATATTTTATTTCTCTTTTTTTTTTTAAATACTAAAAATATACTAAATTAACTTTTTTAAAAATATATTTTTGAAAAAAATGGGAAGGTGGGAAGGAGGTGCCACGCGTCACAGGCGTGCATGCCACATGGCATTTTCTTGACATGTGGCACTCACAAGCGTGCATGCCACATGGCATTTTCTTGACATGTGGCACTATAATGGCTAATGTGATAATTTCATGATGTGATATGCTGCCATGTCATCAAGTGCGAGGTGGCATGCAAAGGTGGCAAGAAGATGTGGCTTTAATGATGACTAGGATGATGAGGTGGGAAGTCAACTAGGCTGACCATGTTGACATGGAGGGTGGAGGTGGCAAGGTGCTTATGTGGATCCTCTCGAAGCTGATGGGCATGCATATATAAGATTTGTGCCTACCCAAGCCTCACACATGGCATGATATCTAGGCTTTGAAGTTTACCAAGCCTAGATTTCCAAACCTAACTAGGATTGGTTTTAGACTTGAAAAGGGGAGAGTGGACATAATATGGGAATTTTCACTTGGGAGGATTGAAAATGGACCTTAAACCAAATTTTTTTTAATAAATTCATGGTAACAATAGTATATTGATCCCTAGAGTTTTTAGATTGAAAGATTCAATATTTGATTTTCTAGAATTAAATTACAATTGATTTAATGGGCCTCTAACAGTCATAACAAATTTTCCAAAGTAAATCTACAAAAATCCAGTCGTTATATTTGTAATTTTACCTTAGATTCACATTCTAATAATCTTCCCCAATCTAATCATCACTAGATCCATTCAAATTGAGCATTTTAAATGGTAGATGTGGTGGGAGGATAAAATACTATATTTTTTAATAATTCTAATGCCTTTTAAATAATATAGAAAATAATAGAATACATGGAACATTACTCGATAAATCAAGTTAAGCTCTATGTTATTTGAATTTGTGATATACAAAGTGGAAACATCATATGAGTAATAATATAAAAGTTATAGGCAATTTACTCACATTTAGTGTACCTGTCCAAACCTCCCTGACAGGGCCTGTATACAATTTTGGTTCCCAAAGAAAAGGGGATTTGCAATTCTTGGATATTCAATTAGATTATAGTTTTAGCTGCCCAACTTTGCATATGATGTTTCATTAGAAGACATTTAAGTGAAACTCCTTGGCTAACTAGGAGAGATTGGCTATTCTTCTTGAGTTGTTTTCAAGCTAAACCCAAGGGCAGCCACCACTAAACGAAACTAGATAACCTCATCTTGCACCCACACATATGTATGCATATATATATTGGCCATAATATATATATATATACATATAAAAGGGCCAATATACATGTACATACATGTGTGTGTGTGTGTGTGTGTGTGTATACATATATACATACATATTTATTTATATATGCACACACACACACACACACACATAAATATACATATACATATACATAAATATGTGTGTGTGTGTGTGTGTGTGTGTGTGTGTGTGTGTGTATGCCCTTCTCGAATAAAATCTCCAACTCTAACTTTCGATTCCCAAATCTTAAGCCCATAAAGGCCATGCTCTTTAAAGGACTACTCATCACCTCTCCCGCATTGGAACTATAACTCTCAAGTTTTCTTTCGCAAGCTCTTGTCAATTAGCTGCCGATTAGGTGAGCACTTGGTTATTTCACTCTCTCGAGCTTCATCTATCAATAGAGGTTCAAGCTTATATAGGTTAGCCTGGCAGAACTCAAGGCAGCAAAGCTTTTCCCACAATACAATTAAATTAGCCCTCCAACTCCCCTGTTTTACTTTATCTCTTTACCTTTTCGTCTACATTTTTTTTGTAGATGTCACATGTACATTATTTTTTATGCATTTCTACACATGCACTAGTGTTTTTATTTTGGGAGAACTTGCCTGAAACTTGTAGCCCATAAAGCTCTTCTTTAAAGTTTATTCCTACTTTATATATAGAATATATATATATATATATTCCCTTTGGAATCCATATTTTTAGTGACCATCTACCCCCAAGTCCCCTATATATCATTTTTAGGTGATTACCGATGGAAATCATGCCAAAATTCTCAAGTACATTTCCTCTAAATTTTTTGATAGCCCTTTTTTTCTAAATTTATCTAAATGAAAAAATATTAGCATGCACCCTTCATATCTCTTATAGTGACATCCTTGAATGTATTTGTCACCTTCAAAATTTTTTAGAAAAATGTTTCAAGGTTTTACACACGCTCACTTCACACTCAAAACACACATACTTTCTCTATTAATCTCTCTCTCACACACACATACACACACATACACAAACATACACACATCACACTCTCATACACACACACTTCATACTCTCTCTCTCTCTCTCTCTCTCTCTCTCTCTCTCTCTCTCTCTATGTCTGGCACACGTGCACGTGTGCGCACACGCACACACACACACACACACACACTCACTCACTCACTCACTCACTCACTCACTCACAATCACACATACACACATAGACAAACCTCTCTAACTTAGTTAATAGTTGTAGTTCTTTAAAATTTTCTTTAATTAGAAAGGTTTTTTTGTGAGTTTTTTTTTAAGATTATATCTCACAATGGCCTCTCTATATCTCTCTTCTGCATTGTTATGTAGATTCTATAACCTTATAGTAAAGCTTTGTTTTTGAATAAAAAACATTCGCTATTATGTAGCCATTAAAGTTTTCACCTAAGTAATCTTCCCCTTTTAACACACACACACATACACGCACACTTACCTTCTCTATTCTAGCACATTCCTTTACATACACACATCTACATGTGCATACATGAACACACATGTGTGTGCATGCTCTCTCTCTCTCTCTCTCTCTCTCTCTCTCTCTCTCTCTCACACACACACACACACACACACACACACACACACTTTTTTACTCTTAGATTTTGTCACACATACACACCTTTATATCACTAAGGATTTCAAATGCTAAGCTTTAGTGGCATCAAAACAAGTGTAGAGACTTGATGCCTTCCCTCTACTTATACATTTCTTTGCTTGATGTTGGATGGTGGTAGGTATAGAGCTTTACCTCTAAAGTTGATGTGTGGGAATTGCCCTACTTGACACTTTTTACTTTATTTTTGTTTCAATAATATTAAAACACATTTTTAACATTTGTAGCTTATTAAAAATCCCTCTCAACGATCCATCAGCTTTGAAATCAAGGAGTTGAACCTCTTTTCATTATGGATCATGTTATGTGTGATATGGTATCGTAAGTTGTGTGTATTATTTCCCATGGGTTGAAGCTTCTCTTCGTTATGGATCATGTTAGGTGTTCTATGGTATCATAAGTATCTCCCATGTGTCATGTGTTACATATATCATGGAATTGGCCATGTAGAGAGGTCGCATACTATGTGAGTGGTCATGCATTGAGATGATGAGTAGCTTTAGAGGATGCAGCCTTTAAGAAACAATTCTGATATGAGTGGTCATGCATTGAGATGATGAGTAACTTTAGAGGATGCAGCCGTTAAGAAACAATTCTTATATGAGTGGTCATGCATTTAGATGATGAGCAGCTTTAGGGGATGTAGCCTTTAAGAAACAATTCTTATATGAGTGGTCGTGCATTGAGATGACGAGTAACTTTTAGGATGAAGCCTTCAAGAAACAATTCTTATATTCACTAGTGGCCCATAATTTTAATAAGAATAGGGGCTAGAGCTTATTTGAACTACTCGCCTCTTAAAACATACAACACATCAGTATGTTAAAATAAAACTCAACATTTGTTTTTCTTCAATTTTCCATCACCTATTCAATGGGCCTTGATCCACTCTCATGATCTGATCAAAGATCTTGGAAACAATTTACCACCACAATTAAGGGAGTAGATGGCAAATTCAATTACATCTTGCACCACTTTACTGGATAATCTTGCTAGGACCCCTCTAAAGATGATTGTATGGCCAAAGTAGCACAAATAATCCATGGCTTCAAAATCAAGGAAACGAGAAGATTACCTAGTGGGGACTCTAGTTGGTTCCTAGACCCAAAATTGCTCTTTCGTACTTTGTTCCTTTCTCATTGCTTTCACATCCATCTTCTTCTTACACTTTTGTCTCTCAAAGTGTTTTAAAATTGCTGTGATAGACTTCCTCAAGCACATCAATGTCCATTGAATCACTTGGAAGATTGGTTGGCAAAAAGCACCCCATAGAGTTGTCTAGGGATGCCCTAGCCCATCCAGTGGCAAAGGGCCTAGAGGACTAGCAATCTTTGAGATTATTCTTGGGTGCATTTGAGAAATGTTTATAAGATATCGATTCTATTCATCATATTGGATTGAGAAGAAAGTTGTAAATTCAACAAGTATTTCCTTCAAACTTCAATCTAATTGTAACAACTCTTAAGGAGGCATTCTTCTTTCTCCCATCACTTTGAGAAGAAAATTGAACAAGTTCTAGGTTTAGCTGAACCCATCTTTTTGTTCCATTATTGAGAAGAAAATTGAACAAGTTCTAGGCTAACGTGAACCCATCTTCTTGTTTCCACTATTGGCCCCTTTACCTTGATTTTCTTCACACCCTAAGTTCTAACCTAAATTGAAGACACCTTGTGGTCCTCACTTTTCATATAGAGGAAGAATGTTGGCCACTAGGTAACTTAGGCCAGTCTCGAATGGAGGGAGGCCACGTGGAGCTGGGCACCTCTCGAATGCGTGGAAGGAGGGGATCCACGTGGAGATTAGAGACCCCACCTCCACCACCCTCTACCTCTACCACCCTCTATCTTAGCTGAAGCGCCGCGAGAGTACTGGATAGGATAAGCGCCGAGATCTCCTCCAAAGGTAGTAGGATCATCTTTTGGTGTCTATATCTAGTAGGCACAGACGAATAGCAGCTTAACGGTAACGCGCAGCAAGTCGCCAACGCACGTTATCTTAATCGCTCAGTCACTGAGAATGGCCGCCTTCACGATGTCTCTCTCCTCCGCCTCCTTGGCCGGGCAGGTAGCGCTAAAGCCACAGAGCGAGCTCGCTGCCAAGGTCGGGAGCATGGGCACAGCTCGCGTTTCCATGCGCAAGACAGCCTCCAAGACCTCCTCCTCTGACAGCCCCTGGTACGGTTCCGACCGCGTCAAGTATTTGGGTCCATTCTCCGGCGAAGCCCCGAGCTATCTGACGGGCGAATTCCCGGGCGACTACGGCTGGGACACGGCCGGCCTCTCCGCCGACCCGGAGACCTTCGCTAAGAACCGCGAGCTAGAAGTGATCCACGCGCGCTGGGCCATGCTTGGGGCTCTGGGCTGCGTCACCCCGGAGCTGCTAGCCAAGAACGGCGTCAAGTTCGGCGAGGCCGTGTGGTTCAAGGCCGGTTCTCAGATTTTCTCCGACGGCGGCCTGGACTACCTAGGCAACCCCAGCCTTGTCCACGCTCAGAGTATCCTCGCCATTTGGGCCTGCCAGGTCGTCCTCATGGGCGCCGTGGAGGGCTACCGAGTTGCCGGCGGGCCCCTTGGGGAGGTGACCGATCCTATCTACCCTGGCGGAAGCTTCGACCCGTTGGGCCTGGCTGACGATCCCGAGGCCTTCGCCGAGCTGAAGGTAAAGGAGATCAAGAACGGGCGCCTGGCCATGTTCTCCATGTTCGGCTTCTTCGTGCAGGCCATCGTTACCGGAAAGGGTCCAATCGAGAACCTCTTCGACCACCTCGCCAACCCAACAGTTAACAACGCCTGGGCTTACGCCACCAACTTTGTGCCGGGCAACTGAGCCATACATATCGATTTCATTTCCCCTCTCTCTCTCTCTCTCTCTCTACCGACGTTAATACCCCTCCCTCTCTCTCTCTCTCTCTTTCGCCATCCGGAGCTGCTTCCGTGTATCGAAACGAATCTTTCATATGCCTCTGATGCTTCTGTTAAAACTCCTTTTTTTGCACCTGTGATCGCATCCCTGTTCATTTGCTCTTGCGTATAAAAACCTTTTGTTTTTATCCCGTGTACGCGAGAGAGAGAGAGAGATCGTGTGACGAGTGACTTGAACAAGGCTTAATTGTGTCCTCTTTTTAGACTGGTTAAGAATTTTTTTTCGCTTGTTATGATAGGCAGGCGTAGTGGCAATCTACAAGTTGCCGCCTTCAATTTGTCAAAATAGCCTTCTGCATGACACTTTTTAAAAATGAGGAGGTTTAATATTAGGTTTCTATCTTATCTGCTAAAGAGAAACTGATCCTTTTCAGCTTCTTGGATTGAAAAAACATATTTCTCAATTAAAAACCTTAAGCCTTATGAAGAAAAAGGGATCATTTTATTCATAAAAGCATGCAATGTAAGAGGTTTTTTAGATACCCTTTGAATACATATAATTCATAAAATTTCTTAGAGGTGAAACCCCCAAAGCAACAATAAAATAAACCCATGTTAGAATTTTGCTTTTTCATGCCTCACCACTCCCCCCATTTTGTAAATGATGGCCTCATGCACTTTTTGATCTCCACACCCACTAATGTATATGGAAAGAATGAACTATGTAGCACAAAATATTGGAAAATCAATATTATGTAATTACAATGCAATACTATCATGAAGCTTATATAAGTAAATTAAACATACCTGAAACATCTTGTACCAATCATGCGTTTTTAGACCATAGAATTCAATTTCTCCTATCTTCTTTGTTTTTGTGAATGCCTCCTTTAAAGAATGCATGAAACCCATAAGGGTACTAAAGGACGTAATTTGATCCTTTACTCTCTTCTCCTCATTCTTTGTCAAGATCCAAGGTGACTTAGGTAACATTACCTTTCCATTCTCTTGAACTATTAGCCAAGTGATGGGGAGGGGTTCAATTAATCTCAAGTCCTTCCGGACAGCAAAATAATATATCTTGCCAATTATGTGGTCCCAAATATTGTGATGCTACATTTCTAATCATGTGAATTGGATTTAGAAGATGATTAATTCTTAGCTTTGTCCAATATGCGAGATGAAAGAAGATTGAGTACCTTTTTATTCCATTGGTGGTGTATGGGATGATCCTCTCCACAATACTTCCCAATTACCTACTCTTAGAGGATGACTCCTTTTGTAAAGATGGAACAAATTTCTCATGATCAAATGAAAAAAATCAGTGAGTCCTCATACACAACCTTCTTGAGATGTATAGGCCATGATGTAATAAGTGATGGTCCACAAATCGGACAAGCAATGTCACTGAATGTTCTCACACTACAAGGGATCGGGCTCATACCCGCGCTCCTAGCCGCTAAAAATGACTTGTGAAAAAAAGTAGCGGGCCCGTGTATCAGCGCGTGTATCATCGCGGCCACAGACATGCGTGTAAAAGCGCGTGTATAGGACCTCCCAGACGCACTCATACACGGCTGTATACACGCGTTTTGTTCAGTTCAGATGTACTCAGACGCATTGATACATGCGTCTATACACGCATTTTTTTAATTCAGATGCGCTTATACACGCGTAATTGTGAGTTTTGACGCGTTTATACACGCGTATTTTACAAATTATCCGTGTATATACACGCGATTTTTAGCAGTTCTGACGCGTTTATACACGCGAACAGAGAGCAAAAAAAAAATCCAGAGAGTACTATTTGGTGCCTGAATACTGTTCCAGCATTCCAGCACCCAATAACACTCTCTGGATTTTTTTTTTTGTGCATTAGACCATCCACGAAGAACATATGCACGAGGGAAATTAAGACAAGAACGACATGAATGCATACATTGTCAATACACGATTCAAGATAGACATGAATGTAATACTATCGATTCATGATTCAATATTACTATCAAAATTTCACACATATATACAAGGGAGTCCATATCTCGAAGTAGTCCATGGCTTCAGTTTACAAAAAAATATATACAACCACATCCTCAATATGGAATGTGATACTATAAGTCTAAGTACTACTCAGACCCAGATGATGACTCGGTGCTCCCTCCATGCTCAGATGAGCTCACATCGGTCGGAATGTCCGATGAGTAGTGCTCACGTCCACCCTCTGCAGTGGCGACGGGTGGATCATCAGCAGCTTGTGCCTGTTTAAGTAATATATAGTATATAAGTATATATATATGTAATTCAATAAACCAAAATCATTCGTTTAGAATTTTCAAGTACCTGTCGACCGTATGGTCTCATGGCCATCTCAAACTGCACGTCCGTAATACGTCTCTCGGCTCTGAAGATGGCCCACGTGTCACGTCTACTATGCCGGCGAGCATACACAGTATCGTGGGTTGTGGGCTTCCTCCCCGTAACCCGTCGCTGTATCATAATTGTTAAGATTCTAGAAATGGGATTGGTCATGGTGAAGGACATAGATTAAGCACAAGATTAAGGTGGATTAAACCACACTAAAAACTCCATGACTAGAGAGAGAGAGAGATTGCACACTCAACACTATTCCCTTATATTTCATATCACAATGAAACATACAATGATATAGGCTCTCTAGCCTTATCCCACTTTACATGTCATCATCCATGTGGCACTCCCTTTTCCACTTCTTTTGGTCAACACTCACACACCATACAATATTACATGTGGCATTCCTATCTCACCACAATATCTTGCACCTCTAGGGTGCTTTCCCACACAACACAACACTACGATTATATCTCTCAACACCCCCTCTTAATCGAGGTGTTCCACAACTCACCCATCATCCATCACCCATATCAATGTAGCATTGCACAACCGCAATCACTACCTCTCTCTACACTCCCCCTCAATGATACATTGGAGTGTCCATCATCCAAACATGTGTGCCCGTGTCTACCATCTTAGACACCTAGTCCATTTTGAGCCGACTCATCGCTCACAGCGGAACCACTGAGTCCGATTTGAACATGGAAGTTCGGGTGGGATCCAACCAATGCGCATGCACCTCACACGTGCATCGCTCTTGCACACATCACAACAACCATTTTGAGCTTCTCGGTGAGCTCGGGCATGGTTACCCTCATACCATGGATGATTACAAAATTTTTGTTTTGAGCACGCATGCTCGTGGACCATTATCAATTTTGGGTGAAACAAAATAAAAAATTACACAGCCTTTTTGGCCAAAGCAGAGGGCAGCGGACCCTCATGTGAACATCTTTTTGGTTCATATTATCTTATCATATAACCAAGGATTAAATCGAGAATGTGTGTTGTGTGTGAATGTGCCCTTACAAAATTTGAATCTTTCATTTTTTAATGCTTTTGAAAAGAGACTTTTTGAAATCCTCTAGGTTGCCAAAAAAGATTAGACCATGAACTTTGCAGGTTGTCTTCATTATATTCTGCAGTGCGCCAAACTCCACGCTGTGCTTGCCACAACCTTTACACGTTTTGCAGCCAATTAGGGCCCCTATGCCTTTGGGACCCACAATTTTTTTTATTTTTTATTTTTTAAAAACAATCTTATCTTTTGGCGTTATGGACCTGCGCTGCAGTCATCTCTGTGAGGCACGCCTGTCGAGGTGATTGGTTTTCCTTCCTCTCACCGCCCTCCTTGGCTGCCTGCTTCCTCTTAGCAGCTTTGCCACCTGTTGTGTGTGAAGCAATAAACTGTTTTTTATTTTTTTATTTTTTGCTTTCCTTGGCCTCCTGCTCTCTGCTTATCGGCTGCTTTCTTTAGCCTTCTGCACTCAACTTTGCTGCGTTTGGATTCTTATGGTAACGGCCATCTGTACCAGGTTGAATTCTGCAGACCTGCTCTTCCTCGGTGCCTTCAACGCAACGCCGCGTAACGATTACCTTCTGGAGTTCTGCTTCTAATGTTCAAATCGGTATACGCCACAGCTCTTGCTTCTGAGCTCTCATGACGACCCTGACTGTCCACAAGCAGCTTGTAGTGCTTTCTCTCATCCTATTTTATAGTTGCTAACCTCTGGCTTGAAGTGCCTGCTCTGCTGATGCTGGTGATTGTGATGGCAGTTTCTGGCGTTGCCTCTTTGTTCACATACCTCTTTCTAGTCGTGAATTTTGACGCTACTTCCTGCGCTGGCCACCACATTTCTTCTCTAGTCTGCCATGGCTATCTCTCTCCAGCGTTGATTCATCATGGCAATCATGGCAATCATTCCTCTATAGGTTGCCTCCTACATGCTGCTGTGGGTTTGCTCGCCTTTCAGCTCTGCTGCTTCGCCACCCAAAACTAATTGTTGCTAATTTGCTTCCTTTTGTGTACTCCAAAAAAATGCCATCCTTAATCAAAGGCACCCATCTCCTCTTTCACAACTTATATGTTTCCAACCTCTTACCTCAACAATCAACCCCCTTCATGAGGTTTGTACAGCCATCAATGTGGCTACTATGGCTCAATATTTAGCCCTTAACATGCAGACTTTTGATCTTTGCCTCCTTAAACCTCCAAGTAGAGGTCTTCCATGACCATTGGCATGGCCTTCATGGCCTTCAAATCAGCATGCTTTTCCTTCAATGCATGCATCCATTCAAGGGTGCTTCTTCAATGGTTTCTCAAATGAAACCATAGGTGCATAAACATGTGGAAACTGCCAAGGTTTCCATCCCTTTCTTTGCTCTCCTTCATTGAGCAAACATTCACAAGTGCATCCTCTTCTTGATGCACACACATGTGAACTCCATTGAGTTCACCATCTCACTTGCCATCATCTTGACAAGCATGCACCTCCACACTCTTTGCTTGGAAGCAAAGAATCTTGGGATTCTTCCATCCCATCAAGCAACCCTTATACATTGAGCATTTTTCCATGCTCAAACACAAAACTTTGAGGCAAAAACTTCACAAAACCAACCTTCTTAAGGCATAATCAGCAGCATATCTTCTCTTGGCAGCTTCTCCTTGACGATGATGAAGACTCCATAGCCTTCATAATGCTGAAATCTCCATTTTCAGCTTCCTTGATGATGAGCAAACTCTCCATGTTGCAAAACTCCATTTGCAACTCTCTTGGGCAGCTTCTATGCAACTTCCTTGTTGCAAATCTCCTCTCTAACTTGAGAATGGTAGCTCCAAATCTCTCTCAAATCCTCACAAATGCAAATCCAAATGATAATATGAGTGTGCATAATTTTTTTTCTCATAATAACTGAAAATAATGCTTAATCAAAGAAACACACAATCAAACTAATATACATAATAATCACCCATGACCAAGAGCCCATTTGGCTCTGATACTATGTTAAGATTCTAGAAATGGGATTGGTCATGGTGAAGGACATAGATTAAGCACAAGATTAAGGTGGATTAAACCACACTAAAAACTCCATGACTAGAGAGAGAGAGAGATTGCACACTCAACACTATTCCCTTGTATTTCATATCACAATGAAACATACAATGATATAGGCTCTCTAGCCTTATCCCACTTTACATGTCATCATCCATGTGACACTCCCTTTTCCACTTCTTTTGGTCAACACTCACACACCATACAATATTACATGTGGCATTCCTATCTCACCACAATATCTTGCACCTCTAGGGTGCTTTCCCACACAACACAACACTACGATTATATCTCTCAACAATAATCAACACAATTTGTAAGATTAAAACAATCATAGAATCAATGAATTAAGTAAACAATCAAATAAAGTGGCAAGATACTTACGAACTCTGCCTCCCATGACTCGACGCCGCCAGATCTGAAATGCGAAGATCCAATGGTCTCCATCTGGATCCGTCGTGCCTCCACATGCTGCCTACTCTTCACGCCACCCTCTGCTCGTTTCTTTGCCTCCTTCCACTCGCGTTTGTGCACAGTGGCAGGTTTCTCGGCAGGATAGCCACCCGCAGCTACATTTAGCCGGTCATCGTACGTGAGTTTTTTAAGGTGAGATCTTTTATTACTTAAGATCTCCCTTATTCGCGTCCTTCCCCATACATCCGAGAATGTAGCATGTGGGGGATTGGGGTACCGACTATGTACAACCTCTATCACCTCCCCAACTAATCGGCTATTTTGATCTTTAAATTTAATAAAATAATTTCTATATGAGTTTGATACTACCCCACGCATGTACTCCATTACCTCCCTCCCCCTCGCATCCATCACTATCCCACCCCTATCCATCACATCATAGCAGATCACTCTCTCCACCTCTCTCATCTCCTCCTCTTCCGAACTGTCTCCTCTAACTCTTCTCCCTCTATCTCCTCTCTCACCGCGTGCCCTACTACCTCCCCCACCTCCCCCACCAAAGCACCCGCCGCATCCTCCACTCCCACTCTTCCTACTGCTGCGGGTGGAGTCACGACTGGGGGATTGTCTACGTGACGGTGGCTGTGAGCCCTGACGTGACGATGGCTCTGAGGGAGCACGTGATGGTGGCTGTGAGGGTGTGCGTGAGTGTGTCTAGGATGAGGTATGTCTCCTCGGTGGACATGGAAGAGGAGAAGCTGCATGCCATCTCGTCGGACTCGTAGGCATAGACGCACTGGACTGCCCTAGATACTCGCGGTAGGGGTATAGACACCAGGCAGGGAAGGAGGGGGATGGGCATACATATACTTTGTAAGCTCAAGTGGACCAGGATGGTGCCCAAAATGATTCAAGATCTCCATCAGACGCAAATGGATCGGATGAAGAACCTGGAATATCCATAAAGAACCTGCAAAAATAATCCTCATGTACATCATGGGCTGTCTCTTGACTCACACAAATATCATCATTCAAGTCAGTTGTGTTGCCTGCAAACCATAGAAACAGGAAACGCAGTCTCGTGTATACACCCGTGCAGAAACACGTGTATACACCCGTCAAAAAACGTGTGTATACACCCGTCCAAAAACGCGTGTATATCCGCGTGAACAGACTCTGCAGACAGGATACACGCGCTTTTACACGCGTTTCTACACGCGACCTGCGCAAAAAAAAATTTCAAAGAGACCGACCTCCGACAAAGTGTCCTTATAAAAGGTCCACTGTCGCCCCTGTCAGAATCGTTCACCCAATCGTGTGCACAGAAGCAAAAGGATGGAGACAAACCCAAAAAGCAAAGAGAAAATAGCATAAACAAATCTGAGGAAGGAGACAAGGCAAAGGACAAACTGACTCACCTCTGAAAAAGCGAGTCTTCTTTCTTGCTCGGTTTCCTCCCGTGTGTGCTCCTTCTCTGCTCCCTCCTTGCACTTAGTTTTTGTTTCTGTTGGAAGAGGCGAAAACGAAAGCAGTGTTGATATGTTAGTTCAAAATCTTTATTTGGGGAAGGCGGGCTATTTTTAGTTTAAACAGACCGTCGCGTTTATAAACGCGTGTATCTTCGCGTGTATGATAATTTAGCTGCGTTTTTACACACATTTTGCAGGAATTACCTGCATTAATACACGCGATTTTTAGGAAGTAGCCGCGTTAATACACGCAATTTTTAGGAAATAGCCGCGTCAATACACGCGATTTTTATACTTTCATTAAAAACATATTATGATTTTGTGTTTTCTGGATTGTACATAGGATGTCATCAACCTCTTCAAGCAGTTCTGGGGAAGATGAGACAATGCGTCATCGTAATCGCGATGTGTGGTTGGGATAACGAATCAAATGTATGTGTAATCGATGTCAAGGATGCATTGTACGAGCACGTCGAATTACCTTGAATCATATCTCCATGTATGGAGAATGGAATCAAACAGGTTTAGAGGTGAGTAGATGTAAATTGATGGTATTCAAATGACTCATGGTATCCAAATTAAATTAATAGAGTTGTAATATATAAACTCTAATTGAAACAGGATGCAGTACCACACCCTAACATGGTGCCCTACGCGCGACGAGAGCACGCAAAGCGTCGACGAGATGATGCTAGAGCTTCGGGATCTATTGTCAGAGATGAGTGGGAAAGGGATGACAATAGCCCTGCACCCCACGAAGTTGTGGAAGAGGAGGTGCTTGATGATATGTTGCGGAATCTTTTTAAGGATGATCCCAAAGGTATGGACGACGATGATATGGAACAAGAGCATCTTTACAAGGCTTCATCGACACCGGTGTTTGAAGGGTGCACATTCTCTGTTTTACATGCTTCACTTGAACTACTCAATATACAAATAGTTTATGGATGGAGCAATGCAAGTCTTGACGCATTATTGAAGTAAGCATTATAACTTACAAATTTGAATTAGTGGTTTAAGGTTTAAGATTTAAGACTAATTATAATTGATGATATTGAATGCAGACTATTATCAAACATGCTTCCAAAGGAAAATAGACTACCCACCTCAAGAGACATAGCGAGGCGCTATGTGACATCTCTTGGAGGATTGGATTATGATCGCATACATGCATGCGTCAATGATTGCATTCTCTTTCGTGGGATGCATAAGGAGGCTCGACATTGTCCCACTTGTGGTGAAGCAAGGTATAGAACAGATATGAAGAGTTTTGATGTACCTCGTAAAGTCTTGCGACACTTTTCTATAATTCCTCGCATCAAACACATGTTCAAGTGCAAATCCATAGCAGAGCTCATGTCATGGCATTCCTCACATCGATCGGATGATGGCATGTGGAGAATTCCCGCAGACACTCCTGCTTGGAAGCATATTGAAGATGAGTGGCCCAGCTTTAAAACAGAGCCCAGAAACTTGAGACTTGGCCTAGGTATGGATAGAGTGAATCCATTTGGTTTCAAAAGCACTGCATACAGCGTGTGGCCAGTTGTGTTGGTGAATTACAACCTTCCACCATCAATGGCGATCAAGAAGGGACATCTTATGTTATCTCTTCTAATTCCAGGGAAACATAAAGTCAAGCATATGGATGTTTATCTTGAACCGTTGATTGATGAGTTGGAGGAACTATGGAGAGGTGTTGCGGTGGTGGACATTAGTAGGCCTCCCTCCTCTCGACACTTCGACTTAAAAGCAGTGTTGATGTGGACAATGCATGACTTTCCAGGATACAGCGATTGTTCTGGTAAGAATTCTAATTACCTCCCTACTCTAATACTATTGGCTATATATATTAATTATACATATTGACTTTATTATTCTAACTTTTATTTATATTTTAACAGGTTTGAAAACATCGAGTAAACATGCATGTCCTGTTTGTGGTCCTTCGTTAGTACATGAGTATAAGACCATATTCGATAATCATCATCGATTTCTCCCCTCAGATCATCCTAAATATGTTGCTAGTAAGAGTAACATTCCTCCACAAACACTTCGTGCAAAAGATTGGAAGCGTATTTGGGAGTCTACAACTATTCTTCCTCCAGATGGCATGAACAGGTATAGTAATGTTTTTTCAATCTTGTTTTGTGTAGTCTCTAATTGGATTAAAGGTCACATAGAGCAATCCCTTGTGTAGGTACTCCATTTTTTTTCGGCTGCCATATTGGACCCATCTTAAGATCAACCATCTTCTTGATCCCATGCACATCTTCAAGAATGTGGGATCTGGTATTTGGGAACATATTATTGGTAAACGAGACAATGTTAGCGTACGTGAGGACTTGCGGGTCGCAGGACGTATGCGTCAAGCTTGGCCACGAGAGGTGGGTGGGCACGTTCGTCTTCCGCCTGCACCAGGGATTATATCAAAGAAAGAGGAGAAGCAAGTAAAGCAGGCCATCACCACTTTGCGTACTTCCACTGGATGCATGAGATCATTGAAGGGAGCCTTTACAACCATTAAGAAAAGAGGCGTTGAGCAACTATATGGGTTGAAGTCCCACGATTGGCACAAGATGCTTCAAGTAAGTGTTTTCCAAGTCTTGTACGTTGAAATTAAATTTTGTAATGCCATAAACCATACATACATGTGCTCTTATGTGCGCAGTTCATACTACCTACTAGCATCGACCATTGTGCAAATAAGAGTTTGAAAAAATGTATTTATAAGATGGGCGAGCTTGTGAAGTATGTAAAACCCATGTCAGATCACCCTTCATTATACCTTGCAAAATGAACGTGCATGAGGTATAACGTACTATTTATTTATTTTTCAGATATGTTAGTTCCAAAGCAATTGATCCAGCCACGTTGGATGATGCGCGTGTTATGGCAGTGGAGGTGGTTTGTTTGGTAGAGGAGACTTTTCTGTGAACCATTCTCACAAGTCTCATTGTGCATTTAGTGGACGAAATCGCTTTATGTGGTACTGTGCATGCACGTTAGATGTTCTTCCTAGAGCGCTTCATGAAGACCTTAAAAGACTTTGTGAGGCAAAGTGCAAGGCCTAAAGGAAGCATGGCCGAGGGTTGGTTGATACAAGAGTCTCTTGTATATATTTCAGAATTTCTTGGTCAGGTGGACAGCTCTTTGCCACGACTATGGAGCAATGAAGAGGACTTGAGGATGACCTCTATTGTGCCTCAAGGAAAAGGACAGAGTAAAGTAATTGACAGAACATTGATTGATGATCTCAATTTCACTTGTATCCTTAATAGTGATGTGATGAGCAGATGGGTTACAAGATATGAGGATGCAAAGACAAAAAGGCAAGCAGAAAGAGCTCTCTTTCGGAGGCAACATGGCTCTCGAAAGGCGTACCCTAAGCATCTAGCAACACTTCCGAATGATATCCATGTTGATTGTTTGCATGAGGAAATGGAGAGAGCAGAGAGCAACGAGGGGCTGCATATCACGGGCGGAAGAATGGGAGTATGCACGAGGATGCATGTTAAAGGTACATAGAACTAATGTTTTGCATTAGTTGTAAGTGATTTGCTTTTAATATTTATTCACATTGCTTACACAAATATTGCTTCTATTTTGGTCCAGTGCACTATGTTCAATGCTATATGGTGTGAAGGCAAGCATTTTCGAACACAAAGAATTGATGAAAAGAGAAATACACAAGATTGCGGTGTCATTAGTAGCTTTGAGGGAGCTAATGGAAAAATGGATGATTATTGTGGCATAATCCAAGACATATTTAGGCTTGACTTTCGTCGCTTCTTTGTGTATGTTTTGGATGTCAAATGGCAAATGAACGTGGTGGAGAAAGGGCCTGATGCAACGATAAAACGCCATGCAAGTGGCTATGTAACTATTGACTCTACAAAGTTTTGGCAAACAAAGAAAGATAGGCTCGTATTGCCACAACAATGTGAGCAGGTATGCATTTTTTTACTAATGTGTTTCATGTACATATATATCTAAGCTCGCGTACCCCTTGACTTTTGATATGCTAATTAATTACTGTACTATGTGTATTTGAGTAGGTTATCTATCTACCAATGGTGCATGACATTAAATGGTGGTACGTCATCCCTATTGCACCACGTTCCAAAGTGATGTATAATACATTCACTGATATGGAGCATATGGAGGATGTAACAAGCCGCAATGAAGATAATGTCGAACATGCCAATGAAGATGTGATCGATGATCAAGAAATAAGAGATGATCATGATAATGAGGATGAGCGTGCCATTTCTCATGATCATGAGAATGACCCTACCATTGAGGATGATGGTGATGTTGATGAGGATGATCAGGACATCGATACCATTATCAATGGAGTACAGAATATCAATAGTGGAATAAATTTAATCGTAGCCTTACAAATTGATCAAATGGATATTGATGTTGATCGTTTGGCAAGGATGGATCTTATTGAACATGAGATCGAACCCTAACCAATCCGTCACTGTACGTTCTAAATTGATGACATTTCTATCATCTCATATGCATGATTTATTTTTGAATATATTTCATTGTTGTAAATGCATGTAGTGGGATTGTGTAATGATGTATACTGTAATGTACTATGAGATGGTTTAAAGAAAATAGTTCTTAATTTTGTAAAGGAATTCAGTTTTTCTTCAGTTTTTTTCAGTTTTTCTTTACCATGCATGTATTAATCCGTGTATGGTGGCATGTATTAATCCGTGTATGGTAGCGTGTATTAATCCGTATATGGTAGCGTGTATAGATGCGTGTATTACTGCGTGTATATAAATGCGTTTATACACGTGTTGATAAATGAAAATATACACGCGAACTTAAATGATAAAATACACGCGCCCGATTCTATTCAAATACAGGCGCGACCATACACGCGCTCGTAATTTATCGCGTGTATGAAACGCGTGTATGGCAGCATTATCTTGTAGTGTGAGTCCTAATCATGCACAATGCACAAATAATTTTTATTTAGAGCCAACTCATATTTGATAATTCAAATCGTAGGAATAGAAAACATATTTTTATTTAGAGCATAGAAAACACACTAGAGCACTCTCTCTATTCTGAAAAGTTATGCATTGTCCACATTAAAATTGGCTTCACCTCCGTGCTACATTGTGTAAGCGATCCGGACACATCATGCACTTGGGTGCCATGCCATAGTGTCTCAAGCTCCTTGATCAAAGGTTCAAGGTACACATCCATGTTCTTGATCTTGTTCTTGCTGGGCACGAGAAGAGTTAGAATCACATAACCCTTCTTTATGGACTTCCAAGGAGGGAGATTGTAGTTCACTACTACCATCGGCCATGTGGTCCATAATTTTGATTTAACACCAAATGGATTAAATCCATCCATACCCAATTCAAGTCATTAAGTGACATGGCTCATCCTTGAATTCTGACCACTCCTCTTCTATGTGTTGCCATGCCGATGAATTCATAGGAACCCTCATCATGGCGATGAATTCATAGGAACCCTCATCATGGCATCTCAGTGAAACGATTGTGTGCATACCATGTCATGAGTTCGGCAATAGACTTGCATCGGAACATGTGTTGAATGCGGGGTATGATAGGAAAATTCCTCAAACCCTTTTGAGGAATCATCATACCTTGCAAATCACTTCGGTAATGAGACTCCACATTTTGTAGCATGTGCCCTTGTGTTTGGCATCTTGTTGTCAGAAGGAAGCATATTTTTCATAAGCCTACAAATGGTTTAATAGAATTTTAAATATTATTCATAAAGGGTATGTTAAAATTGTTAATTACTAGCCACAAACGCTAAGGACTCATCGAAAAAAACTTGTACCACTAACATTGCTCCAACCATACATGGTTTGCAAGTTTAGTAATTCCAAGGTCACACCAAGGGTGGAGTATGGACACCCCTCATATAGTGGAGTGCAAGCGGCTTCATGTGCCATTGATAGAGGCATTTCTTCCTCATGTCAACCATGTAGGCTCACCCCAATTGTGGCATGGAGGTCTCTAAAGCCTCTACATAGTCATCCACTCATTACGGAGTAATGAGGTATAGGTCTCCTCCTCGTCCTCCTCATCCTAAAAAGCAAGGATTACCTTATCAATACCTAAATCATGTTCATAAGAACATGCGATAATGAATATATACACTCACTACTACTGAAGAATTCGGATGCTATACATCTTCGAATCGACCATAAAATCTTGCATATGCTTTATTGTGATTTGTCATAAACATATGATTTCTCCCTTGCATCTCTCACATGGACATGGAATCTTCTAACGTAACCACTCATGCCAACTCTACATGGGTGCTATGGCATATCGACGTCGTCTATGCATAGTGGGCACCTAGTTGTCAACATCCAGAATATAAAAGTATATAAACAATCCACTCTGTTTGATCAAACAAAAAATCATCTCTCTGCAATATTTACAAAAATAGCTCTTTGGAATTTTTTTTCTAGTATGTGACTATGGGCATGGTTATGCATGTGGCTATATATGTGGTTATGCCCTCACACATAGCCACGTGCATAGTCGTGACCATAGCCATGTACTAAGGAAAAAATTGGATTCTTGCCTCGCGCGTTGTGCCACATGCTTTCACGTTCTCAAGTCATCTCCTTCTTCGCATGCATTTACAAGTTGATCCTCTCTATTTATGGCATGTACCTTGACCTAATCTCTCTTGTCCTTATCAAGATCTTCTCCCTTCACAAGCCCTTATCCTCTTCTCCTTTCACAAGTCCTCCCCTTCACAAGAAAACCCTCCTCTTCTCCCTTCATAAGCCCTTCTTAAGCTCTTCCCACAAGCCCTAACCTCCATAAACAAAACCCCTTCTCACCTTCATAAACCCTTCTCATGAGCAAACTCTCTTCTCACCTTCACAAGCCCTTCTCTCTTCACTCACAAGCAAACCCCTTTCTCATTTCACAACAAGCAAACCCTCTTCTCCTTTCATAATTCATTAATGTATTAAGCATAATGCATTAATATGCTAAATGCATTATTGTATAATGCATTAAGCATAGGTATTAATGTTTAATACATAGGATTAATGCAATATTGCATATTGCATTTTTAATGCATTAAGCTTATTCTTCATGTATTATTGCATAATGCATAATTCATAAGCTTAATACATTAAGCATTTATATAGCTTAATGCATTATACATAGGTATTAATGCATAATGCATTAAGCTTATTCTTCATGTATTATTGCATAATGCATAATTCATAAGCTTAATTCATTAAGAATAGGTATTAATGCATAATACATAAGCTTAATACATTAAGCATATATATTAATGCATAATACATAAGCTTAATGCATTATACATAGGTATTAATGCATTATGCATGGATATTAATGCATAATACATAAGCTTAATGCATTATGCATTAAGCTTATCCATATTTATAATGCATAAGCTTATATATTATGCATAATGCATTAATAAATTATGCATAATTATGCATTAAGCTTATGCTTAATGCATTATTACATAATGCAAAATGCATTAAGCATAATCTTAATGTATTAATACATTAAGCTTATGCTTAATGAATTATTGCATAAGCTTATGCTTAATGTATTAATGCATTATGCATTATGCTTAATACATTAACGCATTAAGCTTATGCATTATGCTTAATACATTAATGCATTAAGCTTATGCATAAGTTTTATGCATTAGCTTAATACACATGTACTTTACTAACATACATATTTTCTTAAACTTGTAGATTGTCTTTGCAACATAAGCTCAACTTTGCAATGCAAATGCGACTTCTCTTCTTCTCAAGGTAAGAGTACTTGTCTTTTCATAATTTCATTATTTACTTGTTTATGGTGCACCACCCCAGGGTGCTTGGGAGTATTTTTTTGTGTATTACATAAAGTATGCATTATGGCTTTATGCTTAAGCTTACGCATTATGTTTTTATGCATAAGCCTTATGTATGAAGCTTAATGCATAAAGATTAATCCATATGGTTTATGCATAAAACTTAATGCATTATGATTAATGCATTGTCCTTATGTATTATGCTTAATTCATTAAAGCATTAAGCTTATGCACTAGGCTTAAAGGATCATGCATAGGTTTTATTCATTTTGCAATAATGCATTAAGCATTAGCTTAATACACATTTGCTTTACTAACATATATATTTCCTTATAGAGTACTTGTCTTTGCAACATAAGCTCAACTTCACAATGAAAACTCATCTTCTCTTCTTCTTAAGGTAAGAGTACTTGTCTTTCATAATTCCTTTGGTGCACCCTCGCTCGAGTTCTTGGGAGCATTTTTTTGTGTATTACATAAAGCATAAGGCTTATGCATTATGGCATTATGCTTGACCTTACGCATTATGTCTTTATGTATAAGGCTTTATGCAAAAGCCTATGCATAAAGCTTAACGCATAAGGCTTTTTCCATATGGTTTAAGCTTTATGCATAATCCATATGCATATACATGTATGCTTTATGCATGCTCTATGTGAGCGATGCATGCTCTATGTGAGAATATAGAGCATACACATGCTCTATGTGAGCAATATATGCATATGTTTATGCATACACATGTTCTATGTGAGCAATGTACGCATATGTTTATGCATAGAGCATGTATTTCTCACATAGAGCATGCATAGAGCATACACATGCTCTATGCATGCTCAATGTGCTCTATGCATGCTCTATGTGTGAGCTATGTATGCATATGTTTATGCATAGAGCATGCATCACTTACATAGATCATGCTTATGCTTTTGCATTATGTTTTTATGCATACGGTTTTATGCAAAAAGCTTGTGCATGAGCTTTATATGCATAAGGCTTCATGCATAATGTTTTTATATATAAATCTTTTTTGATGTCGAGTGCTCTGCATGGATGGAGAGTATAAGCTTTTTGAATATTTATACTCTCTTATGCATATAGCATATATTTCCTTATGCTCTCTTTTTCTATGCATAAGGTATATTCTATTCATAGAGTTTACATATGTATAGACATAGTCATCACAATGCTTTCCAAAACTCCAGATATTAGAGTTCAGTGGGAAGTGATACTGCATGCTAATGTAAGGAGGTCTGGCAAGTATTGTGAAGTGAGATCTTCTCACATATTAGAGCATACATAGGCTCTACGCATGTATGCATATAGATCATGCATAAAGCTTAATGTATTATTATTAGTACATTAAGCTTAATACTAAACGATATTAATTTTTATAGATGTGGCCATCATGGGGATCACCAACGGATCAAGATCCGATATATGGAGGGATATCCTCTAGTACACCTTCCATACCCATAGATAACTCTGATTTGCATATTGTTTTTGAGGCACATGCGGCTTAGAACTAGCTAAACTCTAGGTATGGGGCCAAGAAATTGAGTCACTTGGGCTTATTCTATGTGCTTCTATGTGCCAAACACTTCAACTATCCCGCAATCACCCATTTCCATGTGTCCCAACTCCTTCCCTACCCCTCTCGCCTACCCCTCACTCTTCCACTTTCCCTACTCCTAATTCTTCAACTCCTCCTAGTTCTCAACACACTTGTCTCATAACAGACTCCGCTCACATCCACACGATGCCATCTCCCTAGCACGCAACATCCTTGCGATGCCACTCAGGTGGTAATAGCTCGAGGGCTTCTCAGAGTCATCTCGGCGATCTAGTAGTAGTGGGGGAGGTGGGTACATAAGTCATCATCACATGGATCATTCAAAGTAAACCCTTGTAAAAGAGACCAAATGAGAACACTAGTTTGTGTGAAAGAGAAGAATGTAACCCATGTAAAAACGGCCAACCAAATGAATATGAGAGCGTATGTGTGCAAACCATAAATGGAAAAATCCCTCTAGCTCCAAAACTGTCCTCTATTTTTTTGCAGACAGTTGCGGCTATAGCCGTGCATGGCTGTATGCTCTACAATATGTGGCTAGCCACAAGCCCCTAGCCGCATGAATAGCCGTGTGAAGTTTTTTTCCCAATAATGGATTCTTTTGAATTTGTGCGGCTCTAGTTGAGGCTGTGCTCTTCGTGTGTTGTAGTAGTCAGAGTTGTTAATGCAGAACTACATGAGATCAATGCAAAGTTGTCATGGCAATATCAAAAGCATGGACATTTTGCGCAACACTACAGAATAAGAGGCACCAGACTATGGAGGATGGAAGTTATCCATGATGTGTGCTTGTAGGAGAGAGAGAGAAATGTTATAGCCAACAATGCACCAGACTATGGAGGATGGAAGTTGTCCATAGTGTGTGCTTGCAAGAGAGAAGCAAGTGCAAGGAGAGTGAGATGTAATAGCCAACAATGCAGATGCTCATTGTTGTAATGGAACCACCAAAGTACATGCTTTTATAGGCATTAGGCCTCATCTTTAGACCTAGATGTTAATGAATGACCTATTGCTTCTTCCAACTTGATCCCAAGAAAATGATAATTACGATGCGTATATATAAAGAAGGTCAAGGAAATGGTAATTACAATGTATATATATAAAGAAGGCCAAGGAAAACCCTGATGGTCAAGTCCTTTCACTCTATGTTTTAATAACTAAAATTCACTAATATGTTCAAACCTATAGTCACAACTATTTAGTCAAACCTTAAAACATAAGCTATGTCATATAATGAGGCATGGTATATGAGTTTAAAATTACAAGATGTTTGATTTTAAAAATCTATGTTTTTTAAAATTAAAACGTAAGCTACCATACATGATAGGGCATAGTATATTACTTCATGTACTCCAAAGGATAGATAGTATAACTTATAAGCCTTCACTTTGACTAAATCCATTGGAAAATTTATAGCTCTAACAATTATATGTGATAATATCAAGGTAGCAGGCATGTTTCGTCTAGCAAAAGCATAATGATGGTCGTTTACACCAACCCTTCACAAAATAAGACCTTGTTGTGCACATAGTCCCCCATAAAATCCTTACACAGCTTTTTTCTTTACCTCTTTACGTTTTAGAATGTAGACCTATGTCTCTCTTACTTATTTCCTACTTCTACATTTACAACAAAATTATCATCTTCAATGAGCATATCAATGAGCAAAATTTTCACATCCCTCTCATAGATAGGATCAACAATCAAACTCTCATCAGCCTAACACATCATCAATAGGGTGGAGAAGGATATGTGGCCAGTTCCATGGACATGGGACTTGTTGGTACACTTGATGCTAGAACTTATCCATATGCCCCATGCATACTATAACGCATACATGCATTCGCATACATGCATTATAGTAGGAAGACAATTTCTTTACCCTTATTTGTTTGGAATCATGATTAGCAAAACCACACAAACTATGCATGGATTGAGACCTTATCCATATGCCCCATGCATACTATAATGCATACATGCATTATAGTAGGAAGACAATTTCTTTACCCTTATTTGTTTGGAATCATGATAAGCAAAACCACACAAACTATGCATGGATTGAGACCTTATCCATATGCCCCATGCATACTATAATGCAGACATGCATTATAGTAGGAAGACAATTTCTTCACCCTTATTTGTTTGGAATCATAATTAACAAAACCACACAAACTATGCATGGATTGAGACCTTTTCACCAATGGTTACACAACCCCATGTGATGGATCTATTTGAGTCATCTCATCTCCCCAAATAGTTGTTTGAAATCCCTTTCCTTTGGTGGATTGCTAGTACTTGCTCCATTGCTTTATGTTTCTTTGCAAGTACCAGACAACATCTGTCATTACATCTTCAAAGAGCGAGATGCCTTCTATCTTTAAGTATTCATGTGCTAGGGCCCTTTTAACCACCCCTACATCATCATGCTCTCCCTTATCAGGGCCTAGTCCAAAAAAAATCTATGACATCTCTTTTTTTCCACCCAAAATACCTACCTATAAAGTAGAATGGCCTAGCTACCTATAAAGTATAATAGCATAATTGCCTTCAGCTCACATACAAGATTAAGTACAAAGCTTGCACACAAAAATATGGTTTCAACTTCTCCAAGGAAAGTTATCCAATGCTATCCTCTCAAAATGAGGATTTAAACCTCAAAAATACTCAATCTACAAAATTAACATGGATGTGAGACACCAAATATACCACAAGCACATATATGCTTTACTCTTAAACCATGTTCTACATTTGGCTAGTTCCCTCTAAAATAAGCTACATGGGTGGAAAATTGGGCAAGCTAGCTACAAAAAAAATGACCTAGCTGGACTCACATAGAGAGAAAACATCTACCTGACAAAAGAAAAACCATGTTGGTCTCATTGAGAAAAATTCTAGGTGGTGGGCCGAAGAAAACAATATTGGTCCATGTAGTGTTCAGATCTTGCATGTCCTTTTGGGGAAAGCCATCATTACAAGTTAGGGAGGTAATATTTTAATTATAACCATTGAAATTATTGGTCCATGTAGTGTTCAGATCTTGCATGTCCTACCACCAACACGCTTACTACTAGGAGATTACTGGCCCCTTTAAGCGGCCATATTTTTTGAACCACCTACCATTATCTTTTCAAATCTCTTTAAAGGTATTATAGTCTTTTCATGCAAAAAGAGAGCCACCATGACCATGCCAAACAACCATCATTAAAACAAATGAAATGATGTGATTAGTGCATGGCAATTCCGACTAGCCTGATGGCATCTTAAAACAGCTACATGGTGATTCAAACCATCTCTAAACTCGATTGCTAGAGCTACCAAAATAATCATAATTTCTAGTTATAAATATTGTGGCCCATTTTGCATGAAGAAGCCACGTGGTAGGTTTGAGCTCTCTCCATAGTAGTTTAGAGGTGGGATTCCGCACAACCATTGCACAATACTTAAAAATGCTGCACTAACATTATGTTCTATAAGCCTCTGAGCAGTATGCCAAGCCATGCATGACCGACAATGCACGTGTTCCATGTGACATCCATAACATTGTCTCTCCTTAACCCTACTTAATGTATGTTGAAGGGAAATCAAATGTGTCAGTTGGTTTGTCTTCATGCCTTCTTTAAGCATCTATCTGACAAATGTAATGCCCTCTTTTTTGGGCCATGCTTAACCAATGGTGTTAGCATAGCATTTCAAGAAAAAGTTTCTCAAATCTCATTATGTGTGTGTAATATATTTGTATTTATTTGTATAGATGTGATCAGTACTTGAGCAGTGCTTCAGTACTTGATCAGTACTTGATCAGTACTTGAGCAGTGCTACCTCACAACTGGCCTACACAAACAAAAAAATAATAATCAAAATAGCAAAAGGAAAGAGAGAGAGAGAGAGAGAGAGAGAGAGAGAGAGAGAGAGAGAGAGAGAGAGAGAGAGAGAGAGAGAGAGAGAGAGAGAGAGAGAGAGAGAGAGGGCTCACCCACTAGCTAGTGCGCACAAAAATCTCAAAGAACCTTAGAAACACAAACAATAAAAATAGAACAGCATGTAAGAGAGAGAGAGAGAGAGAGAGAGAGAGAGAGAGAGAGAGAGAGAGAGAGAGAGAGAGAGAGAGAGAGAGAGAGCTCACCCATAGACAAAATAGCTGCAAACAACATCGGTGAGACCAAAATGAAACAAAAAGCGAGGAGGAGGCGTGTAGAAGGATATCATTGCAACCAAATTTGAATTTGCATATAGGGAGCCTAAGGGGGGGTGGCTCAACATCTACAAGTCTGGACTCTACATGCATGTAGACGTCAGCTCTATGTAGGTAAATAAATTTGGAGTTAAAGGATGGCATTACAGGTGAGGGCCTAGGGAATGCCAAAAAAATAAGACACGTGGCATGAGCAAAAGTGTTCTCCTTTTATATATAGTATTATATCCCTCATCTTGAACCAACTCTAAATTGACACCTTCTTTAATCGGTCCTTACTATTAATTAATGTTTTTGGAATCCTTAACAAGGTGCACTTGACTCATTAATACCACCATTGCTAGTGTCTTTGATGGAGCTCAAAAATAAAACCCTCACCTTGAACCACGCAACACGTGGCATGAGAAAAAGTGTTCTCCTTTAATATATGGTAAGATAGCCCTCATCTTGAACCAACTCAAAATTCACACCTTCTTCGATTGGCCCTTACTAATAATTAATGTTTTTTGAATCCTTAACAAGGTACAATTGACTTTGTAATACCCACCATTACTAGTGTCTTTGATGGAGCTTAGAAAGAAAACCCTCGCCTTAAACCATACTATAATTTGACACCTTCTTGGATTGGCCCTTTCTAATAGTAGCTAATCCTCGACTCTATACTACCCACATCGCTATTTACAAGAGATAGACCTCCTCATCCCCATTGGCATATATCACATGAACCCCATCATCCTATTCCCATCGATTATAGTCTCCTCTTTTACATTTATGCAGTCAGAGTAGCGTGGAATGAGTGAAAATCACAAGGTTCAAGTGTTCTAAATTTTTTTCCTTTGGAGAGTGTAACGAGAGGACTAGAGGATTGATTTACAGGCCATAAGGAGCTTGTTGGCAAGGTCTCAAAGGAGTGGATGAATTCATAACAATAAGAGAGAAAAAAATAGTGCAATGATTTAGATGCAGAAAAATTATATGCAAGGATTTAGATATGCAACAAAACTGATGCAACGATTTTGATTTTAGATGCAAAAAAATTATGTGCAAGGATTTAGATATGCAACAAAACTGATGCAACGATTCTGATTTTTAGAACTAATGCAAGGTTCTAGATACATATAACTGATGTAATATAATAAATATATTGCATCTAGGTGAGCTACATATAATATAACACATATATTCCAAACCAATTGTGGCTAGCTAGTTCTACAGTTTACACCAGGGTGGTTTGGAATGCCACAAAGTTAGCCACAACTGGTTTGGAATGCCATTGGGTTGTTAATCTAGCTTAATCTACCTAAAATTTGAGCCACAAGTAAGTCTTTTAGCTAGCCTTATTTAATGTGTAAGCTTTAGGCTCCAAGGCAAAAAGGGAATCTAGGAAAACTCCAAAAACCCTGACCATCCCTTTTCGGGTAGTTGTGGTGAAACCAAAAACCGAAAATTAAACCGTGAAAGTGAAGAGTAAAAAGTAAAAGTTAAAAATCAAAATCCAAAAAGTTATTTTAAAAAATATAGAAATTTTTTGAAAAGTGCACGCATAGGTTTGCCCAGTGTAGGTTTTAGGCTATTGCGATCCTTTTGGCACACTTGATACAAAACCCAAAAAATTTACAATTTTCCATGAGACCCACAACTATAAGAAACCATCTTTGGTCAACCTAAAAAAGTGCATGCACAACCCTTCCTAAAGTCTTTAGAACTTTCTAAAACCCACTTTGGACAAGTTTATCTAACACAAAAAAGGTATTATAATTAAAAAATTTAAAAATAAAAAAATTGGCCATTCTATTCCTTCACCCTTGATCAACCTTAAGTCACATGCACTTATGGTATGGACGTGTATTAGAGGCATATTTAGACAATATTGTATCTATCGAGCTAGGTGGATACCAACTTACACTAGGCTCAGGATATTGTCTATGTGTATTCAATAAATGTATATATATGTGTATGAATAGGCATAAGTGTATATATAAAGAAAATTATTTAATATGGTACAAGAGTGAGTGAAATAATGTGCGTGTGTGTGTGTGTGTGTGTGCATGCACACGCGTTTGTGTATGTGTGTGTATGTGTACATGTGTATGTGTGTGTGCATGTGCATGGTGTATGTGTATGTGTATGTGTATGTGTATGTGTATGTGTATGTGCACGTGTGCCCTATCACCACCTAGATAAGTCGGAATAAGCATGACACATAGTATAGAGAACTATGGGCCCTCTCAATAGCTTCTTGTCCCACCACCTCTTGTGAGAGTAAACCACTATGAGGCTCTTCTATTCTTGCTTGTATCGAGGTTCTTCACTTTCTTGCTTGTATGTGGACATGTGCCCTATCACCACACCCAAATAAGTCAAAATAAGTATGACACATAGTATACAGAACTATGGGTCCTCTAAGTAGCTTCTTCTCCACCCACCTTTTGTGAGAGTAAACCACTATTAGACTCTTCTCTTCTTGCTTGTATCTAGGAAAAGAGAGCCATTGCTTTACCCCCTTAGCAAAGGAAACATGCCGGTGTGACAACATAGTGAAGACACAATGGACGAGCTAGCACATCCCCCTTAGCAAAGAAGGTCTAAGGCAAGACTAAATGACACTTGTTTCGAAAAAGGTTAAGGTAAATTCTTGACTTAAATATATGTGGTACGGCCCAACGAAGACTAGCCTAGGGTTTACCTCCATGTTTTAATCCATTTCAAGCTTTTGGGATCGCCTAATCTTATGAGAAGGCCACACTCTATTGCGTTGAGATAAATAATAATAACATAATTCACTCCAAAACTGCCCCCAAAACAAATAGAAGACCAATATGTAGTACTAAAAAACTATATTGCCCAAATTCCACCCAAAACAAATAGAAGATCAATATGTAGTACTAAAAAACTATATTGCCAAATATTATCAAATTACAATTCTTATCTACAAGATGACCCAAAACACATAGAATACACCTAAATACAATACTAACAAACTGTATTGTCAAAGACTACCAAACTATAATCTTTTTCATGTAGTTTTATTTACCTTGGGTAGCCTAAAAGCCTTGCACAAAAGCAAGCAATGCATGCAAGTACATGCTCATGAATAGCTAAGCAAGCAAGTATACGATCATGAATAGAGTTGCTATCTTTGTCAAGGACGACCAGTATACTCTTAATACTCTTGGGCCTGGTCGGAGTTGCATGTATAGCAGCATTTAGAGAAGTTAGTGGAGAAAGGATCCATGTGTTGTAGAAGAAGCGCCAACTTTGGAAAAGCAGCACCAAATTTGAGAAGCCGAGGATGGAGGTATAGTCGCCAAGAGTGTAGATCATGGCCCGCGCCTCAATTGTAGAGATCAAAAGGGGAAAGGGGTTATGGCAATTTCTTCATCAGAAGCATCGCAAAACTGAGGAGGTACACCTACAACAGGCTGAGAGCAGGTAGGGTATGCCACCTCAAAAAGCTTTAGGGAAAGGAACCCGAGAATTCAACCAAAAAGTAATAATTAAAAACAAAGATTACCTCCTCATGTACTACTAGTATCAAAGGGTTGAGAATTGACCATATCATGATGATGAAAGGCATTCGCTGAGGTTGAGTGGATTCCATGGGAGGAAGACTAGGAGTCAACAAGTTGTACAGGGATGAGGCAAAGAGATCCAGGGTCATAAGCTATGATTGTGGTCGAGAGAAAGGGAGCATCTTGTATGCAGGAGCATTGTAGGTTCACCAATGAAGCCTTCTAAAGAAAGGGATTGAAAGTGGTTCACATTGGCTAGTGGTGGACTCCACAGGCACATGAGCACTACAGTGCGCTACACAAAATATGCCCAGGCCACTGCTATCATTCCTTGTCTTGGGGATAATCTAAGATTAAAGAGAATGTGAGGGAGAGGGAGAGCTTCAAACCCTAGCAAGTAAACACACACACACAAGATAGAGCAAGACACAAGAGAGAGATGAATGGCTGAATTCTCTTCTATCTTTCTTCTTCTTGTTGAGAGCTTTGATAGCCCAAGCTCACCTACATCTTCATCTATGGAAGTACATCATGAGCTTGAGAGGAGCTGTTAAGATTCAAGCTCGATGTCAGCTTGTGCCAGTTGCACTATGTGCTGGCATGTTAGGTAGTAACATGTGTGAGGACATAAATGACCGCGTCCAACTGGTCATAGTGTGTGGACATTAGCTAGGGTTAGCTGTGTGTGGACACAACACAAGGGTCGGTCCATAATGTGAACCCGACTAAATGAGCTGGCGCTATAACTATGCCAATCTCTAGTAATCCAAGATGGCTGTCACACAGCCTGTCATCCCACTGGGCCGCATATCACCCATAATCTCACCAACCATGCCAATGGTGTAGATGTGGAACCTATCACCCAGGCGGGTCATCAATGTCTACTGTAGCACTGGTTGAGCTCGTCGATATCTCAACACTCCCTCTTGAGCTCAACTCCACACACTGCACTCCAAGTAAGCTCCTAAACCTACGGAGCTTCTCTGTGCCCAATGCCTTCGTGAAGATCTCAGCCACCTAATCCTCTGTGTTGACATATACCAAATTTACATCTCCTGCTAGAACCTTCTCCCTCACAAAGTGATAATGCACCTCAATGTGCTTCGTTCTAACATGATATACTGGCTTACTGGACTGTATGCTGCTCATGTTGTCACAATATATGACAACTGCCCTATCCACGGGCTCTCCCCAAGTAGCTTCTAAAACCAAGCTACCTCACAAGATGCCAGCAGCATCCCTGTACTCTATCTCTGTACTCGACAAGGCAACTGTTGGCTACTTCTTACTTCTCTAACTCACAGCAGCACTCCGAAATGAGAACATAAAACCAATGGTGGATCTCCTGTCTGCAATACTACCAGCCCAATCAGCATCTGTGTACCCATGCAGCTGTATCTCTGTACCAGCCTCATAGAAAAGTCCATAATCAACTGTGGACTTTATGTACCTGAGAATCTATGTAGCCGCATCCAAGTGTGGCTTCCTAGGGACCTGCATAAACTGACTCACAATTCCAACATCATAGCTCAAGTCTGGCCTCGTAATGGTCATGTAGATCAAACTACCCACTATGCACATGTATGTAGTGGGGTCCTCCAATGGCACTGAAATAGGCTTATAGCCTGTCATACCATACTTGGATAGCATGTCCAAGCCATACTGCCTCTGCAATAGCAAAATGCCATGAGGTGATCTCACCACCTCTATGCCCAAGAAATACCGCAGCTCACCCAAATCCTTCATCTCAAACTTCTGCTTCAAAAGCATCATGACATCATGTATGTATGCACCACTATCACCAGTGATAATCAAGTCATCCACATAGATGACTAATAGCATGATCCCTCTATCTGTCTTTTTCACATCATATAGTGAAAAATCTGCGTTGGATATCTGAAATCCAATGGTAACAAGATACTCCCCGATCTTGTTTGACCATACTCTAAGTGCCTGCTTCAAGCCATCAAGGCTTTGCATAACCTGCACACAAAATCTGGGTGTGCATCACTCTCATAACCTGGTGGCTACATCATGTACACTTCTTCTCGCAAATCACCATGCAAGAAAGCATTATTTACATCCATTTGATGTAAAGACCAACCCTTTGCTCTGCAAGCCATAGCAAATGACAGCTCTCATGGTTGCCATTCTTGCAACAACCGGCTCTTGCAAAACCAGCGGGCGCTAAATGTCTCCTCATAGTCTATGCCATAAGTTTGCATATAGCCCTTGGAAAATCTTGCCTTGTACCTGCTCACTAAACCATCAGCATTGTGCTTGACTTTATACACCCACTTACATCCGATTGCCTTCTTTTCCTTAGGCAAAGGCACTAACTCCCATGTTGCATTTGCATCCAATGTTGCCATCTCCTCATCCATGGCATCTTCCCATTTCTTATTTTCAATTGCCTGCTCAAAGCAAGTGGGCTCAACCTCCTGTATTGCTTTTACCATGTAAGCATAATGATGGGCTGTATATCCATCATATCTCAACCTGTCTCAATAGGGTATCTAACCCTGTTAGACCTGCGTACACCTAGATCACTGCTAGGTGTCCTCAAAACAACCCTGGTTCTCCTTACACCAGGAGTGACCACAGATGGAATGCCAAGCTCCTCATCAATGTTGAAATATACAAGTGAATAGGGTGTGTGCGGGAACAAGCCCTTAGAGCAAGAGGCTGTAAAAGAGAATCTGTAAATGACTGAGAAGCTGTGAAAAGGTGAGAAGTATCTATCTACTGGGAGAGAATAAAGGGTAGCATGAGAAGATTTAGGAGGTGTGGAGATATTTTGGGAAGAGGTGGAAAGAATCAAGCAAAAGAGGTGGAGTGAATCAAGGAGAGATCAGTGGGATTAGATGCTTGGATGTAAACTCTATAAATTGAGGCATTGGCCTAATGAGAATTTGCTGGTTTTTTATTATCCATGTCTATATTAAGCTATCAGTTAATTGATCACTAATCACATCTTAATTATCATCTAATCTCTTTGCTAATGATATTGCTTCTAGCATTTGATCCTCCATAGCTCATCACATTGCTACAAATTTAACATGGTATCAGAGCCTAGCTTAGAATCCATCAAATTTATGAGCCCATTATCTTGCTCACAGTACCTAGCTAATCAAGATTAGTAGATAATCAAGTTTTTTACCTCTTTTTTCAAAGAGCTTCTGTACCCCTAGCTGGTGGAGGGGCTTAATCTCCCTCTAGGCGGCTCAACAATAGGCTTCAAGCCTATAGCCACACATAGCCACAAGCCTTGGGCTCCAGCCCAATCAACGCAATTCGTCAAACCGCCAGTGCAAATCATGAATTCGTCGGCGCCTTTTTTCTGAAGAAAATTTGAGATCTTGTCTGCACCAGAAGACATTTCTCTAATTCCTATTGTCCCTAGGGGTTTTCAAGGGTGCTCTACAAGCTAGTGAAGACAGTTTTTGATTTCATCAAGTCTACAGTGAGATCCAAGCTCTCCATCACATATGCAGGTGACTTTGGTAAAACAAAGATTAAGCATTCAATGTTTGGTTAAATCTTGTGTTTCTTGGCTTAATCCTCTACTAGACTAATTGCTATTGATGTCTTTGAAAGGTGTTGAGCTCATTTGAACTCTAAGGCCCCAGATCTGGACTCCCCGCATACTCTGTTTCTTGCACACAAAACAGAGGATTATTTTGCTAATCAATGATTAATTAACACTAATCACTATATTTAAGTGCAATTGAGGGTTCAAATTAACCATTGGGTATCTGATATATAGATCCCTATAACTTCAGATTACAATTCGGAGATGGTTTGATACTCCAACCATTCAGTACAGATTTGTTACCCTTGGTTTAATGTAATTTTTGGTGAATTTATGCTGATAAATCTGTTTGTAATCATCACCTAAACACTAGATTGAGTTGTAAAAGGGTAGACGCTACCCTTGAATCTTGAAATTGGATCAAGAGGTAAGACCCTCTTCACATCATCATGAGCACGGCACAAGAGAGCCAAATTTAATGGGGAGCAGTTTTATACATGGCAAACAAATACCTTTTATCTACTCGTGAGGAAAAATCTATGGGAGCTAGTTGAGGGAAGAGATGAATGCCCAGAGGTGAGTGGGAAAAATGAGTGGAAGAGCAGGAATGAGAAAGCATTAGGACTTATCGCACTTAGTTTAAATGATGAAATCATTCATCACATCACAGGGATACAATGGGCAAAAGATGCATGGGATGAACTCAATAAATTATTTGGCACTCAAGTAAAAAATTCAAAGATAAATCCGTTAATGCAATTCTACAAATTGGATATGAAGGAAAGTGAACCTTTAATCACACACTTGAACAAATATAAAAGCATTAAGCAACAACTAGCAGCCATTGGCAAAAAGGTAAAAGATGATGAGGCACTAGCAATGCTTCTGATGAAGAGTGTGGACAAAGGTGAATATGAAAACATTGTAGCAACATTAAAGAATGTACCTGAATTAAAGCTGCACGAGATAGAAGGAGCTCTACTAGAGCAAGAGACCAGAGTCAAAGAGAAGAAATGACTGGACACTCAACAACTGAAGAAGAAAAAGCATTCTTCACCCGAGGAGGATTCTCTCGAGGACGAGAACGAGGAAGAGGCAGAGTAGGAGGAAGGACCTTCACTTGCCACAATTGTGGAAAGCCAGGACACATGGCAAGAGACTGCTACAGCAAACCCAGTGGAGAAGGAACGACATCGGCAAACTTCATGGAGGCTCCTAAGGAAGTGGAGTCAGATCATCTTTTCTGAGAGAGAGAGAGAGAGAGAGAGAGAGAGAGAGAGAAACCCCACAACCCAATGTAACCTGCCCCAACAGAGTAAAACCACCTCTGAGCCACCGATGATGTAGGCCATGTGTGGTAGATGTATGTGTGAGCACTTTAGTCAAGGTCACGGGCACTTGTAGTAGCCTTGGACACATAGAGAGAGAGTGTGTGTCAAGGACTATGAGTTTAGGGACTTGAGGTACTGGTCACGGACTACCAAGTAAGAGGAAAACTTGTTATAGGGTCTAGGTGTGCTAGGAGTATTCACTTAAGGGGAGGTGTTGAAATATACAAGTGAATAGGGTGTGTGCGGGAACAAGCCCTTAGCAAGAGGCTGTAAAAGAGAATCTGTAAATGAGTGAGAAGCTGTGAAAAGGCGAGAAGTATCTACTAGGAGAAAATAAAGGGTAGCATGAGAAGATTTAGGAGGTGTAGAGATATTCTGGGGAGAGGTGGAGAGAATCAAGCAAAAGAGCCTAATGAGAATTTGCTGGTTTTTTATTATCCATGCCTACATTAAGCTATCAGTTATTTGATCACTAATCACATATTAATTATCATCTAATCTCTTTGTTAATGATGTTGATTCTAGCATTTGATCCTCCATAGCTCATCACATTGCTGCAAATTTAACAATCAAGGCTCTGCTCTCACAGCCACTAGAGTCACCATCCACATATGACATCCACATATGAGTGACCTGCTGACAAATCAGGCACAAAAGGTTGATCTACCTTTTCCTTCCCTTTCCGTAATACATGTGTACCTGCATCATTCCTCAACCTACCTGACCATGGGCTAACATTGGATCCACTACTCAAGGACTCCCCAGGTCCACTCAGCACCTGTGATTGCTGCTCTACATAAGGTGCAGCATTAGCACTTCTTACATCTGCATCTTCTGTTGCCTTCACCTACTGGTGCATACCAGCTACTCATCTCATCGAAGACAACATCTCTGCTTACCCACATCTCACGAGTGGTAGGGTTATGGCATCTATAACCTTTTTGTTCCATAGCATAACCAATGAAGATACATTTCTCTGCCTTTGGATCCAACTTTGTTCTCACTTCATTAGGAACATGTACATATTCAATGCACCCAAACACTTTCAAGTGAGACACATCTAGTCTTATGCCTGTAAACTTCTATTCAGGAGTAATACCATGAACAGCTCTACAGTGGGTGTCCTGTTCATAATGTACAGAGTAGTTGCTTTCTACTGATCTTGTCCAAAAGTAATGTGGCATATTCTTTTCAGCCATCAAGGCACGTGCCACTTCCACAAGGTGCCTGTTTTTCCTTTCTACAACACCATTGTGTTACGGAGTGTACCTGCACGTAAACCGCCTCTTGATTCCTTGCTTACTCAGGAAATTGCTGAACTCATTGGAGAAATATTCTCCCCCACCATCTGATCTTAGGCATTTTATTTGCATGCCTTTCCTTCTCAACCAATGCTTTAAATCTCTGAAAGTGAGCAAACACCTCACTTTTCTCCTTCATGAAATAAACCCACACTTTCCTAGTGTGGTCATCAATGAATGTAACATAGTACCTGCAACTTGCAATTGTTGCAGTCTTGGTCGGTCCCCATACATCTGAATGTATGACATCCAATGGGCTTGCACTGACATGCTTTTCATGTGGGAAAGCATGTTTGGCCTGCTTACCAAGTTGGCATGCTTCACATACCTTATGCATACCGTCAACCTTAAACTTAGGCAAACCTACAACAATATTTTGGGCCTACATAGACTTCAGTCTGTACATTCACATGACCAATGCACTTGTGCCATATGTCAATATCTGCAATGACACATGTTCCATGCGCAAACATGCCTGCCTTTATCTCAAGCATGTTCACATCCAAAGTAAAGATCCTGCCATTTTTGTTACCCTTTGCAACCAAGCGACACTTATTTTGGAAGTCTTCCGCAAAACATCCTTGACGATTAAACCTCACTTGCAGACGCTACTCAACCATCTGTCCAACAGAAACCAAGTTCTTTGTAATATTCGAAACATGAATTACATCAGCCAAGTACTTCATTTTGCCATCCTGCATAGACAATGGCACTTTGCCAACATGCGCAATGGGATGCACAATATCATCACCTGTTTCTACATAACCTGGTTTTTCCATTTTTTGCATATCTCTAAACCACTCAGCATGACCGGTCATGTGGTTAGAGGCACCAGAATCCACATACCATATATCTAGAATCTTCCACCTGTGTATGATTGCTGCTGTGAATCATTGGATTGTTTTTGTCTAGAATTCTAATTTCCTTGTCGGCCACACCACCTTGGCCTCAACCACGATCTCTACCTCTGCCTCTACTCAAATTAGAGTAGAAGGCTTGTTCCGATGTGTTCTTGCTTTGTGAAGAAGAATCCTCACCTAAAGCCTTTTCTTCTATGATCAACATAGATATCAAGTCCCAAAAGTTGGGAATATTCTCCCTAACTGCAATTGAGGTCTTGAATGGCTTGTACTCTTTTCCAAACCCATTCAGACAGACACTCACCAAATCATCATCCTCCCACTGATACATTGATAGACCCAAGGGATTCAACAATGCTCTTGATCTTTAAGGCATTTTTCTTTTCCACAGTATGCAACTCTTGCTTTAACCAACTTCCTTACCTTTGTGTTAGTGTGGAACATCTGAACCAGATTCATGTATGTGTCCTATCATAGTGTCTGTGACACTAATTGAAAGCCAGTACATGACTTTTCTTGCACCTTGGTTCCAATCCTTGAATGCCTTTATATCTACAGGAGTGATATTCTCCTCAAATAACTCTAGAGGTTCCTCATTGTCTTCTTCTACATAATCCCAAAATCCTTTATCCATTAGGAAATTGGTCATTCTAAACTTCCAGGCATAGAAGTTAGTCTTATCGAGCTTCTCACTAACAATCTGATTAATTCCGTCAGACATGTTTTCCTACAGCAATCAAATAACATATAAACAGACAACTTATGTATGCAACCTGTAATACAACAGTATCTCCTGTAACTGCTGCAGTAGCGGTACTTCAGCACAACCTCTGTGTCACTAAATGTGACCAGAGTACATGTACGTACACCCAGTATCAACAATACATGTGCAACCTTGTCTGCACTTCCAAAATGCACTGCTACACTACAATAGCCAGATTTCAAGCAGAAACAGTTCTCTACTAGAACTTCCAAAAAACTACCGCGAAAATACCTTGCAGTGAGACGAACAGGACCCGTAACGCGCCCGAAACATGAATGTAGCCCAAAAAACACTTTCCAATAAGACAATACACCTGTCCTGTAGCTCCGCTCCCGCAAAGACAAGCTTCTCAATCGGAGATGTGTAGCTCCCAGAGCTACTGAGAGGGTGTTGTACCTAAACCAAGAAGAGAAAAGAGATGATGGTGCTCTTAGCCGTGTAGTACCGCTTCCTTCCTTGCTTGTTCTTGCCTCTTGCTTGCCTCCTTAGCTCTCACACGAACCAGGCTCTGATACCATAAAGAGAATGTGGGGGAGAGGGAGAGCTTCAAACCCTAGCAAGCCAACACACACACAAGATAGAGCAAGACACAAGAGAGAGATGAATGGTTGAATTTTCTTCTATCTTTCTTCTTCTCTACTCAACCAACATAACATAAAAAGATGAGAGTACACACTATATGGGTTAGTACTCAACTACTACAACATACAAGGGTCGATCCATAATGTGAACCCGACTAAATGAGCTGGCACTATAACTATGCCAGTCTCTAGTAATCCAAGATGGCTGTCACATAGCGTGTCATCCCACTGGCCGCATATCACCCATAATCTCACCAACCATGCCAGTGGTGTAGATGCGGAAGCTATCACCCAGGCGGGTCATCAATGTCTGCCGTAGCACTAGTTGAGCTCGATATCTTAACAAAGATGCTTCCAAGATGGATCATTCGAAGTAGTGTTGAACCCAAAGCAACATCCATCATTCAATTTTGTATATACTATCCATATATACATAGGTGCACTCAAAAAGATTGGAGAGAGATAGGCATATAACTGTCCATATATACATAGGTGCACTCTTGTGATTTCTTTGGTTGAAAAAGATGGGAGAAGAATCCAAAATGTGGTTTATGTAGGTCCTTCATATAATATCCTAATCTGTCTAAGACCCCTACACATTACTGAATGACGTTTATGAGACGTGCTAAAAGTAGACATAGGACACACGCAACAACTCACAAGAGCCTACAATGCTTGCATGCGAGAAACATAGACCACGAACAATATAGAAACAGAGCATTATCCATGCACTAATCAACACCAAAGTGTAGAATCAGGCAAGGTCACATGCACAACACACAGCTCCCTATTCAATAGCAGAGAATCACTCTCTCTCTCTCTCTCTCTCTCTCTCTCTCTCTCTTGGATGCATACATATAGGTTATAATTTCCATTAGTTGCATTTTGCATGTATGAAGCACGTCCTCTGCCTTCCTTACTTTTTCTCCTTATCCTACCCACTTTTATCCCTACCCTATCATGTCCTTATCCTACCCACTTTTATCCCTACCCTATCATGGTCCTTCATATTGTTCAAGCATCATTTTTCTTCCCTCCTCCTTCCATCCTTTTTCTCCTACCTCTTTAAAACCCTCCCCTACCATCCTCCTCCGTCCAACTTTATTTTCATCATGATTTACTTTGTGATAGCTAAATTTGCCTCTAATCAATACCTTCTAGAGTTGACCTTGCAAATATTGCATATATTTTCTTTTCAGCAAACATACTTCATTCCACCGTATTTGCACGTTTAAATTTCTCTTGAATGTTTAAATTTGCATGGTGAAAGGCTTGGTGTTGCAAGTGAAGGTTTTTTATTTTCAATTAGGAATTTCTGATTTTTGTTGTGAAGTATTAAAATCTTGCATGTATAGACTCCGTCAATTGGCAATCTCCATCAGCTGTCTAGTTGTGACTCGCTAATCTACGTCTCATATACCCTTTGGATGTGCATGCTGACTGGTCTTAACTATTGCTTCGGAACTTGCCACCATAACCCTTTCATGTATCTATTGGGAGTCCTAATTCCTAACACGTATTAATTAATGCCCAATAATGACAAGTATTAATTAATGCCCATAAAGGCACATGATTACTAAGGTTCAACCTTTGGAGCTCTCAACCAGCGCTCGCCGCTCACATAACCCCCGATTCGTAGTGTAATTTTCTTGACTAAAATTTAGAAATCCCAGTTGAAATTCAACATTGCGTTTAATTTTAAAGGTTAAAATTTACAGATTTCAGCCATATATTCCAACATTTGTACAATTTCTAATGATTTTCAAGTCCGAATTCCGGTTAAGCCTATGCATTGCCTTTAATTTTAAGGGTTGAAAAAAACTTTTTTTTCGAGCAACACTCTCGACTTGCAAAAAAAGTATCCTGCAAACCAAGAAGGAAACTCGAAGAGTTGTCTCAAAGCCATGCTCCTTGTACGAGCATGTTTGTACTAAACAAAAACGGAGAGAGAGAGATACAAGCCCTTGCTTGCCCATGGCAAGAGAGAGAGAGAGAGAGAGAGAGAGAGAGGCGCTCGAAATGCTCTGTAGCTGATCCTACATAGAGACCTCGAAGATGTCACGATCAAAAAGAGAGGCATAGAGGTGTCTTGGAGAGAGAGAGAGAGAGAGAGAGAGATGTCTACAGAATTACGAGAGAGGGTCTTTGCATGCAAAGCTCGCAACATCTGCCACAATCAAAAAACGACGTGCATAAAGGAAGGGCTCACAACTGCCATGATCAAAAGAATACACACATTTTCTATGAAAACAAGACAAAGGAGCTCTTCTACAATTGTTGCGTGTGCAGGGGCTCTATGGACGGCACCAAATAAAGCAAGGTCATTTTTGCTAGGGCATGTGCAGGAGGGATGGATGCATGGACACTTCTTGCACTACCAAAAAAGGAAGATACACTAGGGCATGTGTAGGAGGGATGGATGCATGGACACTTCTTGCACTACCAAAAAAGGAAGATACACTAGATTTGATACTAATTTTTTTTAATCAAAAACCGTATCAAATAAATATTTTACACGGAATATATATTCACCTCTAAATAATTTATTTGAGGCAAATCCAATTTCAACGTTGCAGGAGCATACTTTTGCTGATCATGTTTGCACACCTATTTCACAGAGAGGCCACTCAGTGGAAAGAAGTGCAGAGAATGTTCACGAAAATTCTTTCTATGAAATATACTAATATCTGTGATGATTACAATGGACCACCTCAAGTTGGTCGAAAGCTAGTATATAGAAAGCTACAGTAAACTCAAATATATACAGAAGGGCGCCCATGCATGGCCTTATAACCCACTAATAATTGTATTTCAGAGATTGCCTGATCGGAGGCACTACTACCCTCACAATGATGACCTCCACACAAAGCTCATAGCAAAAGAGACAGTGGGACAGTGGGCATGGTGGAGTGAGCTAAGTCATGCATCTTGATGAATATGCCTCACAAGCACCAACAGCACTAGACAAGAAAGATGTGAAGAACGACCATATGTAGTCACTGTGTACACCACCCTTGCCACCTTCCCTCAACACCTAAAACATGAACTTATGGACAACATACAATAATACTCAGATTAAATATAAAAAGGGATCTTGCCATTGCTGTCATGGAACAGTTGGATTTACACATTGGGCTTAATGGCCATTGTTCACTAATGCTGGTAGAGAGCATAAGAATGCATCTTGCCATTGTACTCCACCAAAATCACCTAGTGGAAGTGGTGAGCACCTTCAAATGTCTTGGGTGTGAAAATACCGATGCAGCAATTTGTGAGGTATATCATGCATTTGAGAGGTATATCATGCATTTGAGAGCACAAAAGCTGGCCTCATGCATTTGTGAGGTATATCATGCATTTGAGAGCACAAAAGCTGGCCTCTCAAGAGATACCTTTCTCATGCGTTGGTCATAACTGTAGTACTTTATGAAGTGGAAGGCTGGAGGGGAAAACCTCTCAGCATCTATTTTGAAAAGATTTTAGAAGAAATAGACCTCTTTAAAGACAAAACTCCCTATCAGTCCTGCCAATTGTTCCAGGAGACTATTCAGTCCTCCCCATTGAGCCGAGGAACCTAGCACAAACCTCACCTCACCATCAAATTCAAGATGACATATCAGAATCTCAGTATTACATTCTCTAATCGATACCAGTAGTCCCCTGGACCAACACATGTCAAGAAGGATCTGACAACAAACCTCAAGAATTACAGATTCCTTTGTTGAAAAAATACAGCCTCTCCTGCTATACATGGCAAACCATCTCGGCCAAAAAATAGCAGACCACATTTTTCTTGTTTCAGACACCAATAAGAATTTGTTGTCCAAGAGACAACTCCCCTATGCCCACATCAGGGTAATCCTAATTATTGTCATCAGCTATGAGTGGATAGTTCTCTCCTCCACCTTGAGACTTCATGACCAGCCCATACTGACCAAAGCATTGGGGACAGTAAGTACTCGTCATCTGTGGCCAAAGATGAGCCTAAGGAAAGGGAGGCACATTTAGGAAGGGCACAGATGATGTCCCATGGTTCCCCTGGCTAGTCTCTTTGTGGAGCCGTCAACTGCCAAGTCAAGATTTGAGTGTATCCCTTCCACCTCGTAACCAATGAGCACTTCCTTACAGGCATCACTGAATGAGCATGTGCCACTCTAGCATCTGAGATTCTGTATGAAGATGTGCGAGTTTGTAGGCTCAAATGTGTGAAGTGCAAGAAAGGGTCTTTACAGACAAATCCCCTGCACACAGAAATGGGAGAACTCGCCCACCTCTCTCTCACAGGCAAGTGATCTCCCCCGTCCCCTGGGTGGGGAACCTCTGTAAAGACTCTTACGATATGCTCACATGCTGTGAGATGCCATGTAAAAGATCTACTCATGGTTGTAACGAGACAATGGGAAATGACTAAGAAGTGTCAATATCATTATGAAGGCTTGGCCTTACTGTTATGACATTTTTATGAATTCCAATAAAACAACTTCAGAAGTTCAACATATCCTTACCTCAAACCCCACATAGATTCAGACTCTCCTCCCACTCTTAGCTACAATCAGCTGTCAAGACCTTGCTGAAAGTGATTAACCCACCTTGGTTCACAATATGAATCCACCTGCAGAATTACAGCCTTGATGCAGATCGTATTAAGTCGTATTCAGTTTTCACATGTGACCGGGTGATCTCCTTCACAGATGTGCACCCAGCCAATGCCATGGCTAGCTCCAATTCATCTCGAAGCATATCCAGCATCTTCTTTACACCTGCCTCCCCATCCACTGCTAATGAAAACACAACAGGCCTTCCAACCTGCAAGAGAAAAGTGCCATACAAAACGTTTATGATCCTGGGGAAAACAGCCTCAGGCCTTCCGTTTTTGAAGAATGAGAGCTAAAAGATAGAAAAGCTCAAGCTCCAACTGGAGAGAAGGTCCTTACAAAGACACCAGAAGCTCCCAAGGCTAAGGCCTTGAGCACATCTGTGCCTCTTCTTATGCCACCATCAAGAAATACAGGAACCCTGCCTTGAGCAGCTGCCACTACCTGAGACACATTCGGAAGCACAGGGTGTAAAAAGAAGCCTAAGAAGGGCAAAGTCAGGATCTTTACAGAAATCTCTCCTGCCCAAAGAGATGGGTGGGGGGAGGATGGAGGCGACCCTTTCATTGTTTGCTCGGGAGTCATGCCTGTAAAGACCCTTATCACACACAAACCCAAACAACATACTTCAGTTCATATGGATCATACCTCTTCCAGCGCATTTATGGTAGCTGGAACATAGTCCAACTGTCGTGCCCCATGGTTGGAAACTATGATCCCAGCAGCACCACATTGTAGAGCCAGTCTAGCTGCGACGTTTATACAGCATCAATCAAAACAGATGCTTTCAACAGATCTCTGAAAGCAGTATAAAGCCAATACACTTACTGTCTTCTGCCGTTAAGACACCCTTCACCAGAATAGGCAGCTTCGTGATTGTCTGCAACCACTTAACATCCTGCAAGGAACATAATACCATAAACTAATGTCTTCCAACTTTATAAGGCATCATCTTAAACCTTTGTTCAAAAAGCATTCCTACCTTCCAACTTAGGGACCTGTCAATTTGACCACCAACGTATGATGCGAGACCTGAATCAGAAGTCTGTTGGACATACAAGAATTCCAATTAGATACACCTTTATGACACATCATGAAGATCTCCATCTCCGATATTCAAGAACCATGGACTAAACTGCTTATTTTGGGGAAGAAAAAAATTATCCTATTAAAGGATGCACTCCCCATGTCACACACATCAGCTCCAGACGGACCCAGACACGTGTCATCACTACGGGGCTACCCAAGGTGGCAGAGAGAGTCGAGAAACCATTTGTGAGTGCTATTGACTTGAGTGATCTCACAAAGATATGGTCGTCTGCAAGTCTTCTGGTGTTGGGAACAGAGAGAAGTTCAGCGGAGATTCACAAACACAAGCACAAACTAATAATCCTAACACTAATCTTGTATTATGTGCAATGAATGAAGTACAACTGCATGTTTTGAGTACAAAGGGTGGTCAATTCCCAACTGATCTCAGATTCTCAGCTAAAGTTGTTGCTATCTTAAAGCAAATGCTAGCTGCCAAATCCATCCCTTACTCCCCAATAGCCTGTAAGTACTCACTCAAAAGCCTTGACTGCAGAAATATTTGAGAGTTAAAATGAGGGCTGTAATGCCTATTTATAGACAGATTCATATACCTAGATGAATCCAAGAACATGCCCAAATTCACCTTTTAGGAACGTGCATGTTATATACTCATGGTAGTCAACCCACAAGACTATATAACTATCAACTCCATTATGCATAGTATGGACTAGATATTACGACATCTCCACTAACGTCATCAGTGCCCAATAGTGGGTGTAGAACTTTGTATCAAGATATGCTCTCACACACACACACACACACACACATAAGAGCATATATTTTCACACAAAGCCCTTCGTACTGAGTTTCTGTCAAACCTCCGGAAATGCAGGGCAGACTTAGCCATAATGAAGCCTAGCACCAAGGGAAGTAGCAAATAGAAAGAATTAGTACAGCAAATAAGCAGTTGATAGGGCAAATGCACCGCTAAAGATAGAAAGAATAAGCACACTATCAACTAGCCGCAACTCGGATGAAAACTTCACAATGTGAAATCTTCGAGTCAGCCAGCCTTTTGCAAGCCCTACAAAAGAGTCATAAGTCACTACGCATCTTCACACTGGGCCAAAAATGTACCCAATCCTTGACCCCTAGGCCAGGCTGGTCTGCACATGTGTAGGCCAGGCTGGTCTGCACATGTGTAGGCTGCCCAAAACTGATCCAAAACAGCCTGTGCCCATAGCTGCTGCCCACACGAGTCTTGGCTGCTGTCCACCTTGTACTTGCACGTGAGTCACATTCTTCCGAACTAAAATTATAGCTGTCCTTGGCCATATGGTGGCCAAAAAAGTGCTAATTTCAGTCCAATCTTCCCCCAAAAAAAAACTAGAAGACCAGCTATCCTCGCCTCATTATCACCGATGAAAGTTTTGGCAAAGCCACTAGTCTCACACCTCCTCCTGAAGTGTGGCCCCTTGAGAGAATTTTCCTGCCAAGAACCCTCTTGTTTCTCCCTGAAAGCACTTAAGCACTTCCATCAGCTGCTCTGGATTACCAAAACTCGTTGTGCAGTGTCCAAATCAAGCTGGCCAATGAAAATATCTTTTAAGGTAATGCCTACTTTGCAAAACTGACAATTCCAACCTGTATCCAATGCTCAGATCAACATCTCCAAACTCCAAGCTGGGCTTTGCGACTCCGTCCTCACTATAGACACCTTCATATGAGCATACTCAAGAAAGGGGCTGAATATTGTAGATCCAAATATATAGTGCATAGCATTGCTTTGCAAGTTAGCGTCAGAGGATTCCTTCTAGGCACTGAGCCTGGGAAGAATTTCTTTATGTTTCACATTTTTGGTTGTACACCTCGTAGGGGTGGAGATTGGATGCTCAATTCACGTTTCATCTTTACTGAGGCAAAGTATAGGGCACCTTCCTCTTCACTTATAGCTGCCATTATCAGAGCTTGGAGTAGCGTGAGACCATTTTTGAGACGGAGGCTTCCTAGATCAGAGGATGAGGCTAATAGACAACCCTTTATGTAAGACCTCATTAGAGATGAGGTTGGGCGACCTTTGGGTGTGTATGGATACATGTTGTGGCCTAGCTAGGAGAGATGTGCATTGACAATTATTGTCACGTGCACACGTTAATCCAGTGCCATGTAGACGTGACTATTCCTTACAGCCGCCTTAAGGGCAAAGTTAGAGGTCGTATATGGGCAGTTTGGAGCCAATTTGCTGGCCCTATAGGTGCCCGGAGGTGCCCAGGACATGTACCAATGGTTGGGACATATTATGGACACAATATGAAGACATTTTTGATGACTTTTTATGGCTTGAAAAGTGAAAACCGACTTGATTATGACTTGCTATCACTTTCCTATATAAAGGCAAGTCATGGATCATTCATAATCATTCAGAGACAGAGATTACAGAGCCAAGACTAAGGACATGTAGTCTAACACTTTGGATCAGCCAAGTACATCTCCAAATCAGTGTTTTCCATTAACGCACAGTGGAGAACAATAAGCATAAGTTCATTCATAGCATTCATAGTCTAGATCTACATTGGATCTATGACAATCATTGTAATTACTCATTCATTCAGTAATATATAGTAGGAGTAGGTTAGGTAAAGAGTCTCTCTCTTCTCCTTCTCTCTACTCTATGCCATGAGCATGTGATTAGCGTTAATCTTTATTGCTTTGCATTAATTGTCATTTAAGCACGCTTCCGCATAGTAGTAATTATACATTGGTATCAGAGCATCTAAGTCTATCCTAGATAGGAGTTCTGTATGCTGAATTAGGGTTTCTAAAATTAGGGTTTGCATGCAAAATTAGGGTTTGCGTTTTTGCGGTAAATCAACGTTTTTGCATCAGTTTTTTGCCCAAATTCAGCATAGCATAGTGCTAGAAAGTCTAGATTTCAGCCTAGTATGATTCTAGGGAGTCTAGCATGCATATAGAAGCCTAGAATTAGGGTTTTGGACTAATTTCTGCATAAAAACAACAAGCAGCTCTTTATGGATTCCTATCAATACGACGACCTTAGCAAAGTGAGTATGGAGTATCTTCAGTCTGAGATGGAGTATTGCAAGAATGAAATTTCTTGTTTGCACGAAGTGGGAAAGAAGTACAGAATTGAATTCAAAGATCATTATTTGGAGAAACAGTGATAGAATGCCAACAGGAGATTCAAGCAAGAAAGGCAGCAAGTACCGTGGTGAGTCCACCCATGGAGAAAGCTCAAATAGAGGAAGCAAGTGTGGTGAAGTACAAGGACCAGAGACAAAGGGATACCATAGAGACACAAGACACAGTGTAGGATCCACAGGTCGAGGTCAACCAAGAACCACAATTGTCTAGTTATGCAGAGCCACCAACAGTCCCTGAGCCAATCTTCGAGGTCATCACAATCTCCAAAGTTCCAACATTTCTCTCTAAGTCAAAATCAATTTCCGCAAATCCAGTACCAGAAGTCATCACAGTTTCCCAGTCTCAAGCATGTCTCTCCAAATCCATTAAGGAGAAGGATGAGATTTCAGCAGTTCTCTCCGAATGCATTGAGAAAGAGGAGGAAGTTCCAGCAATTCTCTCCAAATCCATTGAAGTTAAGTGTTTCAGTAGTTCCAGAGGAGGTAAGTCTCTCCAAATCCTATTCGGAGGAGGATGAGGTCAACCCCACAGTTTCCATGGACTCTACTGTGCTAGCAGAGCATCCTAAATTGAGGGGCCAGTTCCAGCGCCAGCAATTTCCATGGAGTCTACCGTGCCAGCAGAGCATCCTAAGTTAGAGGGGCCGGTTCCAGTGCCTGCAATTTCCACGGAGGCAATGGCAAAGACATCCAAGAAGCAAGCAGATTCGGTAGCCGTGCTACGTAAGTCAGTTTCGAAGATTGTGTGGGTGCCTCCACAACAATAAAGTTCCCGCATTTTCGAGGACCCATATAGGAGTAGAGCAAAGGCGCATCATGTGCCCCAGTGCTGCAAGTTCAGCAGGAAGAAATGTCATGTGCACACGTCAATCCGGTGCCATGTAGACATGACTATTCCTTACAGCCGCCTTAAGGGCAAAGTTAGAGGTCGTATATGGGCAGTTTGGAGCCAATTTCGTGGTCCTATAGGTGCCCGGACGTGCCCAGGACATCACCAATGGTTAGGACATATTATGGACACAATATGAAGACATTTTTATGACATTTTTGATGACTTTTTATGGCCTGAAAAGTGAAAACCGACCTGATTACGACTTGCTATCACTTTCCTATATAAAGGCAAGTCATGGATCATTCATAATCATTCAAAGACAGAGATTGCAGAGCCAAGACCAAGGACATGCAATCTACCAGTTTGGATCAGCCAAGTACATCTCCAAATCAACGTTTTCCATTAACGCACAGTGGAGAACAGTAAGCATAAGTTCATTCATAGTATTCATAGTCTAGATCTACATTGGATCTATGACAATCATTGTAATTACTCATTCATTCAGTAATATATAGTAGGAGTAGGTTAGGTAAAGAGTCTCTCTCTTCTCCTTCTCTCTACTCTATGTCATGAGCATGTGATTAGCGTTAATCTTTATTGCTTTGCGTTAATCATCATTTAAGCACGCTTCCGCATAGTAGTAATTATACATTGGTATCAGAGCATCTAAGTCTATCCTAGGTAGGAGTTGTGTATGCTGAATTAGGGTTTCTAAGGTTAGGGTTTGCGTTTTTGTGGTAAATCAACGTTTTTGTATCAATTTTTTGCCCAATTTCAACATAGCATAGTGCTAGAAAGTCTAGATTTCAGCCTAGTATGATTCTAGGGAGTATAGCATGCATGTAGAAGCCTAGAATTAGGGTTTTTGGGCTGATTTCTACATAAAAACAACAAGCAGCTCTTCATGGATTCCTATCAATACGACGACCTTAGCAAAGTGAGTATAGAGTATCTTCAGTCTAAGGTGGAGTATTGCAAGAATGAAATTTCTTGTTTGCACGAAGTGGGAAAGAAGTACGGAATTGAATTCAAAGATCGTTATTTGGAGAAACAATTGATAGAATGCCAACAAGAGATTCAAGCAAGAAAGGCAGCAAGTACCACGGTGAGTCCACCCATAGAGGAAGCACGTGTGGTGACGTACAAGGACCGAAGACAAAGGGATACCATAGAGACACAAGACACAGTGTTGGATCCACAGGTCGAGGTCAACCAAGAACCACAATTATCTAGTTATGCAGAGCCACCAACAGTCCCTGAGCCAATCTTCGAGGTCATCACAATCTCCAAAGTTCCAACATTTCTCTCTAAGTCAAAATCAATTTCCGCAAATCCAGTACCAGAAGTCATCACAGTTTCCCAGTCTCAAGCATGTCTCTCCAAATCCATTAAGGAAAAGAATGAGATTTCAGCAGTTCTCTCCGAATGCATTGAGAAAGAGGAGGAAGTTCCAGCAATTCTCTCCAAATCCATTGAGGAGAAGGATGAGTTAAGTGTTTCAGTAGTTCCAGAGGAGGTAAGTCTCTCCAAATCCTATTCGGAGGAGAATGAGGTCAATCCCACAGTTTCCATGGAGTCTACCGTGCCAGCAGAGCATCCTAAGTTAGAGGGGCCAGTTCCAACGCCTGTAGTTTCCATGGAGTCTACCGTGCCAGCAGAGCATCCTAAGTTAGAGGGGCCAGTTCCAGCGCCTGCAGTTTCCACGGAGGCAATGGCAAAGACATCCAAGAAGCAAGCAGATTCGGTAGCTGTGCTGCCTAAGTCAGTTTCGAAGATTGTGTGGGTGCCTCCACAACAATAAAGTTCCCGCATTTTCGAGGACCCATACAAGAGTAGAGCAAAGGCGCATCATGTGCCCCAGTGCTGCAAGTTCAACAGGAAGAAATGTCATGTGCACACGTCAATCCGGTGCCATGTAGACATGACTATTCCTTACAGCCGCCTTAAGGGCAAAGTTAGAGGTCGTATATGGGCAGTTTGGAGCCAATTTGCTGGCCCTATAGGTGCCCGGAGGTGCCCAGGACATGTACCAATGGTTGGGACATATTATGGACACAATATGAAGACATTTTATGACATTTTTTATAACTTTTTATGGCCTGAAAAGTGAAAACCGACCTGATTATGACTGGCTATCACTTTCCTATATAAAGGCAAGTCATGGATCATTCATAATCATTCAAAGACAGAGATTGCAGAGCCAAGACCAAGGACATGCAGTCTAACAGTTTGGATCAGCCAAGTACATCTCCAAATCAGCGTTTTCCATTAACGCACAGTGGAGAACAGTAAGCATAAGTTCATTCATGGCATTCATAGTCTAGATCTACATTGGATCTATGACAATCATTGTAATTACTCATTCATTCAGTAATATATAGTAGGAGTAGGTTAGGTAAAGAGTCTCTCTCTTCTCCTTCTCTCTACTCTATGTCATGAACATGTGATTAGCATTAATCTTTATTGCTTTTTGTTAATCATCATTTAAGCACGCTTCCGCATAGTAGTCATATTACAATTATTGCTTGGATAACTTTTAAAAGTCTCCCAATGGATCAGAGACTAGCATCTACCTCAGAGGGAGTCTTCAACAGATCGATCAAATTGATGCAACTATACCTCATGAGTCACATTTCACAATCAACATCATCCTAGGTGGTTGGGAGTGCAAGAATGCTATTCCACGTGCTGTTAGCCTTGCTGGATCAGGATTTTTTTATTCTATCCAGCCACGATGGAGATAGTTGAAATGCGACAAGCACGTGATTATTCCTGGCATTGCCTTTCATCCAGTGAGATTAGTTAGTTGCTCAGGAAAGCACTTGCATGTTGACCCTCCGCCTAATATTGTGACCCATCGGTCTTGGTGCTTATAGTTGTATGGTGGATGTCCTATCAGATATCTTCATCAGGATCCTGGTGAGTGGGAGTCGATTGATGCAGCCAATCCTTCGAGGTGTCAGCCTTTTTTCAGCTCCACTGTCCGTAATGCCGAGTCCTTAAACTTGGGCAGGGACAGATTCAAACGACTCCTACACTCACGCCGCAATTGGAGAGCTATGACATCACCCCACTAATTCAAAAGAGATTTTGGCATAGACTTTGGCACTTGTACAGTAGGAGCTAGATCTCCCAACTTTTTTTTGGTTATTCTTACATGGTGGGCAATAAATCAGAGAAGGGCTATTTTGGAGTAGACTCCACGTGCCCCGGATGCCCGGTAGCTTATGTGACAGTGCGACATTGCATATGGGGGTGTAGAGCTGCTCAGGGGATTTAGGGCTCTATAGCTCAGCTTATGTGCAGATTGAGGAGAGATACCATTTATGTTACTTGGGGTGCTATTGCTTGGCTCACTCAATCTAGTCCACAAATATTTTTTGAGGGTAGGGATCTGGACACCGCCATAATGATATGCAGAGGTGTGGGCCAACGTTGCATGCTACAGGATATTCCTCATACACAATATAGACCACATCTGCAGAGGATTGATACCACTTGGAAGCTCATTGCCAGTATCACAGCTAGGCAGATTTGGAGGGCCAGATGCACACAGGCTATTGAAGGCACTCAGATATACAACACTCACTGCATTTGTACTATATGGGAAGGGGAGTTATCTTATTCACTCTTATGACCACATGGGCTGCGCGTATACAGGGACCATCCAGATCTGCGCAAGCAAAGTGAACTTTTTTCATGAGGGAGTGGGATCAAGGGATCTTTTTCTCAACGACCCCCACAGGACTCTCGTGGCACCTTTGTGCCCCATATTGGTTGAGATCACCTTACATTTTGGGATGAGATCTTGTTTGTTCCAGCACTGCTATGCACATGGAGCCGTGATTTTATGGTCTATACATACTTAATAGAAGTCTCTTTTTTGCAAAAAAAAAACGAAAGACCAGGCTATCAGGAAACAGATTCTGTGCAATTGATTGACGACAAGCTGCCTCATAAAATGTTCTTACCTTTTCCATCTTTCCCAAGTCCAACCCTTCAAAATTCTTAAGTGTCAGATGTGGTGGTAGAACAAACCTGTGGAAATCAAAGTGTCAAAAATGGTAGAAACTGAGATGAACATCGACATATGTTAGCACAACTAGTGCTCTACAGGCATGTCTACCTATTTTTGATATCAGCTTCTCGGCGTCCAAGGCGAGGTGTGTCCACTGTGAGGGCTATGGCCTTAAAACCTGCCCTTTCAGCTCTGCGAACAAGCTGTGCCACTACATTTCTGTCCCTGTAGACCTAATTTTAAAAATAAACATGCAAACAAATATCAAAATGATGCTGTAACGCTATAATAAATATTGTCAATATGGTGATGATCGAAACTCACGTAAAGCTGGAAAAACCGAATCCCTAGTCCAGTGGAAGCAACCTCTTCAACACTACTAGTTGCCCAGGAAGAAAGCGTCTGTTTTCACAACATAAGAGTGAACTTGTAAAACTTTTCCAGACAAAGCTACTAATATGGTCATATTCCACCAGGTACAAGGTGATTGGCAAGTGTGAAAAAAAATATTTATCACTTAAAGATGATTCTAAATCATTTCAACACTCTAAAGGAAATGGTCATTACATGTTCATGCTATTCTCAATTGACACAAGATTGTAGCCAAGTAAAATGCAAAGCAGCCCTCCATGTTTCTAGGCTAATCCCTCATGAGTCAAAGCACGTTGACACCTAACTTTTAATAAGATGTGAAACTGCTCACCTCCAACAGTTTGGAGCAACATCTGCAGCAGACAGACAGGATGGATGAGGAAAGCCTCTACCAAGTCAGCACCAAGGCCAGCAGCATACCCACATCTGGGAATAGAGGGTCCCTTCAGACAGGATGATCTCTACTTCATCTTGCACAGTGTGCACGCATGCACACGCACCACACACACACACACACACGGGGGGGGGGGGGGGGGAGAGAGAGAGAGAGAGAGAGAGAGAGAGAGAGAGAGAGAATTTGACACGAAAACTGAATGTTCTAGTTTGTGGACAGGTGGACAGGTTTGTGGCATATCTAGTTAACTAGAAATGCCTTCATATTTGATGCAAAAATTGGTATTACAGCACACATAGGTCATATAAAAGGGCTATTGTGGCAAGTCTCTTCCTTGCGGTCAACTCATTTGGTGGAGAATGACACGGCTATATATTGGATGAGGGTACTCCGAGTTACACCTATGGTTCGGAGTAATTAGTGAGGGAAAGCTAGTAGTACTCACATGGCGGCCATGTGGGCATTTGTAAAGTAATTTTTGGTAATATATCTTCTATTACGAAAAAAGAGAGAGAGAGAGAGAGAGAGAATTTGATATCCAAGGGAAGCCAAATGTGGCCTATATGATCATTAAAATTCTAGATCATGAGTCGTCTTTCAAGCTAGTGTAAAAACTAAAGAAAAACATAGCCTATAGAATCAATAAAATGCTAGATCACGAGGAACCTTTAAAGCCAATGTAAAAAATAAAGAAAGAAAAGAGGATCCTACTTCAAAGATATGCTCTCTTCATGTTCATCCGCACATATGCAATAAGATTGAGGATTTGGCTGCTTCCTTGGCGTTCTGGACTTACGGATGAGAGGTCATCCCTGCCTCAGGCCTGCCAGCATCCCCTGTTCTTATTGGTCGAATTGATGCACTAGTAATTTAAGGATGTAGAGTATAAGTCTTGGGTCCTTTCTCAAAGGTTAAAATCTCACAATAGTTGTAAATTATTAAATTGTGCCAGTTAAGGTGAAACAATCCATGAGGTGTACTAGGAGTCAAAATCATTAAAGGTAACCTCCTTTTGACTTTGGAAGCTAGAATCTAGAGCATGTGGAAGATAGAATCATGGAGAGATAAGTGAACAGCATCGTTGACTTTGTTAAGCTACTAAGCATGATTCGTATTTGCTAATCCATCTTGTACTCGACCTATTTAAGAGGCACACATCTAATGGAAATGAACACTCTCATTCTACTCATTATACCTTGTTTATGTTAATCTTTTATCATTAAATTAATCTCTCATCATTAGCTTGTCATTAGCATCTAAACTATGAGCTTCATTGTGCACTTTGAGCCACCATGAAACCAACAATTGGTATCAGAGCTTAGATCCATACCCATTATGCTTGCATTAATCACCATTAAGCACTATTAAGCTATCTATTATCATTTAATCAAATTTGGCCATTCTAGTCATTTTTCCCTCTTTACCCACCACTGATTTTTTACTCATTGCTCTCATCACACTCAAACCATTTCAAGAAATTCAACTTGGGACCTCTTCCTAACATCTAGGTGCTCCAACACGTAGGAGGATTCAGCCTAAATTGTCGCCAAGAAGCAGATTTTGTCGACAATCGTTTTCTGCAAAAACATCAATTTCGCCATGTACACTTCAAATTGGTGTAATTCCTTTTAGAACATATTGGAGAAGGTAACAAGCAATGCACTCATGAATTTTGAGGTCATTTGGTCAAGTGGTCTAGCTGCAGTCATCATTTCATGAGTCTAGTAGAAGGCAGTTTGCTGTTTTGGGGATTCGGTGATTAATCTCTGATCAAGTCACCTAATCTCTTGTTTATGTGTTCAAATCACAAGTAGAGACATTGATCTAACCTGTCCTTGATGTTTTTTTGCAAAGGCTTAGTAAAGTGCTTCGATTGCAAGCTCCATTGGAGCTCTGTTTTCTACTCACAAAACAAGGAGTTAATCACTTCAATTAGTGATTAATTAGCACAAATCTCAAATCATTTGATGCAAAGGGTGGTTCAAGCTTGACATTGGAGACTTCCTACAACAAGCCATCAAACCCCATTGCATTTGTCCTTTGATTTGGTGCAGTCTATTCTCCATTTTTATGCTCTTGGGAGTGTGTTTGGCATTCATTAATTAATCCTTCCTTAGCACTAATAAAAATTAATTGTAAAGGGATTAGATACTGCCTCTAGTTAGAAACTAGCTTGGTAAGACCTTTCCTCTCTCTTGCCATGGCTACCTCCGCAAAATTGATAAATTTGAGGGCTACTCATTTCATACTTGGCAAACTAAGATCAAGTTCACTCTTATGAGAAAGGGTTTGTGGAACATAGCATGTGGCAAGCAGGGTTAGTTCCATACGTCGTACGACTGAAACCGTACGTACCTGCCGTACCGTACGGTACCGTACGGATTCGTACGATACCGTGCGATTTTTTTTATTTTTATTTTTTTTAATTTTTTTTTGTGTGTTGTTGTTGTTGTTGTTGTTGTTGTTGTTGTTGTTGCGTGGAGCAATTTCAGTCTTCTAGAGAGCCATTCATCGCCCTTTGCAGCCTATAGGGAGCTGTTTGTCAAGAGCGTGTGCACTTGCCATTGCCATATTAGGCAAGCGATAATATTGCCCGATGAGGAGGAGGAGGCAATCTTCATGGAGCTCTATAGTGAGCTTATGGCAGCAGATACTCGCAACACCAGGAGTCAGCATGGACGGGGCCGAGCAGTTGGAGTTCATAGGCCTCCGCCTTCGGCATCGGCAAAGGGTGGCCTTCGCACATATGTGAGGCGGGGATCCTCGAGCTCCAATCCCCGCCTTCATGATGATATTCCATTGCCCCCTCATGATGATACCCCACTGCCTAGAGAGCCCTTGTTTGATGATGATGGCAACCTACTTAGCGAGAATGATCCCCAGAGTGTCTCGTCCACCTTCGAAGAGTCCTCTTCAGAGAACTCTCTTGATGGACACTCTAGTAGTGATCATGTTGATGATCATGCGGATGTTGGTGATGATGTAGACTTTTAATATGTTATAGCTCTCTAGGCATTGGGCATCTATCTCCTTCTAGCCCATCAATGATGTATTGTAGTATGTAGTATCATGTATGTACGCATGTTGGCGGTCGTCCATGCCATGAGTTTTTGGCCTATCCTTTTGTAGCAATTTTGTACTCTAATGGCATGATGACATTATGGTCATGGTTCTACTATTTTGTAACTTCTTGTCTACAATTTTTAAGTTTAGGAAGTATTTTTTTTTTTTAACGTACTAATATCGTACCGTACCTCAAAAAATTTTAAGGTACCAATTAGTACCGTATTTTATCGTACCGTACCGTATCGTACCTTTCGTACTAACTAACCATGGTGGCAAGGAAAAGAAGCCCACCACAAGGGAAGCTAAAACTACATGGATATCCAAAGACGAGAAAGATCTTGCCATAATAGCTTTGGGTCTCAGTGATCAATTCATTCATCATATCGATGGAATGGATACATCCTTTGAAGCTTGGAAAGAGTTGGAAAAACTCTTTGGAGTGCAAGCCAAGAGCTCCAAAATTAGCTTGCTAATTCAACTGTTTAAGCTCAACATGATAAAAGAAGACTCTCTTGTTGCTCATCTTCACCATATGAAGAGTCTCATAACTTGCAAGTATTAAAATGAACATAGATAAAGATATTTGCATTGCTTTGTTGCTTAAAAGTCTACCACAGGGAGATTATGGAAACATAGTCACTACACTCACCAATCTACCATCTACAAAGTTGGTTGACATCACTACATCCTTAATGAAGGAAGAGAAGAAAATAAAGCAAAAACATGGAAGAAGCCATCTCTTCTCCCATAGTGGGCCTACTACACAAAGAATATATCCAAAGGGTTTACATCAAAAAGTACCTTTAAAAACAAAGCAAATGGTTAATGTAACGTTTGTGGCAAGCCAAGACACTTCGAGAAGGATTGCTACATTAAGCAGAAGATCTCCGCCAACCTCGTGGAAGAAGACAGTCCCAAGAAGAAGGTGAAGACAATACTATCGAGGCCTCACATGAGGCCAACCTTGTTGATAATGAATGAGTCTTCTAGGCGAACTCACTCGCATCCTAATTCATTGTACTCATTATGTGCCTTTTGAATTCCACTTACTTTGTAAACCGACAAACTAGAGTGAGTTCCAGGTTGGAGTCATGTACGTTGTCACAAGAGTGAACAAGTCATGAAGCATCCCATGGACTACTACTAGGGGTTGGGGTCATCAATTTGAAGGGGGGATTATTGGTCAAATTGATGTACTAGGGATTTATGGATGTAGAGTATAAGCCTTAGGTCATTTGTCACAAGTTAGAATCTCGTAGTAGTTGTAAATTGTGCCAGATAAGGTGAAAGAATCCATGAGGTGTACTTGGAGCCAGGAGCATTAAAGGTAACCTCCTTTGTTGACTTTGGAAACTAGAATCTAGGATAGAATCATGGATAGATTTGTGGAGAGCATCATTGACTTTGTTAAGCTACTAAGCATGATTAGTATTTGCTAATCCATCTTGTACTCAGCCTATTTAAGAGGCACACATCTAATGGAAATGATCACTCTCATTCTACTCATTATGCCTTGTTTATGTTAATCTTTTATCATTAAATTAATCTCTCATCATTAGCATGGCATCATCACCTAAACTATGAGCTTCATTGTGCACTTTGAGCCAACATGAAACCACCAGTTCTCACATTGGCTATCTCGCTCCTTTTTGCTTTAGTTGAGAGGGTGTAAGCTCCTCAACTATCCACAGGTGGTTAACCTTAAATGCTTTTGATTGAAAAAAAAAATCAATTCTCTCATTGAAAGGTTGTAATGCCATGGTTATTTCCTTGCAGCATCATGCTAACATAAATTTTGATTTCTTGAAATTACCAACAAAGTCTTGGAGGACCCTCCACTTGCTTCTCTTTTGCCAAGAGTGCCTACACCTTTGGTGCCTCCATTTGTCTCTCAGCGTCTCCACCACCACTACAGGGCTCTCAAATTCATGAAGCTTTTACTTCAACTGTGATTCCTATTCCACAGCTCCAGTTTTTTCTCTTGTACGCAACATTAAACAACTTTCTTAGAGATGCAAGGGCTCTCATAAGGACCCTTTCTCTATGTGATACGCTGCCAAATCTGACCACCTGCATAAATGTTGGGTGCACAAGTATGAAACTAGTGATGCTCAAGAGCAAGAAAAGCCCAAGGTTTAGATAAGAGTTTCTACCTGATGATGGCAGCAGCGACAAGCTTAAAGCCCACCAGACAAGCCGCACTTTGAAGGGTTTCTGTGGGCTGCTGCTGCCTAGTGGGAGCTTGGATGTGCTGCTGTCGAGATGATGCTTGCATTGACTAGAGATGCAAGTGATAGGATAGCTGTCTTGAGCGATGTGATGCACACCTTCATAGAAGAGTCAGGAGCCCCAGGCTGCCCCCATAATATTAGCTTTTGGGCCACATCTGGGTGCTAGAGAGCGGTGGCTGAGCACCAAATGAGTGCGGACAGGCAGCAGACAAGTCAGGCAGCTGCACGGCCAGGTGAGGCAGGCCATGCAGCAGGTCGGTGGGCAACAGGCCAGGTAGCAGTTTATGGCCCTGGCCCTCCCTTCCCACTTCAGTCTTCAACCATCTGCCTTCCTCAACTAGCCGTCAAGCAGCCTCACAAGCTGATAAGCATGTGTTTGGAACCTTTGCCCACATATTATATAGCAAGTGCCATGTGCAAGATCGTCGTCTAGGATGGACGATATCTCACCTAGCTACAGCCGAAGGCTAGCGATAACCTTCTCTACCCTCTTCCCAAGTCTTTCTCTTGCCGGATGGTCCCTCAAAATGACTTGTAGGTCATTAAGGTCAACCTCTAAGAGCACGCTAGGCCCCTAAAAGTCAGAGTCGCTTTTGCCGTCATCCCAATTGGTGCTTGAGCACGCATCCGGCATTTGTGCCTCACGCCAGAAAGGACCGGTTTCCGACGGCCTGACAGTTAGAGATTACGCAGTAGGTTGTTGGAATTCTTGTGTTTGTGCATTTCCAATCTCCCGCACCCAGTAGTTCTCTGTTAAGCATTCACATCTAGTTACATATGGTATCAGAGCTTAGGTCTCCTAGAGATCCAAGAACCATTGTATATATGATCACCTTTTTTGCAATATACAACATATTAGGTCTACATCTCTTGTCTCTTCTCCTATGTGTTTGCTAAATCATCTGGTTTAGCGTCAATCTAGTTTGCTTAGCTTTAATCGTGTGTTTAATTCTTCCACTGTCAGCATTTACGTGACACTGTCATCCAATGCCGGCCAAAGAAATCAATGAAAGTTTTTATGTCTGAAAGGCCTAGGGTTAGGACTGGGACGTGGACTAACCCAGGTTAGAGTTAGGGCTTAGCTAAGAAGAATGGAGAGGAGAGAGTGAGCTTGAGCTCCTTGCAAACATTCTTCACACACACACCCCCGCACACACAAGAGAGAGAGAGAGAGAGAGAGAGAGAGAGAGAGGGCTGAATTTTCTTCTTTCCATAACATAAAAATAAGAGTACATACAACATACAAGGTATACCTAGATGAATCCAAGAACATGCCCAAATTCACCTCATGAGAAAGTGCAATTTATAACCTCACGGTAGTCATCCACAAGACAATAAACCATCAACTCCATCATGCATAGTATGAACTAGATACTATGACATCCCCACTAACACCATCAGTGCCCAATAGTAGGTGTAGAACTTGCTCTCAATATATGCTGCCACACCCACGCACCCCCCCTCCCCACACACACACAAGAGCATACATTCATACAAAGGTCTGTGTACTAAGTTTCTATCAAAGCTCCGGAGATACAAGGCAAACTCAGCCATAATGAAGCCTAGCACTAAGGATCATAACAATTAGAAAGAATTATTACAACAAAAAGGTAGTTGATAGAGCATATGCACCACTAAACATAGAAAGAATGAACACAATATCAACTGGCTGCAACTTGGACAAAAACTCTACAATGTGACATTCGCGTGTCTGTTAATACAGCATAAAGATATACCTAGATAAGTCCAAGAACATGCCCAAATTCACCTCATAACAAAGTGCAATTTATAACCTCATGGTAGTCATCCACAAGACAATAAACCATCAACTCCATCATGCATAGTATGGACTAGATACTACAACATCCCCACTAACATCATCAATGCCCAATATTGGGTGTAGAACTTGGTGTCAATAAATGCTCCCACACACACATACAACATACAAGGTCCATAGTGTGAACCCAACTATATAAGCTGGCACTATAACCATGCCATAACTCTAGTAACCAAAGTGGTTGTCATAAATCTTGTAAACCACTGGCAACAAATCGACCATATATCTCACCAACCATGCCAGTGGCATAAGTGTGTGTCATCCATATCTGCACTAATTGAGCTCGATATCTCAACACTCCCCCTCAAGGTCAACTCCATAACCTGCACTCTAAGATGTTAGCCACCTGATCCTCTATGCTGACAAATCCACATCACTTGCTAGAACCTTCTTCCTCATTAAATGATAATGCACTTCAATGTGCTTCGTCCTAGCAAGATACATTCGGTTACTATGACCAATCATATGGTGCTCATGTTGTCACAATAAATGACAGCTTCCCTATCCATGGACTCACTCATATCTACAAGTAACTTCTGTAACCAAGCTACCTCACATATCGCAATAGCAACGCCCTTGTACGCTAATCAGTCGGAAACCGTCAGCTCCTTCTTGTTGCTCTAGCTAACAACACTCCCAAAACAAAACATAAAGCCACTACTAGTAGATCTCCTATGTTGTGAGGCATTACCATCCCATGTATCTATACCTATATCCCAGCCTCATAGGAAAGCCCATAATGTACTGTGGACTTTATGTATCTGAGTATCATCCTAACAACATATAAATGTGGCTTCCTCAAGACCTGCATAAACTGACTCTCCAAACCAACCGAATAGCTCAAATCTTCCCTGGTGATGTTCATGTAAATCAAACAACCTATACATAGTAGGGTCCTCCAACAGATCACTTATTTCTACAAACAACCTCGTATTCTGCTTCAACGACACTATGATTGGCTTACATCCTGCCATCTCATACTTGGATAGCATGTCCAAAGCATCCTACCTCTGCAAAAGCCAAATCCCATCATGCGATCTAATCACCTCTATACCAAGAAGCATTGCAATTTACTCAAATCTTTTATTTCAACTTTCTTCTTAAGAAGCATCTTCACCTCATGAATGTTATCCAGTGACAATCAAGTCATCAATATAGATTACCACTAGAACAATCCCCCTATCAGTCTTTCTTACATAAAATGAGAAATTAACACTGGATATCTGAAATCCAATAATGACAAGATATTCCCCTATCTTGACTCACCATACTCAAGGTGCCTACTTCAAGCCACACAAGGCTTTGCACAATCAGCAAACAAAATCTGGGTGTTGCATTATCCTCATATCTTAGTGGCTCCACCATGTAAACTTCTTCCTGTAAGTCAAGAAATGGCTCCACCATGTAAACTTTTTTTTCGTACACACCCGGGGCCCACTCAAGTGGGTGGAGCCGATTTCCCCTTCCAACATGTAAACTTCTTCCTGTAAGTCACCATGTACAAATGCATTTTTAACATCCATCTAATATTGCAGCCATAGCAATGATTGCTCTCACGTTTGGCATCCTAGCAATCGGGTTAAATATCTCCTCACAGCCAATGTTATATGTCTAACCAATCTTGGTAAAAAAAGCAAGAAAAAGCAAAAAGTCAAACTATATTGACCGAGAACGAAGGGCACCGTTGGAAAGACGACATTGAGCTGGACCAAAAAGCTAAAAGCCACTTTTCCAAAAAGCAGCTCCAAGGCCAAAAAGCAAGGCCCTGAAGCTACAAAAGCACAAATCAAGAACTTTGGCTATTTTTTAACTATTATTTTTAAATTATTTTTTTTTAGAAGAAGAGAAAAAAGCAAAGCAAAAGCAAGAACCACCCCCCCACACCTTCAAGTATATCAGAACCTTGTACCCTCTTGGAAACTCATAAAATTTTTGGAAAGAACCACCTTGGGAGATTTATCCTTGGAGAGCTACATCATCATCATTATTATCTCCTTCTCTACCCTCAGCCTCTACCATGCCTGCAGCGCCACCGCCACCGCCGTTGCAGAGCCACCATTATTGGAAGCACCACTGCTGCCGCCGCCGGTGTCACCACCACTTCTGCCAGCACCTCCGCCACGCAGAGCCACTTCAATCAACGTCTCCACCGCCCAAAGCCCCCCATCTCCGCCGGCATTTCTGCCGCCCAGCTCCGCCGCGCCTTTCCCCTCGCCGCCTATCAGCACCTATTTTTGCCTCTCTGTGAGCCGTGTGCGCCCCGTGCCGCACCTTGTCCACCTGTTTGCACCACCTCAACAGCACCACTTGTATAGACTCCACAGTACCCGAAGTCGCCACCAACAGTAGATGCTGCTTACACAGTCGCCGCCTAACTTTTGGAGGTGACGACTACTCCAAAAAGTCGAAACTTTGCATGGATCGTATATATTTGAAGAATGCCGCCTTGAATTGTGGCTAAAAGTAGTACAAGAAGGGACCGAGCTGAAGACGTGGACTGACTTCAAGACCTTGTTCAACAAGAAGTTTCTACCCAGAAACTTTGAATCTCATGTGTAGAAGGAACTGGATGAGGTAAAGCACAAAGTTGGTGAGAACGTGGCATCATATCTTAATAACTTTTCAACAGTTTCTTTGCAGTTTACGTCTTATACCCCCATTCCATCACTAATATTATCAATGGATTGCAACCTAAGCTTATGCAAGCAATTTACATGGCGGGACCGAAAACATTCGGAGAAGCTCAAGACAAAGCTTTACACGCCGAGGCCTTGTACATGCCTTGGATGGACGGCAAGACAAAGAACAACAATTGGGATCCATCTCAACGGCAGAAGTTTAAAGACCGATCCCCATCAAGAGCCGAGTCTCAAGAGAAGAAGGATGGGAGTGGGGACAAACCCCCACTCTTTTGAAGAAGATTGTCCCTCAAGCAACTTGAGGAATATGCCAAAGAAGGGAAGTGTTTCCAATGTGGAGAAAAGGGATACTTGGCTGCAAATTGTCCCAACCTACCAGAGCAAGAAGCTAAAGAGACCAGAAGATCATCAAATTGACATTCTACCAGGAAGTTTGCCAAAAGGGAGTAGTCTTGTACCATGAGGGCCATGATGTGACCTATAAAAGTCTTAGATGAGGATCTCTAGGATTGTATTGGAACAGATTTTAGAATGGAAATTTTGTGACTTTTTTTGTCATCAAGAAAGATTCTTTTATGAAGAAAACCCGTTTATGTGTAACAAACAACTTGAAGACCAAAAGTGTCTACAACTCAAGCTTGGTAGAAGCTATTACTATTGGTCGGGCAGAAAGAACATTAAGTTTTATGTTCAAGAATGTTTGGAGATCAAGTTTGATCGTCAAAAGCCAGCAAGAATATTTCAAGACTCCAGGCTACCTGGCCAGTAATAACTGGAATACCCAATAGACGCAAATGATGCATACTTGTTTGTTAACTAGCTTGTGTCTAGTTTTTGCAGAAGGTGAGTATGCATTTATTATATCTAACACATGTGACAGGCTATGAAGAACATGTACCATCAAGAACAAGGACATCGGTCAAAGAAAAGCATAAAGATGTTGCCAGATGAACAGAAGGCACCACATATATAAGGAAAGACAAGATGACCAAGAGCACCAAATGGGGCTAGTACCACGATCATATGAAATATTTATACCCCATAGTTGACGACAACTGTCACGATTGTGACTAACTCTCTTAATCTCTCCTTAATTACTCCTTAATTCCTTATTAACTGAAAGGACACCTGTGAAGGGTCACACCCTTACACATGGGTCACTATCAAAGGACATGTCTATTCATTAAAAGACACACCCCTAAGTCCAAAGGACATAACCGTTGATTCAAGAGCCACACCCCTTCCCAGGGATGTGTCTCTTCACTTGTACCCTTTCGGCCTCTATTTAAGAAAGGCCTTTGTCTCAATGCAAACAACTCAGTTTTCCGCTCTCTAATTATCTTTATTTCTTGTATTCAATTTTAATCATGTCTTAATAATAAACTAGGAAGTCCTCACAATGGTATCAGAGCAAACAAGCTCCAACCTGTAGGATGCCCACATCCAAAAAAAACCTAACCCTATTCCTAAAAATCAAAAACCCTAAATCAGCAAATAAACTTTAGAATTAGGGATAGCAAGAGTTGTATGGAAGAACAGGAGAGAATGCCCCATTTAATTTTGCCCAATTTTGCTTGATTAAGCATTTTTCCCCCAATTTTCTCAAACACAAAAAAAATGGTGGGAAGCAAAGACTCACATCAGGGTTCCATCCAAATGCTTGAAGGCTGCCCTGTACTCTATTGGAGGTCTTGATAGCACTTTCTTGGGGCTGAATCGTTTCCACGCACGGGGCGCCACCCAATCGTTTCCTGAAAGCCACAACCTTTCACGTTTTTTTTTATGTGACCTTTCACATAATACATTAAGCTTTAATTAGCCTTATAAGTTAGGCTAAACCCAACGACCCAAGCAGCCGGCAGCCAGCACGTTAACGGCAGCCCGACCTGTGCATAAAGACGCCCACGGTAGCAACCAACGCAACGCACAAGGGAAAAAAAAAGGGGGGGGGGAACCCACCACGACAGCGACCAGCGCTAACACCCAAAAAAAAACAGGGAGAACCGACGGCCAGCGGACCAACGCCATACACCAAAAAAAAAAAAAAAGAGGGAGAGCCCACGGCCGTTTTCAGCCAGCGCCCGCCGCCACCCTGCACACACCGTCAACGTACCGGCTTGCTGCCGCCTCTCTTCATCATATTCAGCCTCTGAAGTTGGTCTTCATCGTTTGTGCAACAACATTCATTATGGCAACCTCATTGAGGTGTGATTTTTCCATTTTCTTGGGCATAAAAATATCACATAATGTGGAGTATTAGAATATCAGAAACCCGCCATTTCATTCTTTTGCGGGCTCTCCACTCATCCAGGGCCAATATCACTTTTTACAGGTTCAAAAGCACCTCTCAAATCACATGGACACACATTACCCTCTTCTCCGACGGCTTATGGCAGAGAGAACCTATGATTTCAGTTATTTACAAGATACACCCTCTCAATCCACAGTGCCCTCTCCTACCCGTGTTTCTCCACCGGTCTCAACCCCTGTTCCAGTGAGTGTGCCCCCCTTTTTCCAGCCCACTGGTTACCGCATTCAGATAGCCACACCGACTTCTCACCTCCAAGAATTCGAGGTGTGGGTGATCCGTGTTCATACTTCTGCATAGGATCTGGATCATTATTGTTTTATACTCAGGCGTCATCCTTATCTGGGCGCTATCCTCCCCGAGTGTAGCATCATTTTTCATGAATATTGCACCTATTCTGAGGACGTTAATCCGTCTTCATTCACGGTGCGCCCCTCTACACCAGAGTATACACCCTTGACACCTGTAGCTGCCCCTACCCTTGTACCTTCTTCTCCAGTAGTAGCAGACTCTCGTGCGAGCCCAGTCCCAGAGGATCACCCTTACTATACTGGATGGTCTATAGCCGCTTCACCGAAACGTAGCCTCCCCTCTCGAGATTTCCAGATGCCGCACCCTCCAGCAAATGGTTCTTACTAGAGCCCAGCAATGTCATCAACAGCAAAAACCCCCAGAGCCTCATCACCCTGAAGCCTCTACATCAACATCTTCTCTCATAGTGGCAAAACCTGTTGATATCCCAGCCCCTCTGGAATGGCAGCCAACTTTGCAGCAACTTCAACAGCAGTTCCAACAGCAACTCCAGGAGTCTATGGCATCCTTGGCTTCTCAAATCCAGCAACTCCACACGGATCGCCACTCCTACACAAGTTCCGTACCAGCAGCAGATGTTTCAGCAACAGTACCAACAGACGCAGACGACATTCCTTCCGAGGTAGAAGGCGACGACCTTAAAACTCTTTATTGTCTCGTACAAGCCAGTAAAACAAAGAAATTGGAAATTAACCCCCTGACTCTTATGGGGGTCAGCGCAATACGCGCACCTTAGACCAATGGCTCTACAAACTGCGGTTATACTTTGAAACCATGACCCTTTCTGATTTCAAAAAGGTGATTTTTGCGGTATCCCTCCTCCAAGACACTGCTTTATTGTGGTGGCAACGACGACAGCACACCGGAAAATCGGTTACAACGTGGGAAAAATTCGAGTGGGTCCTCCGTAAGCAGTTCATACCTGCCAATGCAGATTTCCAAGCCCGTACTCGCTTACGCCATTTGGACCAAACTGGTTCCTTGGCCTCTTATATCTTGAGTTCACCAACTTGATACTGGAGATTGACTCTTTGTCCCCAACGGACGAACTTCATGCCTTCATTGAAGGTCTTAACACCACACTGCGTGCCGATGTTTAGAAATATAACCCTGTCGATCTTGCCAATGCCATACGATACGCCGAGCGCGTTGCAGACATTAATTCTCGAAATTCGGACTCTTCCGGTCGAGCTAATGACTTTCAGAAAGCCAATGGATCTCCTATGAGCCGAGATAGTCGGAGAGAGTCATTTGGCACTTCTGCCTCCCGGCCTAATCCCCAATGGAATAATTCTCAACACCCTAGCCGGTCAGAAGGATCGTCCTCTTTTCGGTTCCAACGTTCTCAATCCTTCCAACCACGTAGTTCGGATCGTGGACGGGACCAAAGACGTAACCAATCTCGCAATCCTCGTCCTTCTACTGTTCCTTCTGGACGGGATCAACAAAAGACAGGATTGTGCACAATCTGTAATGGATCTCATCGTTGGTTTGAGTGCCCCAAAAGACCAACCCATCGACAGAATTCTAATGCTAAACCCTCCACTTCCGGGGGAGAAACCCCTAGTTGCTGACAAAGGAAAGCGTGCAATTAATCACCATGCTATTGCACATGCTTCAGTGATTACCGCTACTCCCACAGCACAAGCTGCCTCTTCACCGTTGCCTCAGCGGTCTACTCAGGTTTTGGTTCTTCAAGGCTCTATTTCCAGTCATCCTATTCAGGTGCTCATTGATAGTGGGTGTTTTCATAACTTTGTGGGAACCACCTTGACTCACAGATTGAAGATTCGGACTTCTCCAAGTGCTGTTGTTTATGAAGTAGAGCTTGCCGATAGTTCCACATCCTTGTGTAACACCGTTGCCAAACACCTCTCCTTTCGAATTCAGCACTATCATCACAAATTGGATTTCCAAGTCATGAATTTGGCACATTATGATATGATCCTTGGTCATGAATGGTTGTATCAATATGATCCCCTGATCAGTTTCCGGAACCATTATATACAATTTGCTTAAAATGATATGCTTGTGGCACTCGAAGGAATCAGAGACCACTTTCAGCTCTTCAAGTGAAACGGTGGGTCTGCAAGAGTGGTCTATTCAGCCAACGATCCTCTCGAGGACATAGATACAAAGGTGATGTATCTCAGGCAACCTTTCTTTGCTCCATACTTAGATCTTTTTCCTCAGGAGCTTCCTGCGGTTCTCCCACCTCGGCGACCAGTCAACCATGCTATTGAAATCCTTCCTGGCAGTGCTCCAACTACTCGTGCTCCATATCGAGTTTCTTTTACGGAATCTCATGAGATACAGCGACAACTTACTGAACTTTTGGAGAAAGGACATATTCGACCAAGTAAAAGCCCTTTTGGAGCTCCAGTACTTTTGGTGAAAAAGAAGGATAAGTCTATGCGCCTTTGCATCCACTATCGTGCCCTTAATAAGTTGACTATCAAGATTAAGTATCCTCTTCCGCGCATTGATGAATTGTTTGATCAATTGCTCCATGCAAAGGTCTTCTCCAAAATTGATCTTAAGTCTGGATATCATCAAATTCGCATTCGCGAAGGTGATGAATATAAGACAGCTTTTCACACAAAATATGGTCATTACGAGTACTTGGTCATGCCATTCGGGTTAGCCAATGTCCCTGCAACATTTATGAGTCTGATGAATGATCTTTTTCGTCCTGTTTTTTGGACAAGTTCATCATTATCTATCTTGACGACATCCTGGTGTTCAGTCGTAATATGGAAGAACACAAGGCACATCTTAAGATCGTTTTCGAGGTGCTTCGTGACAATGCTCTTTATGTTAATCCAGGCAAAAGTGAATTCTTCAAGACATCCTTGGAGTACCTTGGACATGTTGTTTCAGCAGACGGTATTTCCGTGGATCCAAAGAAAATACAGGTTATTGTCAATTGGCCAACTCCCACAAACATCCATGATGTTCGTTCTTTTTTGGGATTGCCAACTTCTATCACACAAAGGTTCATTGATTTTCCGAAATAGCGGCTCCTCTCACAGAACTTCTAAAGTCCGCTCCTGCATTCAAATGACTGAAGCCGCAACACAAGCTTTTGGAAATTTAAAGACAGCTTTGACAACAACTCCTGTCATGGCTATTCGTGACCCTACTCTCCCCTTTGATGTTTACACGGATGCTTCTGATATTGCCACTGGTGCCGTCTTAATGCAACAAGGACGTGCTATTGCGTTTTACAGTCATAAGCACTCTGCAATTCAAGGAAGATACCCGGTATATGACATGGAATTTTTGGCTATTGTTCATGCCTATCGTGCATGGAAACATTATCTCTTTTTTGGTGCGGATTTAGTGGTGAAAACAGATCATTATTCTTTGAAATATATATTCACGCAGCCAGTTATGAATGCTAGGCAAGCGCGTTGGGTCGAATTCCTAGCCAATTTTCATATGACAATTGAGTATGTTCCTCATCTTACCAATGTGGTTGTGGATGCCCTCAGTCGTATGCCGCTAGCTTCGGTCCTTGCTATTTCTACAGTTGAAATGAATATACCTCAAAGTTTCAAGGACCGTTATTCAAAAGATCGTGATTTTGGAAATGCATTTCCAATTCTCAATTCTCAGAATGCAACTCCTTCCAACTTGAAGATTTATGGAGCATATACAATAGTGGATGGTTTATTATATTATCAGGACCGTATTTGTGTACCTCATGATACTCATGTTCGAAGAGTATTGGTGAAAGAACATCACGAGGTTACTTATGCTGCACACCCAAGCATCAACAAGACATATCGTCTTTTGACAGCTACATACTATTGGCCTCAAATGAAGAGAAATGAAGCAAGATGTTATTAAGTTTGTTACAGCATGTCTCTCGTGCCAACGTATGAAAGCTAGCAGACAAGATTCCAGCTGGTCTTCTTCAACCACTTCCAGTTCCCAATGAACGCTGGGAAAGTAGTAGTTTGAATTTTATCACTTCATTGCCACATTCTTCTAAAGGCAATACACAGATTCTTGTGGTGGTTGACAGATTTTCTAAAATGGCACATTTCATTCCGTGCAAGAAAGCAACCCAGGCTTCAGTTATTGCAGTCATACTTCATGGATTGCCAAAATCTATAGTTTATGATCGAGATCCAAAGTTTACAAGAAATGTTGTGTCATTATGTTCAGTCTCAATTAGCTTCATGGAAAGAATATTTACCTTTGATGGAATTTGCTTATAATAATTCTTATCATTTAGCTATTGGAATGACACCTTTTCACGCAGCTTATGGCCATACTCCCCTTATTCTTGCCAACTTTGTTCTTCAACATAAAGTGGCTTTAGCAGACCAACTCATTCAAGAAATGCAAGATATTCTATTACAGATTAAGAATAAGATGGTCAGCGTCCAAGAGCAATATCAACGCACAGCTAATAAGCGTCGTCGTCACATTGAATTTCAAGAAGGAGACTTGGTATTATTATATATTGCCCCTCATCGATACAAGACAGTGAAATCAGTCTTTTCAAAGCTTCACCCAAGATATTATGGACCCTTTCGTATTATTAAGAAGAACTCATCTCTAAGTTATAAGTTGGAGTTACCACCTTCTTGGGGTAGAATTCATTCAACTTTCCATATTTCTTGGCTCAAAAAGTTTGTGGACGGTGATTTTCCAGTTTTAGATATTTTGGATTATGTTCCAGAAATTGAAGATGACCACATACTCTTAATTCCAGAGACAATTCTTGATGTCAAAAAGAAAGAAACACAACATAAACTCACTACAGAATTTTTGGTTAAATGGGGAGATCATCCTTGAAGAGCTACATCATCATCATCATTATTATCTCCTTCTCCACCCTCAACCTTTGCCCTTCTTGTAGCGCCGCCACCGCCGCCATTGCAGAGCCATCACTGTTGGAAGCGCCGGCACCGCCGTTACAGAACCTCTGCCGCTGGCATCGCCGCCACCTTCGCTAGCGCCTCCATCACCCAAAGCAACTTCCGCCGGCGTCTCCACAGCCTAGAGCCCATCTCCGCCGACGTTTCCGCCGCCCAGAGTCCTATATTCATTTGTTGTATTGACCTTGGCTTGGAAGAGCCCGTGGATGTTCCTGAAATAAATTCTTGAAAAGGGGGCGGAGCCTATTCCCCACCAACGTGGTGTACTGTGTGAAACGCCTATATCCATCTCTCTTTCCCCCTTCTCTCTCTCTATCTATATCTCTTGGACATGTGGTTGAATTTGTCACTGCACGCTCCGTTGGGCTTACAACCTACATACACCTGGATCACTACCAACTACTCTCAACACTGCTTTGGCTCTTTGTACACCAGGCGTAATAAATAGCCTTGATCGCGAACTCCTCATCAAGGCATTGCTCTGAGCCACTATCTCCATCAACAAAGGAGTGACCAGCTCAAACATAAGGCATTGTGAAAGGCTAATCTACCTTTCCTTTTCCCTTGCCTAATACAAGTGAACTTGCTGAATTTTCAGCACCTGTAGTACCACCACATGACACATCATAATGCCTAGCATTCTACCTCAACGTCCCTGACCAAGATCTCACAATAGACCTACTACTAAAGGACTCTTTTGGTCCACTATCCTATGATTGATGCTCAGCATATAAGGCATACATCCCATTCTTTGCATCACCCTCACTGATGTATACCAACTACTCATCTCATCAAACGCAACACCCTTGCTCACTCGTATCTCACATGTAGTGGAGTTATAGCATCTATAACCTTTCCACTAAAGGGAATAACCAATGTAAAGGGATCAAACTTGCTTCTCACCTCATCTCGTAGATGTACATAAGCAATGTACCGAAACACTTTCATCTGGTTTCCTACCAAAAATCTTTTGTTCAGGCATCATGTAATGAATTGTTGTAGTGGGCGTCATGTTCATGATATAAATTGCAATTGGTACTGGTTCAGCTCAAAAATAATGAGACATTCCTTCCTCATTTATCAATGCACGGGCAACTTCTCCAACATGCCTGTTTTTCCTTTCTGCAACCCTATTTTGTTAGGGGTTATATTTGCATGTAAATTGCCTCTTTATCCCATGCTCTCTCAAATAGTCACTAAATTCATTGGAGAAATAAGTAGATTTATGTTGGGCCTGCATATTATTGAGCTGGTGCGCTAAATACTGACATGTCCAATGTGTGTATGCCAAATATCAATGTCTGCAATCAAACATGTACCATGTACAAACATTGGAGCCTTCACTTCAACATGGGTTTCTTGTCTAGGAGACTATTTTGGTAACTGTGAGGAGGAACACTAGTCTAAATGACAACAAGATAAGGAACCTTCTTAGTTGTCTGAGAATTGGCATGTCATAGCGTAGGAAGTTTTATGATTCATCACACACTTTCTCGTGATGGCCAAATAATATTGATGCAAGAGACAGACTTAGAATTGTACATAAGAGAGATGAGAAGTTTGGAACTTCTCGATCTTAGGCTGAATGTTTAGACCAGTTGACAATTGGACCATTTGATATACCAACTTTGTATATGTGGTTCATGGTCACCATGAAACTCGTTTCGGTGGCTTTGAAACTTTATTCACGTTTTAGTGTTGAAACGTTTCATGTGCACATTGCAACCATATCATTTCATGTGGGAAAAAAGGTTGTGATTTTGTGTGCTTTTTAGCTTTTATAATTCTTTATGTTTCCTTCTTTCATCCTATTTGTTCTTTTCTCTTCTCTTTTGTGTGTCTTCTTTGTTTACCGATGATAAATATGCTAATATTATCTTATAACCAATACCTTCACATTTTATGTATATGATCGTTTCGGTCCAACGTTTCACTGTCCAGACTCCACCTACCTGGTGATGAAACGTTTTGTTCCAAAATAAATCGTTTCAACATCGTTTCATTTCAATAGTGAAATGTTTCGCGGTGACCTTGATGTGGTTGGATCCCACAATGGTGAGAGATACTTCAGGTGATGGTAGTTCCACAGGGTTATTTTGATTCCACGACTTTGGAGAGTCATATGGGCTTCCCACCTATTCGATGGGGTGTAATCCATGGACATGTCAAAGGTGCAATATATTATAAAATTTCTCCTTTAGGATCTCTATTAATGGGATTGCATGGACCTTTGGTAACCTTAACTTCACTCCAATTTGGTGAGGAGTAAAGTAGCTGATGTTGTTTTCAAGTTGTTTGATGACATGGGTATATAAAGAAATTAAGGGGAGTTTTATGCTTGTGTAACATGCAGAAGAACTACATGTCTTAAGAATTGTGCAAAACACAAAGATGAACAGAGAGAAGAGAGAGAGATGTTGCTAAAACAATGTTTTTTGTATATATATATATCAAGATGTACATAGATCCTAGCCAACATGACCTCCAAAAGGAAAAACATGTATGCCTAAGACCTATCCCACCTATCAAGGATCAAATGAATACAAAAGAAACTAAACTTGAATATATAGGCTCCATTTTACCCCTATGCTACAGTTGGCCAGATGCATTACTGTCAGCCAAGTACTTAGACAAATAAATGACAAAATACCCGTAAAATGCCAAATTGCCAAGTATGCCCTCCAACACCTTTTGATTAATCCTTAGTTGTTTAATGTCCCAAAAGGTGCTCAAGTACAGCCTAAAACTAGGGATTAGCATGTCCACATGTTGACATCCCCTCTTGCTAACGAGAATCTAACTGATCGTAGATCACTAACTTCATCCCTTTACTGCATGTGGACTCCATCCTGGGCATCCTGCTTCCATGACGAGGCAATCTTGACCACCTAGATCTTGCTTGAAAACCTTCTACTGCAATCTTGGATTGCTCCAATCTGTAAAGCTATGTTCTGCACTAAGAAATGTGCACCTGCTCTTCTTGTCCCCTCCTTGGGCTGAATCCTTATACCATTCTTGGCTGAGAGTTAGATTCCTTCTTTGAAACCTACAACCCCTTGTTCCTCCCCTCACCCTTCTACCCTAGTGGTCGGGCTGAGCATCTGGGCGAACCCGGGGGCTCTAATATCTATACCCCATGATTGCCGTCATTCTGGCACTACCGAGATACTTGATGTTGAAGAACCACTTGGCCGAGTTTTTCTATTTAAACCAAAAACAACCACCTTTGTACTGTACGTTTTTCAAATATGAACCAATTCAGCACCTCCTAACAGGCTCTGATACCAATGTAACATGTGGAAGAACTATCTATCTTAAGAACTGTGCAAAACGCAAAGATGAACAGAGAGAAGAGAGAGAGAGATTGCTAAAACAATCTTTTTTGTATATATGTATCAAGATGTACATAGATCCTAGCCAACATGGCCTCCAAAAGGAAAAACACCTAAGCCTAAGACCTATCCCACCTAATTGAACTTGCATATTTATAGGCTCCATTTTACCCCTATGCTAGGGTCGGCTAGATGGACTGTTGACGGCCAGGTCCTTGGACAAATAAGTGCCAAACTACCACAACTTCTTCTAACTATCTTGGGTATTAATCCTAGCTGTTTACTGCCCCAAAAGGTGCTTAAACACAACCTAAAATGTGACAACTTGCCCTAACGTAGACGTGACCTATTGGTTACATGTGAAAATATAATCTCCATTCAGTGTTAGATATGAGGATTGAACAAGGGAGATCTTGTGGTTGGAATATTGTATTGGAAGTGCAATATTCCAACCATGTACTGGAAGTCCTAGTGCCATGCCAACAACTAATACACGATGCCATTTGGTATGATAGTTGAGTTTTTTTTTTTTTGCAAAAAAAAAGACTTTTAATAAGTATGAATAAACCTTACAAAATCATGGCTGGAAGTCGGAACAAAACTAAAATCTCATCCCAAAATGTAGGGTGATGTCAACCACTATGGAACACAAAGATGCCAAGAGAGTGTTGTGGGAGTCATTAAGAAAATAAATCTCTTGATCCACTCCCTCACGAAAACAATGTGCTTTGCATGTATAGATCCGGATGGTCCCTATATACAAGCCCATGTGGTCAAGAGAGTGTGAATAATATCTCCCCATATAGTACAAATGCACTAAGTTGTGCTATGGGTCGGTGCTAGGGCTGTTGCGCAATTGAGTTATGTTGTGGACTAGGATTGTTATGGTAGAGCTTTGTTGTCCTTTAAGGCCACATGTTCTATTGGGATTCAACACTTTGATGAGAGTTGGATTGACAATGAGCAATTGGATCTTTATAGCAAGGTCTACAAGAGGAGTCTTACACTAGCCTAGATAAGAGACAATGGACTTGAGTAGATACTATGGTTGGATGTCCGGATCTAGGGATTCGTTTCCATAAGCTTGTCTCGTTATGCATTCACAAGGACATTAATTGAACAGGAGGAAAGTATGTTACGTCCCGACATGCCTATGAAGGCTTAAAGATAAACATGGCTATGGCATTTGTTGAACAAAGAAGTAAGGAGGAGAGAGAGAGCTAGAGAGAGAGAGAGAGAGACAATGCTTCAAAGAGTGATAAATTGCACAACTCAATGATGTCACATGTCTTACTTCAATCAAGTACAATGCTTTTATAGGTAGGCTTAGAGCTTCTCTTGTATGACATCATTGCTTAGGTCATTACAAGTATAATATTTAGATATTTAAGTGAACCACTCTAAGCGTGGATTCACACACACATACACGTGTAGCCCTTTTAGAGGTTTTAGAGGCTATTCACACACCCTTATCTTTTTGTACTTAGATAAGACTTGTTCTCCAACACTCCCCTGAAGCGTTATCCTAGTACACACTTCAGTTGGATAAATCTATGCCTATGACATAGTTTCACTAGAAGTTGCGTCTCGTTCTATCCTTGGAGTAGAGTACAATGGTAGTCGAGCCACTTCTATGTAGGAGACCTTTAAAAAGGCCCATGAGTCTTCAATGTTCATATCGTGCAAAGTTTGCATCTTCTTTGCAGGTTTCTTCTTCTTCTTGTGTGACGTTAGCCTCTACTTTCTTGTGAAAGAGATTCTTATCATTGTGGTTGTTTTTCCCACAATTTTGAAGGCTTCATGGACTTTATGAGTGCTACAAGGACCACATCATCTTGTACCTTTAAGGACTTCATCATGTTCACATGAGCATCAAAGCTCTCATTGGTTGCATCGTAAGACCATAGAAGTCTATCTGCAAAGAAACTTTGGAGTTCTTTACCTGAACCCCACAAAGCTTCTCCAACTTCTCATAGGCTTCTTTGGAGGTTGGGTTCGTGTATAAAATTATCAGAGAGGCCAAAAGGCTCTTTGATCTCTAAGCTTCCATGCTTTTTGAGTAACTCGAGAGAAGAGAGAAATGGGAGAGATTAAATTGAGCAATGTACAATTCAGATCTTGACCTTGACCTTTTGATATGTACAAGTCAAATCCTTGACCTTGATTTTTTTGACCTTGACCTTTTGATGTCTCCTTTCATTCCTTGACGACTCTGGCCTGTGATATTCAAACTAACCAATAGCCAATCATTGCTCTGAAGATTTCCTTGCCAAAACAACCTATCTACCACAATCACAAGAATACCCTTTGTCGCCAATGAGGTGATAGCTCAACTAATGAAGGTGTTTGCCTAGGACCAAAAGGTCCTAGGTTCAAAACCCCCCTTGGTGCTTCCTCGGCAGCATCGCCTACGGGCGGATAATTAAGCACTCACGGGCGGGCGCCTATCGACAGTGAAAAATCGGTAACTATGGGAGGATCTTGGGCATAAGGCGAGTCGGGAAAAAAAAAAAAGATACCCTTTGTCTTGCAATTGCCTATATCAAGAACATTGCTTTAGTCCTCTCGTGAGGTGAAGTCATGTTGTCTTGGTCTTTGATGCTCTTGGATACTCTTGCTGATGTCTACTATGACCTGCCCCTGAGTTGAGAGTCAAATGCCCAAATAAGGGAGGCAATGGGCCTGTTTATGGACAAATTCTTCTTCAACGAACACACCTCAGCCAGCCTTCTACAAGCGCTACAAAATTCTCATAAACTTCACTTAATATGTACACTGGGCTAAAACAGTGCCAGGCTGCTAATCGACCATCCACACCCCTTCATGGACAAGAAATCTGCTCCCCGACTTATCTGCCTTGATGTTCAGGCTTCAGTGCCCAGTGTTTGGCGGCCTAATAAGCTACTGGGACATCTCCGATCTGATAACACGAGGAGACCAACAAAAGAAGTTGAGGAGAAGTTGAGCTCACCCATAAATTTCTGGAAGAAGTTGAGCTAGAGACAGACACACAATTTGCATACATATCAAATGAATGGCCTATAACCATGACAGCTATGCACACATACCATGATTGTTCCAGCAGACGATACAGCTCTTGCAGTTGCCAGTTCACCTGAAATGATTTACATATGTAACTAAATTGAATGAAGCCAACTACAAGGATAAACACACATGTTTAAGGTCAAGTAATACCTTCCGGATGTGCCATCTTTTGCATTGCAGTAGGGGCCACCATGATCGGCATGGAGATCTTAAATCCCAAAACTGCTGTGGTCAGATCAACCTTGGACACATCAATGAGTATCCGAGGGCGAAACCTGTTACCATGGTGACAAGTTCATGTCAAACTCGGACAAAGAAATTCAGCCTAAAGAGGCGAAATCCAGCAGTACCAAATTGCCCAAGGCCTCCATACACAGTGATTGGCACATTACCATATTCTTTCAAAGGCACTCCTGTTGTCCCTCAAGGTATATTGATCCTCGGCCCCAGATGCGTAGTAATCAAAGATCATCTTTGGCAGCTTCTCCTTGGCCAATGCCTCATATTCCGACACATTGACCACCATGGTAGACATGGCTAAACTCGTTGATGAACAACTTATGCTAACTGGGGCAACACTCGACCAACTTCAAGCGTGTGTCACTGCTTCATTCATTACGCTCTCTTTGGCTGGAAAGAGGGCTTTACTAGTGAGATGGAAGAAGAGCTTAAGCTACTTAATGAATGGTGAGCCCACTTATAGTAACTTAATCGACTAGTGAGCCAACTCGAATAATGGAAGATTAAGTTAAAGCTACAGGGCACGCAGAGATTAATTAAGACGGATGCAACAGGGCACACACAAAGAGCCACACACAAAACGACACACACACACACACACACACACACACAGATTTTGGCGGTGTGCCCAAGACGAAACGAGCGGGCTGCGAGAAAAGAGACCTGGACTAGAAAAAGCATAACATACAATTTGGCGTAAATTCAGATGCACCGCCTTTTCGCGTGCTGGTGGCACGGGCGGTGCTTTTTAGTAGAGATGCTATATATTCTTTTGCGCTTTCGTCATCATCCTTGAGCCTCGTGTGGTAGTGCGAGCGTTATCGGTGCGACGCTCCACTCTGCCTGCGCCGCGTGTACTGTGCGACTGCGTTTTCCCGCGGCCACAGGGAGCACAGTAGCCAAGTTCGCCAAAAGAAAGGGTTTAACATGTGCTAAACCTACACAGTCTATATTCTAAGGCAGTTCTACTAAGGAGATTTATGGGTTGTTAACTTAAAAAAGAAAATCACAACCCCTTTTTTCGTTGTAGTAGCAAGCAAATTGGACCTTTGGCAATGTATGTTTGTCATGCCACGAGTTAGTGGAGTGGTTAAGGTGGTTCCCAAGGCCATGGGTTCAAGCCCCCCCTCTCCAAGCAGTGGCATGTAGGGTGTATGGGTTGTTCTATCTAATTCCAACCAAACTTTTATAAAAAAAAGAAATTTGTGTCGCAAATTATAAACTTCATGATTGATGAGGCTTCTCACCACGTAGGTGAGTTGATGGAGAGCTAAAAGTCTCATGGCAAAGGTGTCAGATTCGAGTCTCGCTCCCCATAGTCAAGAATGTCATCGTAAGGGAGCAAGGGGAGAGCATGCTCATGGTTGGTGGACCAAAGCCTATAGTTTTGGTTGTTATATCATTAGCCGGTATCAATAAAGTCACCTACCTTCAAAATTAAGGGATGTTGACCTATCTTCATAGTCAAGGGATGTCGACCTACCTTCAGATTCAAGTGATGTCGTGGATTAAGGTATGGAGGGAGGTTTAGTTAGGGTTCTAAGGTGAGATTAAAAAGCATGCCTAGTTGGTTCATTGATCAACGACGTAATGCTAAATGGGGTTCCCTTCATTGGCATGGAATTTTTTACGATGTGTGTGGCGATTGGCATTAAGTCCTAAGGGCAAAGCATTTATATATTTAATAGTTGAGTGAAACACAAATAATACTTAGCTCACAAAGCACGACTCCAAGATTGGGTGCAATCATCCCCCCTTATGTGTGTGGCCTCTCCCCACACATGAGTATTTACAAGATACTTTATTCCAAATTAGGCCATAGCCTCCAAAAATACAAAAAGGTGTTTTTCTTGCACGACACTCTCTTATGCTCAAAATAGAGTGCCCATAAATTGAGGCTAGGGTTTAAAGCATATCATGCTTTACAAGAATATTAAAGTTCAATTTTTTGCTTGATAAACTAAGACTTTCCAAATAAATCAAAATGTGCACAAGCTAGCACATATATATACAAAGCTTGTTTACAAAAACAGTGTGCCAAGTAATGAATATGTGTGAATTCTTCTCAATCTTTGGAATCCTCTTCACCTATAAAATAACCAACAATAAATTGGTGAAACAAATATTTTCATAAGTATACAAACCATAACCACACACATGTTTGCTAGACGTAAGTAACCCAAGAATCACCCTTCCATACAAACCAACTGAAACAAACATTGGAGGCCCCAAACATACGTCAATATCCACCAAACGTATTAATATTTATAATGACATCACCCATGATATTAACATGATTTGGCTTGACACAAAGATAATCCAAGTGTCTCCGAATTACCTATGAGGGTAGAATAATATTTTTAAGAAGGCTTAAAATATATTCCCATAACAATAGTTTTTTGTGAAGGTGCAAACATTAACGAGTTTGCTCCCTAAGTCTTTATGGGAGCTTTTCAAGAAGATATCATTGTTTTAAACGGTCAAAATTGGGAGCTTTTCAAGAAGATATCATTGTTTTAAAGGGTCAAAATTGGGATGCACTTGTGTCTTTTTTAAGTGCTTTAAGGAATTTAACTATTCATAATGTGAAATGCACACATTAGGAATCTAACTATTCCTAATGTGTGATGCACATATTTTACTGATGTTGAAGTGGTCATTTCAATAGCTCTTAAGGCTAGAGGCCTTTTGTCATATGTTGCCAACTCGTAATGCGAAATGACGTGAGATAGGTGGGAATATATAAGAGCCGCAACTAAAGACATTTTGTGGATGCTCGACATATTGATGGGCTGTTGTATGCAAATATAGGAGTCACCTGGTGAGGATCAAGATTCCATGAACTAACACATCTACGAGGTGGTGTAAGACATGTGATGGTGACATGTGGGCTATCTCATGCACCTTCTTCTATCCTCTCTCTTCAGTTGCTTGAAATTAAGGAGTGGCTTGCATTGAGAACGAAGACATGTAAACTTGAAGGATTGGGTGTCAAACTTGCCACCGTGGTCAAGTGACTTTAGAGGTACCATTAGTTATGCATCTCACTACATTGTTAGGGACATGATCCACACACTCTTAAGCAATGTGATGGATGTGGTCCACTATTCCTTCAGGAATAGGTTTCAGCCTTAGACTTATGTACATTCTCTTATGTTCTTGAAGCAATATAGTGCTTTGTAACAATTTCTCTTTGATGTACTTGGCCTCAATATTTGGTGAGAGATTTATAAAAAAGATTTGTTGTGCTTTGTGAGATCATTACCCTGGTTAAGCTTTCAGTGATTTAGTGTTATTCTTCTTCATTATTCAAATCCATACACATCTTCAATGCTTCAGTTTCTCATACATCTTGGCATTAGGGTTTCTTTTGGAAATTAGGGTTTTATGAGTGATTTCTTCCTTAGTGAAGTTTCTTGCCTTGCTTAATAAGATCTTTTACCATACTAAGTCTTGATTGATACATCTACTCACAAATTTCCACCAATTTTGTCTTGAATCATTTTCTCTTGCATTAATTTTGGGGATTTCCATGAGGGACAAGCTCTCTAATCACCTTAATCTTAAATGATAATGTTAATGATCCATCAAACAAAGGATTACATGCATAATGATCATAGCCATTTCATCTTGCAAATTTTGGGGATTTACATGAAAAAAATTAGGGTTTCTTGGCTTGTTTTATGCTTGAATAAGTTCTTTCATATGGATTTTCTTCCAATGTAAACTTATTGAGCTTCACATATGATAAGATTTCTCCATTGAGGTGAGCTTTGGCTATAGCATGGATTGGATGGTTTCATTGGTTCCATACATGCCATTGGAGATGCTACATGCATGATTGCAAGTTAATGGGATGCGTTGTTGTCATCATTAGCTACTATCACATGCTATGCAAGGATTGGATGGTTTCAATGGTTCCATACATGCCATTGGAGAAGCTACATGCATGATTGCAAGCTAATGGGATGTGTTGTTGCCATCATTATCTACTATCACATGCTATGCATTGACACATGGGGTTCTTAGATGCATTGATGGGCTATGCTTTGTGGTTGTTGGTTGTGATTCAAATCATAAGCATTGGTGAAATCCATGCTTGGTTAGTTAAAGCATCGATCACTTCCTTGTTACTTTGATGGGAAATGGGGGATTATTTCATGGGTAATTTTTCCATTGTCAATGTTTCATGATGGAGTTTATGCATAAGGGAATAGTTAATACCTTGATTTGAGATTCTCTTGCAAGATTTACACCATATCTAGCAAGAATTGAATTGATTGGTATATCCAATCAAGGGGCTTTTGAAAGAATCTTCATCATACACATGCATTGATGGAATCTATGCTTAAATGATGCTTTGTTGGATTGCCTATGCCTATCGTATGCCATGGTAAGGACATACTATGGACACTTGATGTATAATTGAGATCATTGAAAGATTCATAGATGAGCATGATGGACACTTGATGTATTGAGATCATTGGAAGATTCATGGATGAGCATGAGTACATACTTGCATGTATGAACATTTGTAAGAGCATGAGTCATGCTTAAAATCAAATTGTAAGTGATCTCAACCATCTATTTGAGATTCAATCACTCTCCACATCACATTGTACTACACTTTTCATTTCTAGTTACTAGTGATGTGTGAGGGTACCCTGGTATATGGAGAAGAGACCACGGGAGCATGGCTTGAACTCAACGTACTATGAATGTCGTGGGTAAAGCGGTACGGTGAGGGATGAGGTACATCGAAGTGAAGACTTGACCCCAACTCTTGCCTTGGATACCAAACTTCATAAGAGGATGGAAAGTGCATGGCCGGGAGATTGGCAAGCATCAATGTGCTTCATCGACAACAATCATCTTGTTGTTTGGTAATTGCATTTGGGAAAATCAATGGTACATGACATAAGTTGGTAATTACATTTGGGGAAAATCAATGGCATAAACAATGTGAAAAGGATTACAATTGTTTGTATATATACATATTGCCCATTCTTGGGCATTTTTTGTGGTCACATTTTAGGATTGAGATCCAGTAGGGATTGCTCAAAGGTCATGCCAAAATTTCTTCAAAATGCAATGCAAAATTCTTATCTTGAGTCAATACATGTTATTTGACATTGGTAAGATCATTTGTGGGATAACTTTTTGACTATGTGCAGGCAGTGTAGAAAAACTTTAGTCACACAAATAGTGTGGTATGTTTTGAAGGGGTTTGGAGTGTTAGATAGGAATACTAAAGAGCTTTCTAACAAGCATTAGAACTCCTAATTTGGAATTTGCAAAGGCGGTGAACTTTGGCATTTTCCACCGCATTGTTTTTTAGGGTAGATTGTACAAAACCTTGGCCCAGTCATCATAAATGCCTCCAGCTGATGGAAAAGTGATCATATAACATGAAAGTACACATAAAGAGCTTTCCAATAAGCCCAAGCACGCCTGGTTCGGACCAGTCCACTCAAAGCGATTGACTTTTGCATTAGTTAACTTTGGTCAACATGGGCATTTGATTTTTCAAATCTATTTTCACACATCCTTGATCTATTCATCAAGAGCATTCCAATGACCCAAAGATCACACAAATCAGGGTTCATTTGAGTGGTGTAGTAGAAAATGGGCATGCGGCACAAATCTCAAAACATAGAGGTATAACGCACATCCATAGTGGAATCTAGGGTGGCATACACGTTCTTCTCTCCATTGCGGATGTGGCAAACTAAAGCTCATCAATTTTGGAGTCCGTTTGAGCAAAATACGGCCTATTTGATGTTTTGGCAGTTTTTGACCACATAGAATAGAGTGCTAAACCCTAATTTAATCAAGAGGGTTTAGGACTATTTGGAAAGCAATCATTGGGCTTCAATCCTCACCCCATAAGCTGAAGACAAGATTTCAACCTTGTCTATCGGATTCTGGAGTCACTAGTTGGATTAAATCTTGTACCGCGAGCATAGTTGGATAATTTTGGGTCCGGTATACTATTTGGGAGTATGGGTGACTATGATAGTGAGAATGATGAAAGCTATTATGGGGATGAAGATGATTATAATACCGATGATAGTACTTGCAATGGAATTTATACCATGGATGAGGAATATTGCATTGAAGAGGATATTTTCGATGGGAATAGTGACAATCATGAAGATTCAACATGCATGGATGATGATCAATGTGATGAAGATTATTACAAGCCTCTCCAATTTCATTGCACTCTAATCATTTCAAATCACTTGCATTATTTTAACTAGACTAGTTGATGAGATTATGTGGATCTTGGCGGGGTTTGGAGACAAGCCGATGAGAGATGACAAAGCCAAGATAATCCACCTCATCAGCAAAGAATGTGCACTTGTTTTTTCTAGGATATAGCCTGTGCTTGCAGAGTGTGTCAAGAACTTGACTTACATGCTCTCATGCTCTTACTCATCCTTAGAATACATAAGAATGCCATCAAAGAACGCAATTAATAAGTTATTCTCTAAGAACATCTGACATGAATCTATTGACAGTGGAAGGAGTAGTTGTTAAACCAAAGGGCATCACCTTGAATTAATAATGCTCGTAGTAAGAGTTGAAGGTAGTCTTTAGGATATCTTCTTCCTGAATGTGGATTTTTGATAGTAGCCAAAATTTAGATCAATCTTTGTGAAGTATTTGGCACCATAGAGCCTATCAAAGATCTCGTTATGAAACATGACCTTATCTCCAAGTAATTACGTGAGTTTGCAACAATGACCGCCGCAAGCTAAGGGCACCATTGGAAAGAGGAGACTAAGACGAACCAAAAAGCTAAGGAAGATATGAAATTTGCTTATTTCTATGGGAATCAAGTTGGCTATGATTCTTCCTATGAGTTCACTCATAGTAATGATGATTGGATCCATGAAAGAGAAGTTGAATCTTAACTCAATCAAGGTAGCTATGATTCTTCCTATGAGGTCACTCATAGCAATGGTGGTTGGAACCAAGAAAGTGGAGTCATTATGAATTTTTTGGACCCAAAAAGGATTCCTAATTTTAAGGGATTAGAGCTTAAAAAGTTGGGCTTAAGGGAGACAAAGGCTATGATGACCCCTATTTTTTACCTTGCCACATCAGCCATACCCCTCTAGTTTCACTTTTTAAAGGGAATATTCTCACTCTCTTTTTCTCTCTTACTTTTTGAATTTTTTATCTTCACTCTCTACAAATTGAATCTTTCTTGTCAGCTTGAAATCTCCTTTCTCATTAACTCCAACCATATCTCCCTTCCACATCAGCAAAACATTCTTGTATTTAGGTGGACCCCAAAAAGTGAAATTTTTAAATTTTTAAATTTTTTACATTTTGAGGTGGAAAAAACACCACCCAACCATTATGTATAATGAAAATAAAAAATTTCCTCCAAAAAGCTTGTAATTCAAGGGTCATGTCAGAAGTCTGTCAGGAGAGCCAGTACATCCATAACTACTGTCAAGTCCCCACACAACCCCATAAACATAACTAACTGTCAAGAACCACTACATCCATGAGATCCCGAAATTGTGGGGATCCCAAAAATTATTATTTTTTAATTTTTCTCATAAATGCAATTTATTGAGATGAAAAACTCCATGTTAGTATATTTGTATGTCAAAAATATCATTTTCTACTTAGAAAAACGGATTTGTGTTAAACCTCCAACAACAAACCTCCAACAGGAAAGTTTTAACAGTCTCACTCACTCACTCTCTCTCTCCCCCCCCTCTAAGGATCTCTCTGCTTTAGCTTCTTCCTTTGCTTAGTTAGCTATGGAGCCTTTGCAAGCTGTGTGTGTAGCCCCTTGTGAAGCTGGAAAACGGAAGGTTGATTTACACATTTGTATTCCTGAAGAGTATGGCAGCTCTAAAAAAACCCATCCTACTGATGCACAATCTGTCCAAGCTCGTACAATAGCTAAGGAGAAAAATGTAGATCTTTGGGTTGATGGGCGTCTCTATCTAATTGACCCTCCATTAAGAGCAAACCCTCCTTTCCGTGATTTATCATTTTTTATGCAATTTGTTGGTGAAGGAGAGCTTGGCTTGTTAGGATACTACGGAAGATTGACTACAAGTGGAGCTTGGTAAACCCATATTCTCCAATCTCAATTGCAAGCATCACAATTCACCCTTTTACAATGTCAAGAAGGACTTAAAACTTGGTTTGGTAGTCTTTTCCCATGCACATATCATGGCCTCATTTATGAGCGTAATGCTCATACGTTCCAGCTTCCGACCTTTCACAATTTGGCATTGACATTGTGAAAGGCATTGTGGAGAAGGATGCAAAGATTCAAAGGCTAGAGGAACTTATCAAATGACTCAAAGCAATGCCAAATGGTGCTCGTGAACACAAAAAGACATTGGCTAGTATAGAATCTCTTACATTTAAAGGTGGAGCATTCATACAACAAAGTAAGTAACATAAACTTTCATTATGCACTCAGTGATTTAAATAAAATAGTCATGATTTGTGTTCTGCCAGGAATTTTCTGAAGAGGTGTGTGGTTCTAAACGAAGAGGGATGGAAGGATTTGGTCAAAGCCATTTTGAATACTAAGGATATTCTTTCAATTATTAGTGACCCTCATCGTCCTAAAATACGCCAAGCTATTGTTAGCAATGTGGTGAGCAAGATTACCACCTCCATTGATTCTTCATTAATTCAACATGCTTGTGATGTGGCTGGAATCAGCATGAAAGGGTACCAAGCAATCCGTCAGGTTGTAAAAGATGCATTTCTAAGACAAGGAATCACTGGCACTTTATTTCCTATACTCAAGGTGATTCACAATGTCAAGCGTATCAATAATGATGATGTGCAGTGAGCTATAGGACAATTTTATCACGTTGAGGGCACACTAACATTAGACACAGGGTCGAGCAGAAAGGAAATCAAAATAACAAGTACAAAATTTCACTATGATGTTTACAATAACATCTTTGTTCATATTGAGAGACTACAATAAGCTATGGTGAAGTTCTATGGTCTTTCACCAGAAGGTGAGAACTTGCAATTGCTACTATTCATGTTTTTCAGTAGAAAATGAAGACGATTATTTTGTTTTGAATATTGTAAATTACCGTTTATTTACAGTTTTGGGGAGCACACTTTCATTTGTGCTCAAGTTAGATGAGTGCCAAATTGTGAAAGGTCGGAAGTTGGAACGTATGAGCATTACGCTCATAAATGAGGCCATGATATGTGCATGGGAAAAGACTACCAAACCAAGTTTTAGTGTGCAATCTGAGGAAAGAGGTTTGGTGGCTTGGTGCATTCGAGGTACCAAATTCGAGGTACCGAAGGAGACACATGAGGTATTGACATGGATGTTTGAAAGGACTCCCTGGATAACAGATGTAATCAAAAATCAAATTGATGGTCAACTTTTAGATGAAAACATAGGAAAGTTCAAGGTGGATTGGCATCTTGGGAGGGGGAGATTTGAAGACAATTAAATGCATGATGGGTTATGCTCAAGGCGCGACATCAAGATGGCCTTGTCCATTCTGCAATGCTCAGATTAATATTCCTAGGCAGAAAAAGACAAATGGAAAAGGTATGTAGAAGGTTGGTTTTGTTGGGAAGGATACCTCAAAAGGTCCCAAGAAAGGGAAGAAGCAACAGGAAGATGCAGTAGATCCAACCGAGTCAACTGATGATGAAGATGAGGAACAACCAAATGCAAGATGGGTGGAAGGTGTCATGTCTCCTGATATGCTAGGAGAACCAAATAGGAATTCAAATTGGAGCCCTATCATTAATTTTCCACTAAAGAATATTCACTTTTGCACACTTCATGCATTCATGGTCGATTGCTTAAGTGCCATATCGATTATGCATTCACAATGCCTATACAAGAGAGGAAAGTTGCAGCCCTTGGTAAACTAGAGCATCTTTTGAATTCTCTGGGTTGCCATGGCGAAAACGTGAAAATTGAAGAGAATAAGCAGGCCTCTGGTATGTCATACGAGGTTGCTCCATGAGACTGGAGCAAAGCCAAGGAGATTTTTGGAGAAGCTAGCAAACATAGAGAATTCAAAGAAGATTCCTTTTTTGTCCCCCTGACATCAAAGAGTAGGGACGCTTCATTTGCTCCTTGTTTAACATGCCTTTCTTAGCATCACGAGATATTAATGGCATAGACAAGCTCTTATGGGACAACATATGGATGCAAAAGAATGAGCAATTTAAGGAAACAATACGCACAGAAGACAAGCTCTTGTGGGATGCAAAAGAACTAGCAATTCAAGTAAGCAATGCACAACATGGAATGGGAGATCCTTAGCAATAAGATTTCTTTTGTGTAGGATGGTAAACCGACCATGTTCGGGCATAATTAAAGGAGATTAAACGAGATATGTCTTCAAAGAATCTAGATAAAGGAGATTAAACAAGATATGTCTGCAAAGAATATGGGAATATATAATTATATGATTGCCTAGATTTTAATCTTTAAAACAAGTTCATTCCTAGTAGCTTTTTCTCATGACATGGGATGCTACTCATGCACATTGAGGCCTCTCTCCTTGATGTGTTTGTGGAGAATGATACTATCGGTGGTAGTAGAAAAACTCAACAGGGTACAACTATAAACCACCACATCGCTGCCTTGAATGTTCTAAAATATTTCTAATGTTGTTAACCTCCATTAACCTTTGCCTTGTTTGTGTTTGTGAAACATGAACGAACACGGATACATTGCATCTCATGTCATAGATAAGATTTGCATGATCTGTGCATTGGGGTTTTCTCAAAAAGAGACCTTATTATGCCATGTATCAGAGGAAAATAGAAGGTGGATGGCCAAGCACCTAGAGAAAGAAGCTAGGGGAGGACAACATCCTTGGTATCAATGTCCACTACTTGTATTCTCCAGATGGTCTTCCATGTTTCAATTTTGTTTAATGTATTGCACAAATGAAATGGATTTGAAATTAAATACAATGATGATACAATGCTTTCAGGGTGAATACCAAGCTAGGCAATGTGACATTCTAGCACAGAAGGATAAGATATTCCCACATACTTTTAAGGAAAAATGGCAAACAACCTTTTATACGAGGTTGATCATAGGTGTAAAAAAACAACATGCCAACGTAACAAAAATGGTTGATACAAAGAATGGTAAGGAGTTTTCCAAGTGAGCACAATGTATTGCATTATAGTTTGTATAAATAGATATATTAGGCCTGCTAGACAAAAGAGTTTATTCTATTGTATGCTCATCCCTACTACCTAATGAAAAGAGTAACTTGCTTTGTTTTCTCAAAGAAGAAGACATTAGATAAGAAAAGCAAATAATATTCCTAATGGTAAGTTAGCCTAGACACAAGTGAGACTCACAATAGGTTAAGTTTTGTTCTATTTCTCCTCATCAGCATTTACTCTTGGTGAAACACAAATATGAAGACTTTAGAAATTTCTTGAAGGAGGAGGTACTATGGTCTCAGGATATTGAGCATGGTACCACACTCACCAAGTTCCTCGAGTGAACTTACAAATTGAGGTTGCCTGCAATGTTTTTATTCGTGTGACTTTTGAGGTGAAACGGAAACACTTTGCAAGTTTCTTTGAGGAGCTACTTGGCACGGCCAAGTCCGCCTTTCTTTTGGACAAATAACCTATTGTAAAAAGCAAGTAGCAAAGCTTTGACTTGGCAGGGACAAGTCCGCCTTTCCTTTGGACAAATAACCTACTATAAAAAGCAAGCAGCAAAGCTTTGCATTTATAGGTGGGTTACAAGCACTAACAATTTATTTTACATATTATTTTTCAATAGATGGTTGATCTCATGTATGGAGAGAAACAAACTAGACGTAATAACACTACTGATCAAGCAATGGATAGACCAAAACTTCGAGGAGACAATATACACAAAGTTGTAAGCAGGGTTTTTGGGACCCTGAAGTGTTTAGAATGTGCCCTTCATGGTTGGATTTCTAATGCCATAAATATCCATTAGAGGAGAAGAGGAGTTTATAGAGCATGCAAAGAAATTGGAGGCAAACAATGCGAGAAAGGTATTTCGAATACTTTGGTGCATCTCCACTTCATAACTTAACACGTTAACATATAAACTTTTATAACAACTTCCTTAGGGTAAGAAGCTTAACACATTAACATATAAACTTTCATAACTTCCTTATAAGAAGCTTCGAAGTCAAAAGTCATCCCGTTCACCTTCCATGACCGCAAAAAGGAGAAGAGCTTGAAAATATCAATTATGACAAGGATTTGACGATAGGCTTCATAGTGATGGAGCATCCATGTCAAGCATGATGAGCCCCCTATATCAATCCAGTCACCATGATCTATGGTTGGCAGTGTGTTATTGGTAGCAATATTTAGTTGTAATATTTTATAAGAAAACTCTAAATTTGTATGTAACTAGGTAAACAAGTAGCACCTTAAATAAACTCACATTTCGAGGAAAAACTCAGGCTACAAATAAGCACCAAGTAGAATCTGAAGGTCATTCAACAAAACAAAGAGAAACTCAAGCTCCACCTAAGAAGCCAAGCGGAACCCAAGACAAGCCCATAACAAAAGGTAAAAACACAAGAATCTACCCACTACACAAAGTAGTGAATTTGTTTCTTAGCTTATTTAGTTTTCTATGTGTGTAGTAGATAGTTGTAGTTTGGAAAAGATTGAGGTTATGGTTGATGATACTTCAGATATTAGCTTGGTGCTAAGGGGAGGGGACATACCCTAAGCTTTTGTTCACTTACACAATGCTTTAGGGAGGTAGGCTCCTCCAGGGCATAGATTTGGTCTAAACAATGAAGTTGTACTAGGTTGATTTCTCTCTAATGGTTTGTAGAGTCCCAACAGTAGGATGCAAGGTGCATGTGGTTGGTAAAATTGTGCTTTCGTGGAACAATTACAACACTGGAGAATAGAAACATATATGAGAGATTGCTAATAGGCTATTTTGTAACAATGGTTGTGCCTTTTTTGAGCAGGTTTAGGAAGATGGAAGCTTGCCTATGGAGGATGGAATGGATCCATGGTGTGTGGTTGAGGGAGATAGAGAGTGACAAAGAAATATAGATAATGCTACTTAAGTTTGCATGACTCAATGATTGAGTATATTCTTGATTATCAAACCTCCACCAGCATAAAGCCTTTTCTTTTGACTTAATCAAACTTGGACTAGTTCTTCCCAAGAAAACATCCTACACACTTGCACACTTACATACTATCTAATCCAATCCTACACACTTGCATACACACTTGCACACTTGCATACTATCTAATCCAATCCTAAAAGGTTGTTCACACCCAAACACACACAAATATGCTACTACACTCATAAGGAGTGTTCACACATAGTTACACACTACGGCTACATATTTTCCCTTGACATTGGAGCCCATATAATGATAAATAGTAGGAGAACATCCCCCATGCAATAGATGTTCTAATGCCTAGGGATTGATACAATGCTAGATACACAGATGTTCTATTAAGTGATACATATGAGAGATCTAATAGCCATAGGTTTGATATAAATGCTAGTTGGAGGTTGCTTGCCAAATGTTAGGCCAAGAGTTCGTTGCAAGAGTATTCTTAAAAACCCAATTTGAATCAACCATAAGATTGGCCTCTTCTGGTGAGGCCTCCACTTCATCATCTTCTTCTTGATTATCTTCAACAATCAAAGCTTTGGTCTTTTTCTTCAAAAAATAAATTTCTTCCTTATGATTCTTCTTACCATAGAATGGGCTACATCTATTATTGGTTTTGTTGGTGAAGCCCTTGGAGAAATTCCTGATGTTGGTGTAGCCTTTTTGCTTCTGCTTTGTGCTTCTGCTTTGTGAAATAAAGCCCCCCTTCATTGTAGTTAGACTTGGAACTTATTTTGATCTTTCTTTCCTCCTCTAAGAGAGAAGCTTCAATATCTACTACCAATTTTGATGTTGGTAGATTTGTAAGAGTGGTAATAATTTACCATACTCTTCATCTAGAAGACTTTTGAGTAAGTCTACAATTGTGATATCTTCACCTATGGTAGCTTTGATACTTGCCAATTGTGTTCTTAAGCATGCTTTTCATTGAGTTCAAATGCAAAGAGAGAGAGTCCCCTGGTTTCATATTTAGCTCAAAAAACTTTATTAGCAAGCTAAACTTGGAGAATTTTCCTTGTGTACCAAACATAGTTTCAAGATGTACCCAAGCCTTATGTGATGTATCACACCTATCAATATGATGGATGAATGAGTCAATTAATCCCAAGGCTATGATAGTAAGGGCCTTCTCATTTTTGACTAGCCAAGCAACTTCTCCTTCCTGAGTTGTTGACTTTTTATCTTTTCTGTTTGCTACATTCCATATATCTTTTCTCATAAGGGTAAATTTGATCTTCGTATGCCAAGCGTGGAAACCTTCTCCTTCAAATTTATCGTTTTTTGCTTGAGAAGCCATGATTTATGATAAGGATAGGTCTTACTTTTGGCTTAAAGCTCAAAAGCAGTGTCTGAATACTTTACACAGTTTGAGATCACTAAACACTTAATGCACTTTCTCCCTTTGATTGAAAACTTTGTAAAGGGTGCTTAAAAGATAATTTATGGGGGTCTTAGCCAGCAATAGCCAATGTCTATCCCGTTCACATGAAAGAGCAACTTAAAATATTAAATATAAAAATTAATGCGTGAAATTTCCCTCAAAAGGAATGAAAGAAAAATCTCAAATCAAGGCATATTCCCCAATAATATTGGTTGCCCCATAGTGAGCATTGTTTTTTTATTGGGGGGTTGTTTTTTAAAAAAAAATTGTCCTCTTTTTTAACTCATTTTCCTTAAAAAAAAAACAAATAGAACCTTATCTTTCTCTTGCTTGCAGGGAGCACGAACGAACTAGGCCACACACGCTTCGACAGCGCTCTGGTTTTGCATTGAGGTTTGTGGGTGATGAGGTTCTTGAGGCTGTGGCGCGGGCAACGCCGGGTAGACCTGCAATGGTGGGTACAACGGGTTGGAGCTCAATAGGCAATATTTAGACTCTTAATTAAGGCTTATAGTAAGGCTTATTAAAGCCTTTGATGATTAAGGCTTATCATCAAAACCTTGATGAGTCCCGTCTGGCAGACAAGTGCTACTGCTAGTCTTTTGAGTTGCCCGTCAAGTATGCGGCATGTACCCTCAGCGGGGGCAGAGAGATATTGCAGCCGTTTGTTGGCAACCGGCATAGGATGAAGACAACCAGCAGACGTTGGCGGCGACTCTTAACAGGCACAATGGGAGCGTGAGGCCTACAGCGGGCGCTGTAAAGGCGGATTACGAGCATTATAAAGGCAGATTTGCATTTTAATAAGGCTTTAGATAATCATAATAAAATGACTGCTGGCTACAGCTTCAGCGACACCAAAAAAAGCGCAAAGCTCTGATACCATTTGTCGAGCAGGTTTAGGAAGATGTAAGCTTGCCTATGGAAGATGGAGTGGATCCATGGTGTGTGGTTGAGGGAGATAGAGAAAGAGAAAAGAAAGATAGATAATGCTACTGTGACTTAATGTGGATATTATTGATTATCAAACCTCCACCAAATACATGTTTTTATAGGCAAAAAGCCTTTTTCTTTTGACTCAAATCAAACTTGGACTAGTTCTTCCCAAGGAAGCATCCTACACTCTTACACACTTGCGTTATATCTAATCCAATACTAAAAGGTTGTTCACACCCAAAAACACACAAATATGCTACTACACTCATAAGGAGTGTTCACACATAGTTACACACTACGACTACATATTTGCCCTTTGACATTGGAGCCCATACAATGATAAATAGTAGGAGAACATGTGTTGTCTCCAACACTCATTATAAGCAGCTTGTACTTTGCCACTTCTTCCGCCCGAGTAATAGCCATTTATGTGGATGGGATTGTAATGATGTACACATTGAGGTGCAAAATAGAGATTGGCATAATCCGTGGAAACCATGTAAGCTGATTTTCCAATGTGTAGTCTCTCGAATTCCAAAATTACTGCGCAAGAATAGTTTTGGTTTAAACCATCTTTATGTTTTTGGGATTTTCTAGGCTTACTTGTACTTCTTTTATGAGGGTGTTCTCAGTATCATCTTATGTATACCCAGAGCTCAACTATTGGAAGGATAAAGGTGGAGTAATCCTAGTGGGAAATAGGAGAAGCATATGTGCCACCATTGTAATCCACCCTGCAACCCTACGTGCATGGTCAAAGTAAACCCAAGCATGTCTCAGATCTCCATTCCTAGAGCGATGCATCTGACTCACCAGGTCAACACCCGAATTTGGTCTGGTATACACTACACTGCACATCGGGGGTATAGCAGTGTTTTAACAGCGTTTATTTTGTCGAGATGTCGAGGATTCCATTCTCTACTCATCAACAGCACTTCTAGCAGCAAAAATTTTATTGCTGGGTAGCATATGTAGCAACAAAATTTTACTAATATACTGTAATTTAGTTGCTGTACAACAAAAATAAAAGCAAAATTACGCTGCTATTTTCACTACATGAAATTCCAGAGAGTTGTTGGATGCTAAATTTTAAAAATACATGTTATAGACACATAGAAAATGATGTATAGTTAAAAAAACATCCATTAGAACCCTTGGAGCCATGTTTCAAGAAAAAAAAAAGATACTTTTGACAAGCGAAACAATGTCAAGATTATGAATCTATCCCATCTTGTAATAAATTGAGAAGTGAAACATTGTCAAGATTATGAATCTATCCCATCTTGTAATAAATCCATATGTGTTGCGTTATCAATGTCTATATCTAATGCAAGCTCAATGAAAAGATGGGGTTCCATATCAATATCAATATCGCTATCATGATCCAATGAAGCATTGTCATGATTGATAGGTATTTTGCGATGCCATTGATATTGCCATACAAAGCCATTCTATATTGATCACATTTGGTAGAGGTTCTGAGCTAGGCAGGAATGGCAAGCATCTATTTTCTCTTCTGAAAGCTCTTCTCTCATCCTTTCGTCTATTGAGTGCATCCTTGTATCTTCCAGTCCACTTCTCCATGATGGGGCTATTTAGAATGTAGAATGTATTCACCTTGTGGCGTAATGCTTCATCTAGTCTTTGTTGCCTTCCTTTTTCTTGAGACACATTAGTGATTAGTCGGTCATTCTCCTCATTGCTCCACAATCATGGCATGGAAGGATCTATGCGAGAGATGTTTTAAGATAATCATAAGAGAATCTTACATCAACCATCCCTTTGCCATGTTTGCTTCTGGCCTTGCTTTTTGTCTCACATATTCCTTTAAGATTTCAATGAACCTTTCAAGGAAAAACATCCATCAAACATGAACAACACCACACAACACCACTTTATCAACCAAATACACCACAACTTGCAATTGGCTAGTGAGAATTGTTCTAGCAAAGTTGTCCTCGATCATACACACTGCCTCAATAGCATTGACAACACGAGCCATCTCAATGGATGTAGTATTTATCTCCTTTAAGGATATGTACCTACATACATAGTAATCATGTGTACTATTTACCAATAAATAACTTGTGAGCGCATGAGAATACCAATAAGTAATATAACTTAGTGAATTGAAGAGAAGATTCATATCTCACCAAGCTTCCCATTTTGTAAATAGCCTCTCTCACCTTCTTGTCTCCATAACCAACTATATCAATTGGAAGAATAAACTATGCATAGAAAAAAATGGAAGTTAGTATATGACCTTACAAATTATGTACCACAAAGAGAAAATGAATAAGCGAATATTTATATGCCTGTATAATTGTTATGGAGACAAACATATTTTTTTATGCATAGTTTATTCTTGTCTCCATGTGTTTTGAGGCTATATAATTGTTCCTCTCCTTTCTTTTTGGTCTTTGTGAAGGCACCCTTCAATGAATGCATTACTCCCGTTGGTGTACGAAAAGAGGCATAGGACTATGTTACCACTCTCACTTTAAATTGGCCATGTACTTTGAAGGTATCCAATGTTTTGTAAGTCATCCCTTGCACCCTTTGTATCTCTTTTACCAATTAAATGGTTCCAAATATTTGTTGCCACATTCTTGAAGATATGCATGGGATCTAAGAGATGATTGATCTTAATGTCACACCAATATGGAAGTTAAAAGAAGATTGAGTTTCTAGACATTCCATTTGGTGGTGGATTGGGAGTGCTTATCCATGGCTCAAACCAATCTATATCTCTAATCTCACAAAAGTGGTGAAACATCATGTGGCACATACTTGGGATGTACAAGAGGGAGAAATCGATGATGTTTGTCATATACCACCTTCTTAATTGTAGAGGGTCTTTCCGAAACAAGTGATGGTCCACAAATCGGACATGCATTATGTATGGAGGTTGCCAAACCTATTTTAAAATTGAGATGATTGAGATACAAATATAAACTTAAAGTTTATAGGTTAAAGCCTTATGCATATATGGTTCAAGTAGGTAGCTAAGCACTCTGAGAACTTGGGATAGTCATGCATCGTCCAAAGCAAAACTTCTTTCACCTCCACCTCATGCCTATTTATTGGCCTCGAAACGTCATGTACTTTGATACCTCACCATAGTGTCTCAAGCTCCTTAATCAAAGGCTCAAGGTACACATCCATGTTTTCCAAATTATACTTGCCTGGTACAAGGAGAGGAAGCATGATATGACCTTTCTTGATTGCCACCCATGGAGGGAGGTTGTAATTCACCAATACAATAGGCCAACAAGTAGACCATAATGTGGACTTGAAGCCAAATGGGTTAACACCATCCATGCCCAAGCCAAGATGTAAGTGACGAGGCTCATATTTAAACTTTAGCCATTGATGCTCCACATGTTGCCATGCCGGTGAATTAGCTACAATCACTATCATCTATGACCTCTCATCCAAAGAAGTCATTCACCATGTTGTCCATGATGAGATTCTCTTCCTCCTCATGTGGCAATGGTGGAGGCACCTCATTCATTGGTTGGGGAAGATGAATCTCAACCATGCTTTCCATATGGCCGAGATTAGGGTTAGGTCAATAGGCCTCTTGCAATAGGCTAATGCATAACCCTTATGTAATAGGTCATAGGCCTTATGCATAGCCCTTACACAATAGGTTTACGCATAGCCTATGCATATAGTTTATGCATAAGCCTTATGCAATAGGTTTATGCATAGGGATTATGTAATAGGGCTTATGCATAAGCCCTATGCAATAGGTTTATGCATAGCCTTATGCAATAGGGCTTATGCCCCTATGCAATAGGTTTATGCATAAGGCTTATGGAATACATAAGCCCTATGCATAGCCTATTGCATAAGCCTTATGTAATAGGGCTTATTGCATAAGCCTTATGCAATAGCAATAGGTTTATGCATAAGACCTATGCAATAGGTTTATTCATAGCCTTATGCATAAGGCTTATGCAACAACCTTATGCATAAGCCCTATGCATAGCCTATTGCATAAGCCCTATGCATAGCCTATTGCATAAGCCTTATGAAATAGGGCGCCTACTGCATAAGCCTTATGCATAGGCTATGCAGTAGGCCTTATGTAATAGTCCTATTGCATAATATGTTAAAATGAACTAATTTTATGATAATCTTTTGTAGGTCTATTCAAGCGAACAACCACCAAGGGTTTAAGCTACGGGCAGCTCATATGAATTCGGCTATAAGAGGTAAGCTCTCTTTTTCCATTCTTTTTTTATGCTTATTCTCTTTATGTTTTTTCAACCTTGGGTGCCAGGGATTAGGGTTAGGTCAATAGGCTTATGCATACCCTATGCATAGTGCTTATGCGCATAGGGTATGCATAGTGCTTATGTATAGCCTATGCATACCCTATGTATAGTGCTTATGAATAGCCTATGCATAGTGCTTATGCGCATAGGGTATGCATAGTGCTTATGTATAGCCTATGCATACCCTATGTATAGTGCTTATGAATAGCCTATGCATAGTGCTTATGCATAGCCTAATGAACTAATGTTTTGATTTATTATGATAATTTTTTGTAGGTCTATTCAAGGCGAACAACCACCAAGGGTTCTAGCCATGTAGCAGTTCATACGGATTCGGCTAGAAGAGGTAAGCCCTCTTTTTTCATTCTTTGTTTATTTTTCTTCTCTTTGTGTTTTTGTACCGTTGGGTGCTAGGGATTAGGTTCAGGTCAACAGCTTATAGCCTCTATGCATAGGCTATGCATAGGGTATGTATAAGGGGTATGCATAGGCTATGCATAAGATATGCATAGGTATGCATAGGCTTATGCATAGAGATATGGGGCATTGTAGAGGCACAAGGATACTGTAAAGGGAATAGAAAGATATGGGTCCCTAAACAATATAGTAATGCAATAAAGCCATCAATGCAAGAACCTCACCCCATCGACCACCAATTAACCAAGCTACTATATCAAAGCCTAGTAGCACAACTTAGAAGAGGCAAGGTAGACAAGAATGGGTTCCTTCTGTTAGTAAGTTAGCCCTCCCTAGCCGAGTATCAAAGAAAGTGTGGGTTCCCAGAAAGAAACCAAGTCAAAAACCTAACCTCACTAATTCAGACCATGAGGTAGGGATTAGAAGGGAATGGCGATGAAAAAATAGGTGCCCACTAAAGAAATGACTGGGAAGCCATAAGAACCTAAACAGAAGCCACAAGAACCTTCCCAACTCAATGTCACACAAGATGCCATCAAAGTGGGATAAAGCATGTGAATTGCATAATTACTTGCCCCAAGGGTAAAGCTGTCATAGAGTAGACACACAAGAATTGCATAATTCCCTGCCCCAAGGGTAAAGTTGTCATAGAGTAGACACACAAGAAAACATGTCCAAAAAAGACTTGTACACATAAGAATCTACTACAAATTCTGTGGACTAGGGGTGACTCAATGGATGGAGAAAGAGTTGTTGTGTTCCATAGAAGAACTATAAGTGTTATATCAACCCACCCCTTCTACATTAAGAGCTTCATCCAGATATACTTGGGCCTAACCAATGGATGATCAGGCCAGTATATGTAATAACAAACTTGTAGAACAAGTTTTAGAGAGGACTAACTTACTAACTAAACTCTAATACTACTAACAACTTTTGGAAATCACTTCACTTACAACTTACAACCTAATCACATTCACTTACAACTTAATTACATTCACTTACAACTTAATTACATTCACTTACAACTTAGTTACATTCAGCACCATGATTTTGCAGTATCATCGGTCATCATGATTTTTTATCCCCAAAATTGCATCACACCATATTTGCCCAAATTCCTTATGGAAGCCATAAATGATTCCTACAATACATCATGATCCACTCTGGACCCTCCCATGCCTATAAACTCATAGTCCTGTCATGATTATGAATGAATCATGACCATGATTCTAAACTTTGCTAAATCATGTCACCACCAAGACTGAAATATATTGAGCCCTCAAGATGTGTTATGATTGTTGATGCTCGAATTACATTATTTTGATGCCTCTCACTTGATGTGATTGTTGAAATTGTAATTCAGTAACATGATGACATGGACTACATTCCAAGGCGACCAATGAGATATTACCACGTGTTACATGTAGAATTGATCTCCACCGTGATCCCACTGGCTATAAATAGGCAATTTCTTCTTATTTTTTCATTATCTTTTCCATTTTTAAGTTTTTTGGCTTTCATCTTTAATTGCCTATGCCTACATGCCTACTACTCTACATGCCTACTACTCTACACACCTTCATCACCACCAAGCACACCATAATATCTCTAGAGAGGTAGGACATCATGCTTCTTCCCATGCATCCTTCTTAAGTGTTTTTCATGTATATCTTAACATATATTCTTGATTGGTCATCGCTAGGTAGGTATGGGTGAATGTTCATCGCTAGGTAGGTATTGGTCATCGCTAGGTAGGTATTGGTCATCGCTAGGTAGGTATGGGTGAATGTTCTCTTCTCTAACCATTCTTTCCCACGCCCATCCCTGTATTTGATACATAATCACTTAATGAAGAAGACCTGCCAACACTCCTTCCAAACCTTAATCTCAATATCTCTTAGGCAAAACCATGATTATGTAGCCTACAAAATCACGATCCTTGATTGCATAATCACACGGTGGCCCCCACCAAAACCATAACATTATCAGAATTACTCCTTTAATATTTCCATTCGAGGTGCTAATGGCCCTCATTGACAATTGCATTTCTCACCATGATTCTACAATCTGCAGAATCATGTCCATGATTGCCATGTCACCAATCACAAATGTGAATCATGACTGATTACCAATCATGGTGCCAAGTCACAATCATCGATCGTGAATCATAATTGTGATACCACATCATCAGGCATGCCTACATAACCACATCAATAAAATCTAGGGTAACAACCTTTAATAATGCCTCCAATGCCTAAAAATTATAGAATCCCACATCTTTTACACTGTGAATTTTGTCCACGCAATTGTGAAAGAGATGATTTACCACATCATCACCAATCATGGAGGTAGAGTTTCTCTCCACCTTATCATCTAACAACTTCCACTGTATTGCCTCTAGGAGTCTTTTTTAAGAAGAATATCCACTATGCTCTCACCATGATTGTACAGTCTCTAGAATCATGGCTGTTATGATTGCCACATCACTAATCATGGTGCACAATTATATAACATACTATGATTGCCATGTCATCTCTGTAAAATCATGACACCAATTGTGATTGCACAATCACAAAAAAATATTCATCATGCATAGATCTAATTCTTAATCCTTGATCCTAATCTAGTGTTTTGGTTGAAAAACATTAGGTTTTTCCATGGTTGCCCATGTGACTGTCTTTCCAAAAAGCTATAATTCATCCTCCAGTAACTTGATAGTTTTGTGCTAACATAAAATTCTAACAAATAAACTCTAACAAGGGAAAATGGTGCTCCTACCAACAATCAGTGGATTGATAAAGATTTTTATGTTTCAATCTCATAGGTAAGGACATGAATCTTGACCCTTTGTATGAAGACTTGGGGTCACCATTATCCTCAGAGGGAGTGTGGGCGGTGGTCAATCTGACAAGCAAGGCGAGAGAGCAATTTGTAAATGATTCAGGGAAAGTGAGAGGAGTGGAGTTTGGCCATGGTAGTGTAAGATTCCTCCTCAGCCTGAATATCAAATAAGCCTCTACTTAAATCCCTTGTAATCATTCTATGTTTTTGAATACAAGAAAATATCATTTTTCCTTGTTTTGCCTAGTGAGATAAAAATTTCTAGAGAGTGGTAAATCAATATTGGGATATTTTTAGATAAATAAATTCTACGAATATCAAAAAAATGTTTCCTTGAAACAAAAAATCAAAATAGATTTTCCAAGGTGCAATTGGAATTAATTAAAATTGATTTAGAAGACCTTAGCTTAAGGGTCTAGATTTTTAATTTTTTTTTGATTATGGTCCAATTAAGGTTCCTATGGACCAATAATATTAATCCAAGTGTTGGGATAAGATAAATCCAAAGAATAAAAGAAAATACCCAAAAATGAGTAAATGCCCACATAAGACGAAGAGTTGACTAAGTACTAGGTTTATTAGTTAAAATTATGAAGTATTAATAAAAAAATGAGATATTTTGGAGTAATCATTCATTTTTGACACGTGTAAGGAAAAGGGAGACCTTCAAGGAGGCACATACTTCACATGCTTTGATGAGTTTAAAACTCAAAAATAATAGGATATTTTTATCTCTCCTCTCTTCTAGATCAAACCAAATAAAAAAGGGAGCCAAACTGGTCCAAAACTTGTCCAAATTCAGCCAAACTGAAGCTGGAAAATTCTAGAGCTCAATTAGTGGCCTCCCTCTCCTATAAATAGACCCTCATTCCTTTGTATTATTATCTGTGAACTAAACTATGATGGTATTACTCTAAACTAAGCTTAATTTCTATTATCCTCTAAAAACCTCTACAAAATTGAAGATATTGGAGCTTCTCTCTCTCTTCAATCTTACTTGGTGACTCCTACAACATACCAAACCAATTGATTGGTTGGGGGCCTCTACTGTGATCAAAGAATCAAGTGAATTAGAAGGTAAAGTGTCTATTATTATCTTTTTCTTATTAAAACTCCAAATGCTTCTCTTCTCAATCCCTCTCAAGCTTGAGAAGCTTTAATTTGAATGGCTTTTGATTACTATTGAAGTTCTTTTATGAATTGTAATAAAGAAACACATAAATTTCTATTTATGCTTAATTTTAATGCTTTTTAAGCATTTCTCTCTCTCCCCCCAAATAAAGGTCATTCCTATGACCTATTCTCAATCCAAATGAAGCTTCTCATGAAGCATTTCTCTAAAGTAATTTCTATGCTTGTCTAATTGGAGGCCAAAACAATGGCTTTTTAATGCTTTTATGATATTTATTTCATAGAGAAATTATGAATCAATCCATAATTGGACAATGATCCAATTAGTGGTCATTCTAATCATATCAATAATATTAAACTTCATTCTTTCAATTAAATTGAGAATTATCAATAGTAGCAAACAGCGGAGCTATTGTAAAATTTTTGTAAAATAAACACATAAAACATTTTCATTCATAATATGAAGAGAGGACTTCCTACCATATTCTAGGAATTATCATCCTAGATTAATTGAATGATTCTCATTGTAATCATAAAGAAATTGATTTTTATGTTTATGCATAATTAGTAAATTAGAAAAAAGAGAAATTTCTAGTAATGTATTTTTATGTTAAAAAAGTAATCCCCATGACATTGGAAATCCATGTATTCCAATGATTTAGAGAAAAAAATTGGAATGCTAAAATAATGTATATTTTATGAAAGATTTTAATTAAATTTATCTTTTTGTATAGATAAATTTTTATGATGAAAGAGGAATTCCCACCATATTGAAATTCAAATATTTAAATAAGAAAAGTATAATTTCTAGTGCAAAGGAATTAATGAAGATTTTTATTTAATTTTTAAGAGAAAATACAGTTAAATTTATCTTTTTATATAGATAAATTTTTATGATGAAAGAGGAATTCCCACCATATTGGAATCCAATTAATTAAATGAAGAAAGTGTAATTTCTAGTGCAAAGGAATTAATGGAGAATTTTATTCCATGATATTTGAGAAAAGATGGATTTAAATTAAATTCTAATGCCAAAAGATGAATTTCCATCATAATTCTACCTAATGAATTAAGGTTGAGAATTTATGTGGGAAAAAGAATATCTTGGATATTTGAATTGGTAAAATCACTAAATGGATATTTACCCAAAAACTAGATGTTTAGTTGAAAGGAATCTTGGTAGAACTAAACTGAATGAATTTAGTTAGACTATGTGAGGTCGGACAGTAATTGTCCTTCTCTCGAACTGAATCATCAGACAAAAACTTCGTGTGACCAATTCGAGTTACTAAATCCAAAAAATAGACTGCCGAAACTAATCTAGTTTTTCCCTGACCAATCTCACCAAGAATCTAGTTGGACAAATGGATAAAATGATGGGTAGATTACCCTCATGAGAGATCAAGGATCCTCATTATGAAACTGGGAATTATTGGAAAAAGGGTCTTTGGAACCGATCTCAAACTGGAATCTCACTTGCATTGAAAACTCTGTTTTTCATTCAAAGGACTATTTTATGATGTCAGAATGCTAGAGGAAGCATTTGGCTTATGTTTTATGATGTCAGAATGCTGGAGGAAGCATTTGGCTTATGTTTTTCTAAGAGGAGGTTCGTTGGAACAGTTGGCGGGGAGTCGTCAAGGGACGTCGCCCGCGACAAAACCTGCCGAGGTCTTGACTAGCCTCGGTACGGTTAAAATGGTGTGCTTCCCCGATGGTACGATGGGTGAGGACCAACAAAGCAGTCCCTGTGAGTGAAGTGCTAGGACACCTGAGGAGGATCCTAGAGGGTTCTGACCAGGCGATGCACGGACTCGCGGTTGCTAGGACACCCAGGCGTACATCGAGGAAGATATCTGATGGACAAAAAGGAAAGGTTTTGGGAACAAAAATTTGATACTGGATCTTGTTGGTTGGCCAGCTGGTCTTCAACAACAACGGAGAGAGTTCAGAGGATGCATTTTTGTAATACAATGGACTTGGAATTTTGAAAAATGATGATCGAAAATATTATGAATTTATTCAAGGATTGTCTTAAAGCAACTCGAATCTATTATAGATGGCAATTTCATATTCGGTGTGTACATGGTATGCCTATTTCATTTTTGCATGAATCATCGGCTAGGGGGCCTGGGAACTCTTTTCCTCGGTACACCCGGGAAAAAACCCAATCAAATCTTTATAAAGGAATCCCACCAATTCAGTGGTCGGGTGGTTGGCTAACCCATGGGCCGGATGGGGTTAGGCTGGATCGGAGGATTCCTGAGAAACAACTAGATACGATTAGTTATGTTAATCAGTTTAAATCCTGATGAGAAGACCTTGTTCTGTGGGAGGGGATCATCGGTTGTGCCTCGAAAATGAGGAAAAAAGCGGTGATTCCATGGACCAAGGGCAAGTCTCTTCTTGATCTAACCATGTGACTTCAGGTTCGGTTAGATCAGTTTAACTTAGTCAAGACTTGACTCGTTAGAGTAATCTCCTAGTAAAAAGATTTTTCCCCTTCTTGGTGGAATCGCCCATGCCTTCCAGGTGAGGGGAGTCTTCCGGGCCCAGTCTCGGAGACCACCCCCCTCGGGCTAGCCTCTCGTCTCCCGGACATCCGCGAGCGAGGCCCCGAGTGTGCAGGACCCCCGCCCCACGCGGGAAACCGACGTCGCTTCCGTCACCGACGGCGATGGTAGGAGCCCTGGAGCATGTAGGCGGGGATCTCACAGGTAGGGTTTCTTAATTGGGACTGTATTTTTGAGGCATTTTCTCCTTTCCATGATGATTTCCCCTAAAGTGAGATAGCCACCCCCACGAATGTCATGATTCCCATGTGTGTGTTTTGCTCCACGTTTCCATTCCTTTTCTTTTCATCATGCATTTTCTCTTCGTTGTTCGATGCCGCCCATCGGAGTATTGAGTACGTGTCTTCATCATCTGGTTACACAAACATCTGGTTACACAGTATAGATGGGGATCAACAACATCATGCACTGGTCCATTGTGTCTATTTCTGTATCCTCCTGGGCTGGTTGGTTTTACTGCCCTTTATCATTTCTTTCTCTGTAGGGTGAGAGTCGGAATCCATTTACAGGGTTGGGTAGTGTTTCACCACTTAGTGATTTCACCTTGAATGTGCATGAGCTTGTTCTGCTATTTGATAGGGACCCATCCAATGTATTTTGAGCTTGCTTTGTTGTAGGAGCTTTGAATTAAATAATAGTACCTTGTCAGCATCCTAAAATATCTTATGCTTGCTGTTTTCGTCCACCCACTTCTTTCTTCTTTTTTGAGTGATGTCTGCCACCCATGCGCTATGTAGCCTGCTTTCCTCCATCTTCATGAAGTGCTGCATCTACTGGTTGACTAATTCCTCTAGGCTGAGCCTTTTGGCTAGGGCTATTCTGAGGCTTGGGACAACATACGGTCAAATTCCCCCAACTCTACTCTTAAGGATACCCTTGAATCTGTGTGTGTGCCAGGATTTATGTAAGAAGTTGGGCAGCGAATGAGCCCATCGACTCAAGAGATCTATATGTGTGGAACATGAAAATGGGAGCCACCATCAGTATTTGGTATAGAGTTACGACTACATTGGTGAAGATAAGAAGGAGCCCCTATGTGAGGAGTGAAGAATAGAGTAACCCTTAAAAAAAGCACTTAGGTTTAGGCACCCTTAGAACCCTCCCTTGCCAACCAGCTTGTATGTAGTTATGCCGTTATTTTTTGGAAACAGCCTACAAGGTAGATGCAATAATTTTTTGGAATAAAATTAACTTTTATCTATAATTGTGTATGTTGCATCTTATCAATTTTACATTGTTTATTGCTTTTAAGAAACAGTATGCACAAGACTGATCTTATTTAGTATAAAATTATATTTTACCTAATTGTCTATGTTATTAACTTTATCAATTTTACATTGTTCATTGTGTTTAGGAAACAATATGCAAGGTTGATGTAATATCTTTTCTAAAATAAAATTTTACCTATAATTGTGTATATTATTCACCTTGTCAATTATACATTGTTTATTGTTTTTAAGAAAGTGAAATCTTTAATTTTAAGTTTCATGAATCTTTAAAGACATGCAAGCATGTGCAAAGAGTAAGAAGGGTATGCAATCACATGAAAAGATATGCAATCACTAGCAAGGGTATGTAATCACATGAAAAAGCATGAACCCACTAGTAAGGATATGTAATCACATGAAAAAGCATGAACCCACTAGTAAGGATATGTAATCACATGAAAAGGGCTTGAATCACCAGCAACAACGGGCATGCAATCACATGAAAAGGCATGGAATCACTTGCAAAGGGCATGCAATGACATGCAACACTATGCAAACATTACAAAGAGTATAAAGAGCATGTAATCATATGCAAAAGGCATATAATGACATGATGCATGCAAAGAGTACTAAAGGACATGCAAAAGCATGTAATGATATGCTTTATCTCTTCATTTCCAAGCTCTCCATAGCCATACCCAACTTGCTAGGGTGTTTTCCAAGCTTCCAAGAGTGTGCAAGTATATACAAAGAGTATTAGAGGACATGTAATCACATGATGCAAAGGCATTAAATGACATGTAAGGCTATGCAGGCACATGTAAAGATAAATAAAGGATAGAAATAGTCATACAAGCCCATCCAAGGGATAATAAAGGGGCAAGCAATGCCATGCAATGATATAAAAATGTAATGTCGTGCCATAAAATGACATGTCAGAGCTGCCAAAGCTTAAGGCCCCTATCAAACTTATATGTGAGGGGTGAATTTCGGGTAGATGCAATGAGAATCATGTTCTAAAAGATGAATCAGTTAGGGATGTCCAAAAATTACAGTTTATATATAGTGATGTATGTAGTCCCATGAGGATACCATCAATTAGGGGATATCTCTAATTTGTGACATCTATTGATGATTACTCCAAGCACACCTAGGTGTATCTGAAGGTAGAGTCAAAGGTTTTTACATGATTTAGACACTTTGTTTCTATGGCTAAAAATGTGTCTACATGTAAAGTTGGCACCCTTCGTATAGATTGAGAGGAGGAAAATATATGTCAAAGGAGTTTCATGTATATATGCCTGAAAGAGGTATAAAACATCAATGCACATTGCCTTATACACCTCAAAAAAATGGTGTGGCTGAGAGAGAACAAATCTCTCATGGAGATGGCATGTTCTATGGTTAAAGGCCACGATTTACCTCATGGTTTTTGGTTGGAGGCAATTATGTGTACCACTTATGTGTTAACCAAATGCTCCACTAAGGAATGGTAAGAGAACCTCTGTGGCTTATTTGTGTGTTTTTAGCTATCTTGCTTATGCTCTTATGCCTGGGAAACAACACAATAAGCTAGATGATAAGGCGATAAAATGCATTTTTGTGGGATACAGCTGAGAAAGCAAAGGATATAGACTCTACCATCTAGCTAAAGCAGATTTTGGTGAGTAGAGATGTTATCTTTGCTGAGAACTTAGTTCAATTCATGCTTTTATGTAAAAAATAGCAAAATGTATGCTCACAGGACATCTTTTATACCTCCTATCCTTGTACAATGTTGGGCAGCCATATGTGAAGCAAATGAATGCTCAAAATGGTGCTACAAATCATCCCATATTTGTTGAAACTTAGCTTGAATTTCAGCCCACACATCAGCCTATTAATGAGGTAACTATGGATGATGTAGTGTAAGGAAAGGTTAGCCATACAAGCATCTAAGAGTATGTCAAAATGGCTAGTGTAGACATTATGGGACAACAAATTATCTACTCTTTACTTAGTAGGGCGCGTGCAAGTTCTCATCATGCATCTTATTCTTTTGTTGTAGATCATGTTCTCGTTGCCAGTATATGCAATGAAGAGGAACTTATTTCCTTTGAGGAAGCAAAATGATCATTAGATATGTAAGCCATGCAAGATGAGTACGACCCAATCCTCAAAAAATGACACTTGATATTTAGCAGATTTGCCTTATGGTAAAAAGGCCATTTGGTATGAAGAAGTGGGTTTATAAACTAAAGTATAAAGTTGATGGTAGTGTTGTTGATCACACTAATAAGGCAAGTCTTGTCAAAGGGTTATACTCAAGAGAAGGTTATGATGAGAACTTGGTACCCAAATCTTGTATAACTACGATCAAGTGTATTATTACATGGCAAGGCATCATGGTTAGAATGTACATTAGTTAGATATATCAAGACTACCTTCTTAAATGGTGACTTATATGAGTAGGTTTATGTATCTCACCCTCACGGTTTTGTTGGGAAGGGGCAAAGATCTAAAGTATGTAAGTTAAGAAAAGCTTTATATATCTCAACCTCATGGTTTTGTTGAGAAGGGGGAATCTAAAGTATGGCCTTAAGAAAGCTCCCACAGCATGCAATGAGAAGATAAATGCATACTTGGTTTGCAAATGGTTTTTCTAAAATTTCAATTGAGAATACCCTCTCTATGTAAAGAGAAGTAAAGATTGTTTCTTGGTCATTATTTTATATATCGATGACATGTTGCTTATAGGGTCTAATGATGAAAAGATTTCACCTTTCAAGGCTGAATTACATGTTTCATTTGAGATGATAAATTTGGTCTCGCTACATTATTATTTAGGCATGTGTCATTTGAGATGATAAATTTGGGCTCATTGCATATAAAGAGAGGGTACTCTCTTTACATGCCCTCTCTATGTAAAGAGTGAAAAGAGAATAAAGGGTAGCACATGAGACACACCTAATGATTCATTACTCTCATTTCATCAACACACACCAAGTAGAGAGCTCTATAGCTTTCCTTCATTGTCATTCATAAAACACAGCACACTACATAATGATAAGTTCACACTGAAATAAACCTAATGCTAATGTCCATCCACACACTTGGCTAGTTGGACACGACCATTATTGTCCACACACACACACACATTGATAGACTAGTCTCCACACACTAATGCTATCTACCAGTTCCCAATGAGCTTACATTCTCAACACTCCCCCTCAAGCTCACCACATGTCCATCTCATGTACTTTAAATCTATCTCTAAAGTACTCATACTTCTCTTTACCAAGTGGTTTGGTAAAGATATCTGAAACCTACTCTTTAGTCTTCACATATCTTAAATCTATCTGACCATTCAACACTTTTTCCCTGATGAAGTGATAGTTGACCTTTATGTGTTTGGTCCTCACATGATAAACCAGATTACTAGCCAATTGAATCCTACTCATGTTATCACAGTGTATGATAACAGCTCCATAATGATGCTATCCCAAATAACCAAATAACTTTTTCAGCCACACCACCTCACATGCAACCATATCTACTCCTTTATACTTTGCCTGCTTCTTTTACAATAGCCTCATCAAAACAAGAAGGCTCTATATGCTTAACCATAGATGTCATACATGCATAATTTATCGCATGACCACTGTATGTGAATCTCTATACCTAGATATCTTACCCTTTGTGACATGGGTCACCTACTATGAGCTCCCTAAGCTTTAGCATGTGGTGGTACATACACCTGGAGTTCTTATAATTGGGATTCCTAACTCATAATCAAGACTCTCTGAACTAGATGAGTCATAACCTGCATTCCCAAATGCCAATTCCTTTAATTTTCTTTTTATCCTTGTCCAATGCACTATTCTTAGTGCTTACCTCATGTCTCAATCTTCTTGACCATGGATCACATTGTTACTAGATGTCTCATATGTTTGTGGGCCAGACATACTAGTGGACTCCTCTATAGGTAAGTGTACATCCTCATTTGCATCAATGTCATCAATCATGATACTCTCACTTTCCTTATACCAGCTAGTCATCTCATCAAATATCACATCTCTACTAATGAGAACCTGCTTTGTCAATGGGTTGTAGCATTTGTATGCTTTCCTATCTTGTGTATACCCAATGAACACACAATTTTCAGCTTTTGGATCTAACGTCATCCTCTTCTCATAGCACATGCACATAAGAAATGCATCCAAAAACTTTCAAATGTACAATGTCAAGAGTAAATCCTGTCATCCTCATCTCAAGAGTATATAGGTTTCTTATTCAAGATGTACACCACTATATAGGATATACTTTTGCCCAATTGTACAATGGCACACTCTTCTCATTCATCAATTCTCTTGCCACAACTTCACCTTATCACTCTATTCTTTCTCTCAACAACCCCATTTTTGAGGAGTATACCTGCATATGAGTTATCATCTGATACCATGTTGTTTCAAGAACCCACCAAATGCATGTGAGGTAACCACCATCTATCCTCAAACATTTGATGTAGTGACTATATTTCTTTTCCACAAGTGCTTTGAACTCTTTAAGCTTGCCCAATGATTCACTCTTCTCTTTCAAGAAGTAAATCCATGTCGTCATGCTGAAATCATCAAAATGTAATGTATTACTTGCTCTCATTTATTGATTGGGACCCCAAAGATCACTATGCACAAATGTAATGTAGTCTCTGCTCCCATTTATTGATTGGGACCCCAAATTATCACTATTCCCAATGCTTCACTCTTCTCTTTCAAGAAGTAAATCCATGTCATCCTACTAAAATCAACAATAAATGTAATTTAGTACCTGCTCCCATTTATTAATTGGGTTTGAGTGGGAACCCAAATATAACTATGCACAACCTCAAGTGGTATCCTACTCATTTGACTCTCTTGGAAATGGAAACCTTGCTTGTTTCCCAAAAATTGATATGCATCACAAGAATGTGTGCTCCCATCATACTTGAATCTTGATATACCACCCATAGTGCCCTTTGTTTACATAGATTTTAGCTTTTGTATGTTCACATGTCCAATACTCTTGTGCCAAATAGCAATGTCTGGCACTATTCTCTGCATGACTATGAGAAAACATGGATGATGTTAATTTTGGTATGCTTTCATCTAGCTTGAACAATCTTCCTTCTCTTTGACTTTTGGCAATAAATTTATAGCCATGCGTAAGGTCCTCAACAAAGCATTTATGCTCATTGAATCTCATCTATAATCCTTGTTCTACCATTTTTCCAACAGAGGCCAAACTCTTTGTAAATAGATGGCACATACAACACCTCAGACATGGTTTTCACTTTGCCATCATGCATCCTCAATAGTACACTACTGACATGTATAATAGGATGTTGTGTATCATCACCTATAGCAACATATCCTTGATTTATGTAGGCATCATGTTATTAGACCACTCTCCGTATGGCATGTTATGTGGTTTAATGCACCTGAATCCATATACCATGTTTCATCAGTTGCTTTATGTGACATCATAGTGCCCATTATGTGCTTCATAGCAAACAAATGATCTATATGTCCCTCATTGCTAGATGATGCATAGTTACCATGTTGCACTCTAATATCACAAAGATCATTCTACTTTTTGTAGCAATCTCTAGCCATATGTCTAAGTTTATCACAATAATACTCAATGCCATGCATATTCTGTTGTTATGGTTGCCAATGACCTCTACCACAAGATCTAGATCTCCCTCAAGCATGAGGGTAAAAACCTCTACCACCACATGCACCAAATGATGGATGTGAATCTTTTTGTTGTTACGGTGGCCTATCATGTTAACCATGTCCACCTGTACATCCTCTCAAACTAGATCTCCCCTTACCTCTAGCACCTCTCTGAGTGTAAAATGCATGGTCCCTTGCATGCCCACTAGTATTAGATGATGTACCTAAACTAAGTTTCATTTCCTCGACAATAAGCGAAGAGAACAACTCATCAAAATGTGATGGATGACTAAAGATGACATTCATGCAAGAGATACAAGGGAAAATGAAGAGAGGAAAGAGATTTTACGGAAGCAGTAGAGCAAAAAGCTTGGGAAGGGGAAGGAAAAATTAGACAAAATACCTGTAAAGATTTCTAGAACATTAAGGGCTCATGCGATAATTATGAGGTAGGATATAATTAATAGGTATATTGGTATGTTAAGTGAGGAGGTGAGGCTTGAGTTCTTTGAGGAGGGTGCTCAACATTTCCAAGCCCTTATGCCTAAGGACATCAAGTTTTTCACTTCATTCGATGCGACACATCACGAATAATGTTACCCATGCTACATTAAGGTAATTACTTGACTTGTAAATTATATTCAATTACATGTGAGTAGAAATAACAAAGCTTCTGTCTTGTGACGATTTCACACAACATGCTGAGGCATGAATTACCCTTGACCTTCATGCATGAGGTTTCTATATTGGATAGTCACATCTGCATCAAATTGCAGCAAAGAGCAAACACAATAGAGTTGATAGAGTGGTTTACATATTGTGATCTTCATGTCGAACTTGCAATATTATCGTACCATAAAATGTAAAACAAAGGTCTACCTTTTATTTAAGTAATCTTTAGGCTGTTACTTTCTTGGTGTTTTTTATTGAATTAAAATATCTCAGGTACATTAGAGTCTTGTCGTAATAAATATTGTTGACAAGAAAGTTTTTCTTGTTAACTCGTTACCTATAACCCATCAGCTAGTTAGAGTGTAAGTATATTACGCACTTTAAATACATTAACATCAAACAATTCTATATCCTAATAGCAAAGAGTTTTCTGTTTTATGAAGGGATGTGAGGATGTTGCTTACCACCATTGAAAGGTTTGCTAAGTTGGCAAGCTTGCAGATTAGGTTGAGTTTGAGACTATGGAGGTAGATAAACAAAAATGATCTTCAAAACAAATATGTCTTAGTGGTATGTCTAAGGAGAAGGAGAAGGCTTGTGATGGGAAATGCATCATATTCAAGAGCAACTTTGTAAGAGGATAAGCTTGTAGATAAAGAAGATGAGAGATCAATTGGAAAGCATGATGAAAAAGGGATTTTGTTTCCCACACTCGATGCAATTCCTCAATCATCACTTTAGGATGAGCCCACTTCTCCCATAGTAGATGCAAACCCACAATCACCACCTCTATTGTTGCCTATTGATGAGCCCACTTCTCCCATAGTAGATGTGACCACAGTGGACAAGCCCACATTGGATGTAAAGCCACAACCACCTACACTATCCCCTATTGTGGATGTAAAGCTCCAACCACCTTCACTATCCCCTATTGTGGATGAGCCCGCTTCTCCCATAGTAGATGCGCCCACACTTGATGAGCCCACATTGGATGTAAAGCCGTAAACACCTTCGCTATCCCCTCTTATGGATGAGCCCACATTGGATATTTGCATGGATGTGCAAAAGCCGACATGTGAAACAAAGAAGCCAAAGGGGCTAGTATCCAATGCCAAGGGATCACTTGCCAAAAGGGACAAGGAGAGTCGAGTTGAAGCAAATTGAAGAGAACCTGAAGTTGGTGTCTAAACCCAATTATGGAGGAAGTAGCAGAGAAGGAGGAGGGGCCTCAAATGTTTTTTGAGGAGCCTACAAAGAATGTAACGAAATTATAACACATGATTGATTTTTGAACACCTAGGACTATAATGTATCACGAATACCTTAAGTGGGTATTATTGAAAATGCTCTATTTTGTACCTCTTTGCATCAAACAAAATGTTCCCTTCATTTTGAAACCTACAATGAAATTCACAATTAAAAATACACTTATCAAGTTTAGCAAGATTTATCTATTTTCATAAGATAAGCTATTAAATGTATTAATCTTGGAAGTAAATGTATGCAGCAATTCAATCTCATCCGCATTGATCATACCCTCTCATAATTGATGAAGAGTACATTCGCCTCTCCTAGCGAGATAGTTGTCTGCACTTGGTTGTTTATAAGAATATCTATGTGTACAATGGGATTATTGTTTGTGCCACTTGTGTTGCTATCTAATGACACTAATGTTCCATATACATAATGAGAGTGCTTATAATAGAAGGATAGTATGAAGTTTTGACTCTTTATCATGTATTTAATAGAGACTAAAGGGAGTCCCCTAATAATATTGATGACACTCCTCATTCTCGGTTTCACAAGGTTGCATTCATCAACTAGATAGATATGTGAGGCCTTTGAGCCTCGTGCCATAGCCGCTTCAAGCTAGAGGGATGCATGACTCTTTCTAGGGGAGTAGCAGAGACATCCACCCTATAGAATTGGCTGGCATCATGATCAAGCAAGAACCCTTCTTCATTGTCATTGAGAATTAAATTATGGCTTAAGTTTCACTTGAACACCAAACAGAGACAATGGCCTTAATGCAAGTGTAACACTTTGCAACTCAAAGTGTTCTTTCGAGGCAGAGAGTTTCAGCTCAACTCTTCTTTCATGAAAAACAAGAACCGTTTTTTTGGCCAGCAAAATTACTACATATGTCATAGATGCCATAACAAAAAACAGTTCATCATAATATTAAGTTGTCGCAAAGAAAGTAGATGCAAATAACATAGACTGAGCAACAAAATATATGTCATCACAAAAGGCACACTACACTTAGCATAACATTGGAGTTGCCAACTAAAGAATTTGTAACCATACCAACATGCTTTCCGAGCAAAACTACTGCATATGATTAGGCCACCACAACAAAATGTACTTGATAGAAATAGCCACAAAAACTATGTCATGCAGCCACATTAGGGCTTGGTATAATTCAACCTTGGTGAGGGCTACTTGGTGCATGAATTCATGAGGAAGAGAATCCAACCCCAAAACTTGTAAGAACACATAGTAGAGATGTTTACAAGGCACATATGTCAAGTGTTTGCTCTCTCTCCTCTGAAAGTCTTCGCAAGTACATTGTCAAAAATCTTATATAATTTGTCACAAAATAGTTCACACGCTTAGAAATGGATCCCTCTCTAACATAGAAGAAATGGGACTACTACAATGGCCTCACGAATAACTTGTGCATGCATGGTTCTTCCATTCTCAATTCTATCATGAAATTCCTTTGTCAACTTTGATCTCCACTTAACAATTTTTCTATCTCTGTACTTTGGGTGAAAACCACTCAGAACTCTACTTCCACCTTCCACCTTCCACTAGCTAGGCAACTTTAAGGGTTCCCCCGCCCCTGTAGCACAAAACTCTTACATTGTAACAATTGTAATTCATGAGGCAGCAAACATGTCCCCTCTTCAACTGGCCACACCCCTAGTGTGCTGGGCATGGTGTTCCAACCACAAGATCATAAACATCCCAAGCATGCATATTTTAAGTTTTGCAGAACCAGATGTAAGCTTCCACCATCCCGCTAGGGTGTGATCCTAATGCAGGGTACTTTCTATGGCCCCAAAAGCATGGTGCAGCCACTCGTTGACCACCACCACCTACACCCTCATTAATGTGTCTCCCACATCTCTCAGTTTTCTTGCTAAAACAAGTCTTGCCCATCCCTCGCACATTCTTGTTTCCTCGCTCCTTCAAACACTGTTACTATCAGGTACTCTGATCTATGACTATCATCTCCCAAGGTCACACAAGGATCAGCAAAGACTGGTCTTGTGCGAACACTATCTTGATTGATATTTGCTCATCTCTCGACTATTGAAGGGTAATCTCCTGCATTGATGAATGTGTCATGTCCACTAATCTCCTACCAGATGAACTTCCCACATTTTGTATGAAAAATCTCTCTGCCTGCCAAATCAAGAATGCCCGGCCTAGTTAATGTTCACAACCCTTTAAGGTATGCATTATACTTAACACTTTGCAACACGGCCAATGCCATGTCTACACCCGTATCTTCATACAATGAGATATGAGACTTGTACCCCAGAGACACTCACATGCTTGCATGTTTAGTTTTGTTGAGGTTTGTGGTCAGCACAAAAACACCTAAAGCATCTTGATTCACAAACAAAGCACCCCAAGAAGATGCCCTTACATTCCACCAAGCCAACCAAGTCTCCAAGGTCAGAATCTCTCCCGGTAGTGCATGATGCGATAGCTAAAATTTGCTAATTTCATTTTTGCATATCTCGGCCCATTCTCTAATGGTGCATTTCTCCATTTATGACACAACACTTTATGATCCTCTTGGTACGACAGTCGTATATACACTTGCGCACACCAATCCAGTCTGTATTTGCCTCATTCACCCATGAAACCTCTAAATTTTGCTTTATCATAGCCTTGTTTCATTACAACGTTATTCAACATCTTCCAAAATTCTATCTGGGCATATCTACCCTCCACTCTAAACTCGCTAGGTAGCTATTTGGTTAGAAGCTCACAGACATATGGGTCATCGTCGTAAACATGTGCAGACATTGTTGGGCCATCCCGAGACCCTATGAACATGATCAAAGTGAATCCACATATCTTGGAGATTCCCACTAGGCTACATACGGTTGACCAAATCCAATCCACTACCTGGACCCTTTGTTGACATTTTTAACACATGGGGTTGGTGCTTTTCACCCAATTGACCAGGGAATAAAACATTGTGGATGTAGGGTACCTGCATTCTCTTGATGTCAAGAACAGCCTCCATACCTTTTATTGTTATGCTCTTTGATATCTTGGCATATTCCAAGCTTCTTTCGATCCTCCACTTATTTGAGAGTGGGGTAACACAGTGTCAAGAATTTTAGCAAATTCATCATCCCCTATCTCTGAGGTCTGCGTATTGCTCTCTCCCATTAACTTGTGCATAATCACCACTTGAGCCACACATGTTTCCAATTGCTTTGCAATGGTGAAAGGGTTTTGACAAGCATGGCTATGTAGTATATCCCCAATCTCACGCTCATTGGATTGACATTGACCTTTGTCATGAGGATGTTTATGAAATTCGAGGTGAATTATACAATTGCTACTACATTTATGATCCCTTGGAATGCAATAATTTTTCACTGCTGTGCAGAACACAAGTGGAAACACACTCTAGCATCTGACCACAATGTGCACATGCAATGTTCCCAAATTTGGTAGTTATCAATCCTATTGGTGGGCAACTTCGACGCAAACAGCCTTACTGCAACAAGTAACATACTATGGCTATAAGTGTCCATCATTTCTTTGCTCCATACCAAACATTTGGGCCTTCCCACCACATGATGGAAGCTTATAAGTAATGTAGCCATCATACCACTGAGGAAGCTCATCTACCTTAGTGATTTCTTGGACACTTTGCAAAGCAGCATGCAGATGGACCAAAGATTGTGATATGTCTACTCATTGCGGTGCAATCCCCGCCGTAACCCCTGGCAGGGCAACAAGAAGGAACCGTTGGCAAATAACAAGAAGTATCTATTGTCAATCAGTTGGTGGTGACTAACAAGAAGTATCTGTTGGAAAATATGGCTAGTGGCCTCTAACAAATGGAATATAGAAATATTGAATGTGGGGTACCTCCCTATGTGCCCATCTCAAATTTTGATTCATCAACATGACATAGTTTTGGGAGAGGTAATTTACTAATTCAAATAATTCAAATAGCAATTTAACCATTCATATATATTATACACATTTTAAATAAGTATTTAATAAATATACTCTTGAATTATAACATTGGGATGAAAGATTTATATAAAAATATAAATTGTGTAATTAAAAAAATGATTTATATAAACGAATGTTCAACAAACGAATGTTCAACTTTATATTCTATGTATATTTCTAATACAAAAAAATAAAAAGAAAAATGCCATACTGAGTAGAGAAAAATATTTAGGCACGATTGGGGATCATGTTATTCGAATTCAATGTGGGGCATTACCCAACGAAAATAATCAATGGTACTTAACGCAACTAGAGGTAATTAATGGAGGTGTATATGCTCACATTAATTCTAATTTATAAAGCTCTAACTCTCAATATCTTTCTCTCTTTCTTCCACTCTCACTGTCACTGATTGTCATTTCTTTCTCTTGCATTCTCAAAAGATCAGTCCAGTGCCAAAGCCCTTCTAGAGGCATTTTGTCCCACTCTAGAAGTGTAAAAAATGGTGAGTTGCACCTATAAAAGATTCATTTGTCTCTTCTAGGATTTCACATGAAGTGAGGACTTAATGTTTAGTTGAAGAGAGGACTCATTGCATATGCTTGGCAAATTGCACTTTAGTTTGGTGAGATTGACGGGATAACCTTTCATACAGCATCAAGAAAAGTTCTAGTGAATCATAGGAAGGTTTTTACTCAAGTCTAGAATTCACCTATGTAGGGTTCATAGTCTACCCTAAAGTCTCTATATTGCAACCTAGGCTCTAATATTAGAGATGCGAGGATCCCCTTCTCAATGGAAGGCCCTCGAGGCTACCTTCTATTATAACAAATCTTTGCACAATGGAAATATAACAACACTTAAGTATAAAAAATATAACGAATGCTGCCTCTTCTTGTCTATCTTTCTACAAAACCCTAGCATAACACCGGAGCCTTGCCTCTCTTTTTGCCTTGCCGGGATCATCACACACACACCTTCAGTGCAAATGACGGGCTGATTTGATCGAGTATCCAAACCCTCGGCCAGGTAGGGATCACTCTCTCTCTCTCTCTCTCTCTCTCTCTCACACACACACACACACACACACACACACACACACACACACACACACACACACACACACACACACACATCAAACACATTATTTCTCCCCACATCAAACACACACACACACACGCACACACACACACACACACACACACATCAAACACATTATTTCTCCCCACAACAAGAAGACTGAAAGAAGAGGAAGACACAGATGCGTGAACAGAAGCTGCCACGATAACAGGACTGAAGACAAGAGAAGAAAAGCTAAAGGAAGCATTGAAGGAAGACATGGACGCGTGAAGAGAAGCTGCCCCCACAACAAGAAGACTGAAAGAAGAGGAAGACACAGATGCGTGAACAAAAGCTGCCATGATATCAAGACTTAAGACAAGAGAAGATGTGAGGCTCCAAAGAGTGAGGAGCCATGTAAAAATCTGAGAGAGAGAGAGAGAGAGAGAGAGAGAGAGAGAGAGAGAGAGAGAGAGAGAGAGAGAGAGAGAGAGAGAGAGAGACCCCACAACCCAATGTAGCCTGCCCCAACAAAGTAAAACCACCTTTGAGCCACCGATGATGTAGGCCATGTGGTAAATGTATGTTTGAGCACTTTAGTCAAGGTCACGGGCACTTATAGTAGCCTTGGACACATAGAGAGACAGTATTGATGGCCTCGAAAGGATTTGAGCTCATTTGAACTCTAAGGCCTCAGATCTAAGCTCCCCACATACTCTGTTTTCTGCACACAAAACAAAGGATTAATTTACTAATCAATGCTAATTACTATTTTTTGGTGCAATTGAGGGTTCAAATTAATGATCAGGTATCTAATACAGATCCCTATAGCTTCATATTGCAATTCGTAGATGGTTTGATACTCCAACCATTCAGTACAAATTGGTTACCCTTGATTTAATGTAATTTTTGGTAAAATTATGCTAATAAATTTGTGGTAATCATCATTTTGCATTTAACCCTTGGTTAATTCCTGCAAATCACACTCAAATTCAAGATTATTCACAGCCAGAGTTGCATTTGGGAATGTGCATAAGAATGAATGCTATATGCATTATGTATTGGGCACATTACATCAGTGTAAAAATGGGATCAGACACTGTCCTTGTCCAGAATAAGGCAAGAGGTAAGACCTCCCACATAGATTTGGGTTTGTATTGCATAATGACACAAGATAAACATCAAAAGCCCAAAAGAACTGCAACAAAACATTTGAACATGTTGCTCACATGGAGCAAGAATTGACACGGGCACTTATAGTAGCCTTGGACACATAGAGAGAGAGAGAGTGTCAAGGACTATGAGTTTAGGGACTTGAGGCACTGGTCACGGACTATCAAGTAAGAGGGAAACTCGGTATAGGGTCCAGGTGTGCTAGGAGTATTCACTTGAGGAGGGGAGGTGTTGAAATAAACAAGTGAATAGGGTGTGCGCGGGAACAAGCCCTTGGCTAGAGGTTGTAAAAGAGAATTTGTAAATGTGAGAGAACCTGTGAAAAGGTGAGAAGAATCTATTGGGAGAGAATAAAGGGTAGCATGAGGAGATTTAAGAGGTGTGGAGATATTCTGGGAAGAGGTGGAGAGAATCAAGTAAAAGAGGTGGAGTGAATCAAGGAGAAATCAGTGGGATTAGATGCTTGGATGTAAACTCTATAAATTGAGGTATTGGCCTAATGAGAATTTGTTGGTTTTTGATTATCCATGTTTACATTAAGCTATCAGTTAATTACTCACTAATCACATCTTAATTACTCACTAATTATATCTTAATTACTCACTAATCACATCTTAATTATCATCTAATCTGTTTGTTAATGATATTGATTCTAGCATTTGATCCACCATAGCTCATCACATTGCTGTAATTTTAACATGGTATTAGAGCTTAGCCTAGAATCCATCAAGTTTATAAGCCCATTATCTAACTAATTAAGATTAGTAGATAATTAAGAAATAATCATTTTTTTAAAGTTATTTTCAACTAGCCCTCTGTACCCCCAGCCAGTGGAGGGGCTTGATCTCCCTCCAAGAGAAACATTAGGGGAAATGCTTCTCGCCCAACATAGATACTTCATTGGGGCTCTAGCCAAACGAATCAGTGCAGCAAACCGTCGGTGCAATCACGAGATAATCGTATTTTTTCCAACGCTTGTTTTTCTGAAGAAAATGAAGATCTTGTCTGCTTCAATTGCAATGGGTCTTATTCCTCTTAGCCTTAGGGGTTTTCAAGGATGCTCTACAAGTTGGTGAAGTCAGAATTTGATTTGATCAAGTCTACAGTGAGATCCAAGCTCTTCATCAAATCTGCAGGTGACTTTGGTAAAACAGAGATTAAGCATTCAATGTTTGGTCAAATCTTGTGTTTCTTGGCTTAATCCTCTACTAGACTAATTGCTATTGATGGCCTTGAAAGGATTTGAGCTCATTTGAACTCTAAGGCCTCAGATCTAAGCTTCCCACTTACTCTGTTTTTTGCACACAAAACAGAGGATTAATTTTAGGTATTTGATAAAGATCAATATAACTTCAGATTGCAATTCGAAGATAGTTTGATACTCCAACCATTCCGTACAAATTGGTTACCCTTGATTTAATGTAATTTCTAGTAAAATTATGCTGATAAATTTATGGTAATCATCATTTTGCATTTAACCCTTGGTTAATTCCTGCAAATCACACTCAAATTCAAGATTATTCACATCCAGAGTTGCATTTGGGAATGTGCATAAGAATGAATGCTATATGCAGTATGTATTGGGCACATTACATCAGTGTGAAAATGGGATCGACACTGCCCTTGTCCTTCCAGAATAAGGCAAGAGGTAAGACCTCCCACATAGATTTGGGTTTGCATTGCATAATGACACAAGATAAATATCAAAAGTCCAAAAGAACTACAACAAAACATTTAAACATGTTGCTCACATGGAGCAAGAATTGACACGGGCACTTATAGTAGCCTTGGACACAGAGAGAGAGAGAGAGTGTCAAGGACTATGAGTTTAGGGCCTTGAGGCATTGGTCGCGGACTATCAAGTAGTAAGAGGGAAACTTGGTATAGGGTCCAGGTGTGCTAGGAGTATTCACTTGAGGAGGGGAGGTGTTGAAATATAGAAGTGAATAGGATGTGTGCGGGAGCAAGCCCTTAGCTAGAGGCTGTAAAAGAGAATCTGTAAATGTGAGAGAACCTATGAAAAGGTGAGAAGAATCTACTGGGAGAGAATAAAGGATAGCATGAGGAGATTTAGGAGGTGTGGAGATATTCTATGGAGGTGGAGAGAATCAAGCAAAAGAGGTGGAGTGAATCAAGGAGAAATCAGTGGGATTAGATACTTGGATGTAAACTCTATAAATTGAGGCATTGGCCTAATGAGAATTTGCTAGTTTTTGATTATCCATGCTTACATTAAGCTATCAGTTAATTACTCACTAATCACATCTTAATTATAATCTAATCTATTTGTTAATGATGTTGATTCTAGCATTTGATCCACCATAGCTCATCACATTGCTATAATTTTAACATGGTATTAGAGCCTAGCCTAGAATCCATCAAGTTTATAAGCCCATTATCTAACTATCTAAGATTAGTAGATAATTAAGAAGATAATTAAGAAATAATCATTTTTTAAAAGTTATTTTCAACTAGCCCTCTGTACCCCTAGCCAGTGGAGGGGCTTGATCTCCCTCCAGGAGAAACATTAGGGGATCGCCCAACATAGATACTTCATTGGTGCTCCAGTCAAACGAATCAGCGCAGCAAACCATCAACGCAATCACAAGATTATCGCATTTTTTCCAACGCTTGTTTTTCTGAAGAAAATGAAGATCTTGTTTGCTCCAGTTGCAATGGGTCTTATTCCTCTTAGCCTTAGGGGTTTTCAAGGGTGCTCTACAAGTTGGTGAAGTAAGAATTTGATTTGATCAAGTCTACAGTGAGATCCAAGCTCTTTATCAAATCTATAGGTGACTTTGGTAAAACAGAGATTAAGTATTCAATGTTTGGTCAAATCTTGTGTTTCTTGGCTTAATCCTCTACTATACTAATTGCTATTGATGGCCTTGAAAGGATTTGAGCTCATTTGAACTCTAAGGCCTCAGATCTGGGCTCCCCACATATTCTTTTTTTGCACACAAAATAGAGGATTAATTTGCTAATCAGTGATTAATCAATACTAATCACTATTTTTTAGTACAAGAGGGTTCAAATTAACCATTAGCTATCTGATACAAATCCTTATAACTTCAGATTGCAATTCGGAGATGGTTTGATACTCCAACCATTTCGTACAAATTGGTTACCCTTGATTTAATGTAATTTCTGGTAAAATTATGCTGATAAACTTGTGGGGTAATCATCATTTTGTATTTAACCCTTGGTTAATTCCTATAAATCACACTCAAATTCAAGATTATTCACAGCCAGAGTTGCATTTGGGAATATGCATAAGAATGAATGCTATATGCATTATGTATTGGGCACATTACAATAGTGTAAAAATGGGATCAGACACTGCCCTTGTCCAGAATAAGGCAAGAGGTAAGACCTCCCACATAGATTTGGGTTTGCATTGCATAATGACATAATATAAACATCAAAAGCCCAAAAGAACTGTCAACAAAAAATTTAAACATGTTGCTCACATGGAGCAAGAATTGACACAGGCACTTATAGTAGCCTTAGACACATAGAGAGAGAGTGTGTCAAAGACTATGAGTTTAGGGACTTGAGGCACTGGTCGCGGACTATCAAGTAAGAGGAAAACTTGGTATAGGGTCCAGGTGTGCTAGGAGTATTCACTTTAGGGGAGGTGTTGAAATATACAAGTGAATAGGGTGTGTGCATGAACATGCCCTTGGCTAGAGGCTGTAAAAGAGAATCTGTAAATGTGAGAGAACCTGTGAAAAGGTGAGAAGAATCTATTGGGAGAGAATAAAGGGTAGCATGAGGAGATTTAGGTGTGGATATATTCTGGAAAGAGGTGGAGGGAATCAAGCAAAAGAGGTGGAGTGAATCAAGGAGAAATTAGTGGGATTAGATGCTTGGATGTAAACTCTATAAATTGAGGCATTGGCTGGTTTTTTATTATCCATGCTTACATTAAGCTATCACTTAATTTCTCACTAATCATATCTTAATTATCATCTAATCTTTTTGTTAATAATGTTGATTCTAGCATTTGATCCACCAAAGCTCATCACATTGCTATAATTTTAACATGATATTAGAGCCTAGCCTAGAATCTATCAAGTTTATGAGCCCATTATCTAACTAATTAGGATTAGTAAATAATTAAGAAACAATCATTTTTTAAAAGTTATTTTCAACTAGCCCTCTGTACCCCCAGCCAGTGGAGGGGCTTGATCTCCCTCCAAGAGAAACATTAGGAGAAATGCTTCTAGCCCAACATAGCTACTTCATTGGTGCTCCAGCCAAATGAATCAACACAGCAAACTGCCGGCGCAATCAGGAGATAATCGCATTTTTTCTAGAGCTTGTTTTTCTGAAGAAAATGAAGATCTTGTCTACTCCAGTTTGCAATGGGTCTAATTCCTCTTAGCCCCAAGGGTTTTCAAGGGTGCTCTACAAGCTAGTGAAGTTAGAAATTGATTTGATCAAGTCTATAGTGAGATCCAAGCTCTTCATCAAATCTGCAGGTGACTTTGGTAAAACAGAGATTAAGCATTCAATGTTTGGTCGAATCTTGTGTTTCTTGGCTTAATCCTCTACTAGACTAATTGCTATTGATGGACTTGAAAGGATTTGAGCTCATTTGAACTCTAAGGCCTCAGATCTGGGCTCCCCACATACTCTGTTTTTTGCACACAAAATAGAGGATTAATTTGCTAATCAATGATGATTAATCAATGCTAATCACTATTTTTTGATACAATTGAGGGTTCAAATTAACCATTAGGTATCTGATATAGATCCCTATAACTTCAGCTTGCAATTCGGAGATGGTTTGATACTCTAACCATTCCGTACAAATTGGTTACCTTTGATTTAATGTAATTTCTAGTAAAATTTGAGGTAATCATCATTTTGCATTTAACCCTTGGTTAATTCCTGCAAATCACACTCAAATTCAAGATTATTCACAGCCAGAGTTGCATTTGGGAATGTGCATAAGAATGAATGCTTTATGCATTATGTATTGGGCACATTACATCAGTGTAAAAATGGGATTAGACACTGCCCTTGTCCAGAATAAGGCAAGAGGTAAGACCTCCCACATAGATTTGGGTTTGCATTGCATAATGACACAAGATAAACATCAAAAGCCCAAAAGAACTGTCAACAAAACATTTAAACATGTTGCTCACATGGAGCAAGGCCCAGCCATGAAAGAAGAAGAACGTCTCTTTCCAAGAGGAAGATCCAAACCAAGAAGAAAAGTTAAAGGAAGCATTGAAGGAAGACATGGATGCGTGAAGAAAAGCTACCACAACAAGAAGACTTAAAGAAGAGGAAGACACAAACGCGTGAAGAGAAGCTGCCACGACAAGAAGACTGAAGAGAAGAGAAGATGTGAGGCTCCAAAGAGTGAGGAGCCATGTGAAAATCTCAGAGAGAGAGAGAGAGAGAGAGAGAGAGAGAGAGAGAGAGAGAGAGAGAGAGAAACCCTACAACCCAATGTAACCTACCCCAACAAAGTAAAACCACCTTTGAGCCACCGATGATGTAGGCCATGTGGTAGATGTATGTGTGAGCACTTTAGTCAAGGTCACGTGCACTTATAGTAGCCTTGGACACATAGAGAGAGAGTGTGTCAAGGACTATGAGTTTAGGGACTTGAGGCACTGGTCGTCACGGACTATCAAGTAAGACGGAAACTTGGTATAGGGTCCAGATGTGCTAGGAGTATTCACTTGAGGGGAGGTGTTGAATTATACAAGTGAATAGGGTGTGTGCGGGAACAAGCCCTGGGCTAGAGGCTGTAAAAGAGAATTTGTAAATGTGAGAGAACCTATGAAAAGGTGAGAAGAATCTACTGGGAGAGAATAAAGGGTAGCATGAGGAGATTTAGGAGGTCTGGAGATATTCTAGGAGGAAGAGGTGGAGAGAATCAAGCAAAAGAGGTGGAGTGAATCAAGGAAAAATCAGTGGGATTAGATGCTTGGATGTAAACTCTATAAATTGAGGCATTGGCCTAATGAAAATTTAATGTTTTTTGATTATCCATGCCTACATTAAGCTATCAATTAATTACTCACTAATCACATCTTAATTATCATCTAATCTCTTTGTTAATGATGTTGATTCTAGCATTTGATCCACCATAGCTCAACACATTGCTGTAATTTTAGCAAGTTTATAGGTACTTTTTTTGGCTATGGCAACTTAATGAAAATGAGTCATGTGCATCTTTATGGCAACTTAGTGGATTGTTCTTCATATTGTGGAAATTCTTTTTGTGGTTGAAAGAAAGGAGCCACATTCCCTCGGTTCTTGATAGAGCAAGAAAATGGCTCTTGCTCAACAACGAGGAGGAGTGTATGTATCCACCACCCATGCACAACCTCTCTCATTGGGAGTTGGATAACTGCTCATGGTGGATAGATATGGTGCTGGGGGCAGGTGGAGTGGATCATGCACCAACCACACACCCTATTTGGGATGTATGTATAGAGGACCATGTGCGTTATGGTGTTGCTTCGACACTATCAGACTCCGGTTGGTTGCTTATTATGGCATCATTGGGAGGTATGTCTACAACTTTTGTTTGGAAATTGAGTGTATTTGATATTGTGTACACATGAATCATCTCTCCTCTCACTTTTCCGTGAGATTCGATTGGGTGGGTGTAGAGGTTATGTGGAGTTTCAGACTTGGTGATGGTACGTCGCGTTGTTGTGCTTCACCAAAGCACATATGGCTACCTTTAGACGGGTGCGTACATATTATGAGTGGTAACCCTTGAGCGGATTATCCGAGCAACACTCAATGGAGTTATACTTGAATGAATGTTTTTTTATGGAATATCTTTTTTTTAAAACCTCAATCGACAGCGCTCATATTAGCACATGTTTTTTTAATTGATTTTATAGTAAACCTCTAGGTATTTTTGCAACTTTGGAAGTTGCTAATTTATTGCACATAATAAAAATCTTACTAGGGATTAAAATAGAGGCAAGCTTATGCAAAGATAAGGTCTTATGGATAATTTTCTTACTTAGATGTCCAAATTGAGTGACATAAAAATAGCCGTATTGGTCTACTTTAACTTGAATCTTGCATGCATGTACCAAGGTACAAAGAGCCAAAGACATATACCCTTGGTTTGAATGCTCTCATGATGCAATTGTGTGTATTATATTTGCACATTCATTGTATTTTCTATAAGCCTCAACATGCCATGTTAAGTGTCGATATCTATTAAACATTTGCCAATAATCCTAAGGCTATTCCAAGAACAAAATTAGGACTAGTGGCATCGTTCACGTTTAAGTAGATATGCCTATTAATACCTCCCCTCAAGCTTGTGAGATTGCCAACAATTATTTTTTTTCAGTCTTTCTAAGTTCTAACTCAATAGAGGGACGGATATATATTTTAACAAATCAAAGATGTAAACTATGAATTCAGAATTTGCAAACTGCAAACTCTAAATTTAGAGTTCACAAACTACAAATTTATCTCTACATTAAGGTATGCGAATTTAGAATTTCCAAACTATAGATTCAAACCTAAAAATTACAACTTGCAATACATTTCCAAAACAACTATGACATGTTCATATTATTAGGTCAAAGAACATTAAAATCACATGATTAGCCATAATCTATCAATCCATAAGAAGTTAAGGTTTGCATAAGAAGGTAATGGCTATCCATCCATAAGAAACCAGGTCTACATGAGATGATAATGAAAACATGAGAAATTAAGTTTTGCATCAATCCATAAAAAGCCAGGACATGCTCTCTAGACCTCATCAGCCAAGTCATCTATGTAGTCTATATGTCCATGATGCCTCTCCACCAACTCATAATCAAATGTGCTATCTCCTGCCATTTGGGTAGCCACATCTTCTGCATAGCAAGGTAAAACACTAAGCCCAATTAGTCAGTATCTAACCATGCTTAAATTATACACATAGATCAAATAAATTACTCACTAATCAAGAGGTGCATCAAAGTCATAGTCTGTCTCCTCATCATCTATCATGAGGACTGCTTGATTCACACTTGAAGGCCCTGCCTCTGTGAAGTTGTCTCTAAGAATGCCTTCCAAGTATCCTGTGCAAATCTCTTTGTCATTGTCCACTACCATGCATGGATGTCCTGAGTGAATTGCTGCTTTCATCCCAGGTGCTGTACCTACACCAAGCTCAAGCACAGAGCCTCCAATCGGACATAACAACTCCATGAACATCAACATCATGGAGCTACTCTTCTCCAACCCACTACGCCACTGTCCACCCTTTCCCTCTTTTATGCACCGTACACTTGAAGGCAAGTAATGAGTAATGAAATAATTGTCCATGCACACCTTAAGGGATTGGGAAACTTTATTTGCCCTATCAAGATAGTGATGTGCCTTCTTGCCAATCCTAGAGAACAATAGGATTTGAAAGGCGGTAATCTACATGAAACATAGATTGAAAAAGTTAATGGAGAAAAATAAAATACGAACAAACAAGAACATGACAATCATGTAAATAGCCAAATGACATACCTTGACACCAAAGCCAACACTATCCACAACATCAATGAAATCTCCCATCTGCAAGATCCATCTACATGTACTAACTATAAGATACCAATAGCTGAATGCAATTCACATAAACAGACATTATCAACTGTGATATATTGCTCACCTACAAGAAACCTCTAGTCTCATTTGTCTTGCCAAACGCTCAACGAATGAAGTGGATACAGGTGAACACATCACTAATGTCCATCCATAATCATCCATCACAGATGAAGCAATAGCAAGTGAGCATGAGATATGCTCCTCATTTAGAATGTTCCATCCAGGGATTCCACCCTTGATTCCACTCACTATAGATCCTGTAGGAAGGTCAATCAAGCAAAAATCCACACTCCATGCAACATTTTTTCCATTGCATGACTTCTTCATGCCACCAAGTTCACGGTAGAAATTTCTTACGATTTGAAAAGCCCCATCGTCCTTGTATTGCTTAACTTCTTTTCCAAGTGATACATAATCATACTCCCAAACTTTGTAGTTTTCTTGTGAGATACGAGTTGCAAATGATGAGAAAGTGGACAAAGGAACACGTATTACACACTTTCTTGCTAAGTAGAGACTCCTCCTTTCGTGGATCATTGTCTACAATAACAAAGGACCCTAAATTAAATTTGTAGGAAGCTTCTAGTAATCACTTTGAAACATGAAAGAAAGAGTTATAAGAAAATAAACCTGTGTTAGAAGTGCCCGTTGGTTTAGGTCTTCCACCTCGTTTGTTATTTGGAGTGACATAACTTGCCTTTTGCTTTTCTACTATTGCTTTTTGCTCCTCTTCAAGCCTTTTCTTTTGTGCCTCATCCATGTTGCCTGACGAACCCGAGTTTAACTTGCACTCACCTTTTAAATGGCGATCATAAGTTTCCTTCTCTTCCTCAATACATGTTCCAGCCTTCATCTCGATCCACCAAGGGCAGTGCTTCCTCTCCCACTCCGTAAGCAATATATGACCATCCTTATGCTTATTCTCTCTAAAAATATGAGAGGTGTACATGCAATAAGTAGCAGGTGCAAGCATAGTCCAAGCCTTGCAAATGGATGGTACCACCTTAAGACTCTTATTTGCAACCAAATAATGGAGATACCTGAATGATTTTTAGGATAATATAAGAGAATGCAAGGTAATACAAAGATATCTTTCCATTGAATTCGAAAGCCAAAACGCACCTATAAACCAATCGTCTGCTGGCATTTGTAAGATCAACTTACTTGGATGGAACAACAGCAACTGTCATCAATGAAGCAAGAGGCTCAAACAAAAAAGGCCTATGTCTCACTATAATGCCATTAAAGTATTCCAGAATAGAAGGACTGTCTGGAAGTGTAGCTGCACCCTCAATGCTTGATGATTTCATCACTTGGTCAAGCAATCGCCCAGCATCTGTCACCACATGGTCCATCCATACTTCTTTTGCAAGCCAAGGTATGAAACCATGGTCAAGCAATCGCCCAGCATCTGTCAACACATGGTCCATCCATACTTCTTTTGCAAGCCAAGGTATGAAACCATGGTCAGTCATAGGCATCCCATAACTCTCCTTTAGATTGTCATCTGCACCAAGAAGAGAAAGAATAGATAGTTGCTTTGCCTTGGAACAGGTTGCAATTGATACTTGGTAAAGATTCTCCAAAGTGATCTTCATTGATGTATCCTCAAATGGTAAATTCCAAAGGATATTAAACCACTCCTTGCCATGGGAAGGATTGACTATTGAAAGCATCTGCCAAATAGTAAAGTTTTAGAAGAGACTTTGATACACACCACAAACCATATATTAAGGTTTTCAAAGTACAAACTAAAAATTTACAAGTTGTAACTATAGATTTATAATTTTCAAATCATATATTATGGTTTATAGATTTATAATTTTCAAATCATATATTATGGTTTATGAGTTGTAAAATTAGAATTTGAAAACTATAAATTCAAATTTGCAAACTATAAATTCAGATATCTGAGATATAAAACGTAGACTTTTGTGGACTACAAATTCAAATTTGTGATCTATAAACACAAAATATTGTAAATTGAAAACTTACCCGTGTAATTTTTCTTCGATATGTTGCTCCCACAGTCTTTTTAATCTCATGAATCTTGGACTCTCTCTCAGCCTTTGGCATGGAAAAATGCAATTTCTTGCATTGAGCCTCAAAATCGGATCTCCATTTCCGCTTTCAACATAAATAGATAATCTCATCATAATGTTATTGGAACACAAAGCAAAGTCACAAAAAAAGAAAATATATAAACTAAAGAACTAATACTTACAGCAAATACCATCCTCCCAAGAATAGTTTGGGTGAGGGGCTACCATACCCTTCGTCCACTTCCAACCTCTTTCTGTCTTGCCAATTCAATAGCTTTTTTCTCCTCCTCACTAAAATCCTGAGTAAAATATTGAGCATCACAAGATACAAGTGTGCTTGTGTGGTACAAATAATCCTTGAGATTAGTAACAACAATTGCATCTTCATTAAGCCTGCAACCATTGACTTAAATGGATCAAAATTGGTTTCATTTACAAGCACTGACCATCTCTTAGCAACAATCCAACCCTCTTGCTCAATATAGTGAACATAAACAACAAGGCTTACAAGTTAAATCTTTGTAGAGCAGCAACAAGCTTAAGCTCATCCTTTGCTTCCGGTTCGATAATTTGAGCTTGCACTCTAATGTGTCTAGACTTGATATTTGTGTAAAGATCTTCTATGCTTTCTATCCAAGATGCCGTACGATGATTTCCTTCCCACACGAAGAACATTTTGTTTGATAGAAAGCTCCATGGTGTGCCAATTATCTCTGATTCAAACTCATCATTAACTAAGCTCCAATTCTTGTCCCAACGATCTCTTGTGACATCATCAACATCCTTGGAAGACCCATCAGGCATTTTGATAGATAGAATAAAAGACCCTTTTGTCGGAATGTATCCCTCTGTTTCAAATGCTCTTTTCAAAATGGTTAAATCATTCCTAATTTGACGCACAACTGGGTTTATAAGACAACGACACAAGGGAATTCGAGGAGGTGAAATTTCTTTAGTTACTATAAGAAGCTCTAAAATATCTGCACCTGATGGTCTCTCAACACACTCTGGAATGATATCCTCCACATCATCTTTAACTCCTGCTTTGTTGGCTCTCTTATCTCTTTAGTTTATGGTTGTAGAGAAGAGAAGAAGATAGAAGAAAATTCAACCATTCATCTCTCTCTCTTGTGTGTGTGTGTGCTTGCTTGTGCTTGCAAGGAACTCAAGATCTCCGTCTCCCTCACATTCTCTTTATCTTCCACCTATCCATGTCTATGCACCAAGTCACCGTGTCTTGGTCTCTAAATCTCTCTTTCCACTCACACTCTCTCATGACTGAAACCATGTTCACTTACATTTTTGACATTAAGCAATACACAGTCATTTCCTTGTAATACTTGTGAACTCCCCTCTTCTCCTTCCCTATTTCTTGTGTTTTATTAAATCTTGCTTATGTGATGGTGGATGCTTTCTTAGATAGGTTCTCTCTTGCATGAGCTTCTCCTCTCTATTCACATCTTATATGTGATTGATCCATAGTGTTGGCAACCTTCTTCTTACCTCCATCAAGGTGATTGAAGCTCTTCCTCCACACCCTATAGCCATGGAAGCATTTTGGTGTGTGACAACAAAGTGAGAACATGACAGGCATACTTCCACACCCATATCGGGAAGTTGCGTTTGTGGCTCTACGATAAAGTTCTAAAGGACACTTCTTTTGACTATTGTGGCTCTATGGTAAGCTATTGTCTTAAACAAGATGTTTTGGTATGCTCAAATTCAAAAAAGCGAAAAAGATGCCCAAAAAGACATCATGATATAGAAGGATACAGTAGACATTAGAAGTGGATGGATTATAATGTGATCAAGTTCAATCTCTCTATGGCTCAGGGGGGTCACTCACAAAAAAATGTGAATATCACGTGCGTTCAACAGAAGCATAATTTTAATTTATGAAACTTATAGAAATATATTTACATAAGGGTATGATTTAAAATTTTTTCAAAAAAATTTACAGATTCATAAAGAAAAGGGGATATTATATAGATTAAAAAATTAACAAATAAGGGATTTAAAATATAGGCCTTGAACGCACGCGATAGGGATATTTTACATATAGTGACCCCCCTGAGCTCTATGGCTAAGTATGCTTGCCATAGATCCGTCCTTACAAGTAGTTGTACTTTAGCTGTACTCTAAGACAACAAATGGGGCTTTTTAATTCAACTAGCGTCTAGGGCAAGCCCTTGGTTAAAATGAAAGCAATGAGAGAGAGAGGGGTGGTGGGGGGGTTAAAGGATTCAAAAGATGGAATCAAGATTGAGCAAGAATTTGGCCTCTCCATGTAGGAAGAGACTAGTGTGGAAGGCTAGTCTCTTCCTAGATGGAATCAAGATTGAACAAGAATTTGGCCTCTCCATGTAGGAAGAGACTAGTGTGGAAGGCTACCCCAATGCCTATGTGTGTTTGTGTTACAAGTTCCCAACTACAGAACGAATTTAGAGGTGGACAAAGGTGAATCTATTCTCTCCTATGCCATGTGCAAAAGCGCCTTGGAGTGTTTTCCACCTCTTGATCTAAAAGTGTCGCTTGACTTATCCGTCCGATCAGAATACACAAAAGAAGTCGTGAATTGGAAGGAAAAAAACGAGGAAAACCAAACGGTCCGCGAATGTCAGGCACGTTGCAGTAATGGCCGCGGTTCACCGTCAACCAGCTGGGCCATACAGCATTTGGTGAGTGTTCATGCGACGTGTGTTTCCGGCGATCATGCGCAGCAATTGTGTCTATGATGCTTTCGCACGCTCTCTCTCTCTCTCTCTCTCTCTCTCTCTCTCTAGACTCGCACTGTTAGAGCCTGTTCTCACCAGCTCAGTGTATCGAACCTCTTCCAGGCTGTACCCGGTAATTTGGGCAAGCTCCCCGTGGTGATATGATCCAGTTTCTTATCTACGGAAGGTTGATAATTTTGTTTATAATGAGCCCTTAATACTTGCTTACAGTGTATGAAAGGGAAGCCTTGGCGGACCCGGACAACACTTGGTGGCAGTGGGAATGCCATGTGACCCATTTGTTGATGTTCCTCCACCTGGGCCCATCTTGTCGAGCGTGTGAATGGGCACTTATTCTTTCAGTTTACAATATTACAAGGAAAAGGATATTTTGAGGAGATCTTAAAATATCTTCTTCTTCTTTTAAGGGCGGCTTTTATATCAAGAACAAAAGAAAAGGGAGAAAAAGAGAGAAAAAAAAGGGAGAAGAGATACTGAGGCTTCTCTATACATCTTATCAGGCTAACACGCTCCTCCACGTGGTGACTTTTTTTCCACTTTACTCGGGTGTGTGTGTGTGTATGTGTGTGTGTATGTGTGTGTGTGTGTGTGTGTGAGAGAGAGAGAGAGGGAGAGGGAGAGAGAGAGAGAGAGAGAGAGAGAGAGAGTACATACATACATTCATTTTATGAATGGTGGCATGCAATAACTTTGTGTGTGTGTGTGTGTGTGAGAGAGAGAGAGAGAGAGAGAGAGAGAGAGAGAGAGAGAGAGTACATAAATACATTCATTATGAATGGTGGCATGCAATAACTTTGTGTGTGTGTGTGTGTGTGTGTGTATGTGTGTGTGTGTGTGTGTGTGTGTGAGAGAGAGAGAGAGAGAGAGAGAGAGAGAGAGAGATATTGATTTCACTTTGTGAGCGTGGGTGAGTGCCCGGTGAGTGTGGGTGTGTGTTTGTGTGTGTGTGTGTGTGTGTGTGTGTGTGAGAGAGAGAGAGAGAGAGAGAGAGAGAGAGAGAGTACATACATACATTCATTATGAATGGTGGCATGCAGTAACTTTTTGTGTGTGTGTGTGTGTGTGTGTGTGTGTGTGTGAGGGAGAGAGAGAGAGAGAGATTGATTTCACTTTGTGAGCGTGGGTGAGTGCCTGGTGAGTGTGGGTGTGTGTGTGTGTGTGTGTGAGAGAGAGAGAGAGAGAGAGAGAGTATATACATTCATTCATTATGAATGGTGGCATGCAGTAACTTTTTGTCAACCATGACGTATCTTTCTTTGATGAAGCCTCTTTTGTTTTGGTCAAATCCACATCTTTATGTGTTTTTCATCTCTCTTACAGATGAGTTTGATCACTCCTTCATTTTTGTTATATGAAGGGCCTCATATTTTTTTGGCTTCTTTCCAAACTTCTAGGAGTAGGGAGAGAAGAAACTCCTTAAACGCTTTGAAGAATTTAGCTGGGAGGCCATTCAGCCCAAGGCTTTTGCCATCCTTGAGGGAGGCAATGAGTCAGCCAATTCTTCCATAGAGATGTCCACCTCTAGCTGCTTCTTAGTCGACATTTTATGATCTTCGCACATACTTCTCTTCCCTCCTCACTCCAGCTAGATTGGAAGCTAAAAATCTCTATAAAATGATTTTCCACCATGGCGAGGTTTTCTTCTATGGATTCAATTTTGTTTCCATGGTTGTCCCTCAGCATGGGTATGCAGTCCCTCTCACCTTTTTTCCTCCTTAGGATGGCAAACGTCTCCTTAGAGGGCTTGTCTATTTTACCAGCCCACCAGTCCCTTAGAAACAATCATAGATGTTGGCATTCTAATATCCTCCTCTCTTAAAACTCTCTTTCATGTAAATGTATTCATCTTGTACATGAGTGTGTCCCTTGTTAACCTCTTCCTCTTTCTCTTGAGCAATCATTTAAACGTATTTCAATTCTCCCTGGGTTGCCCTAATTTTAATGACTTCTCTTTTAACATCACTTAGGAATTTCTTGGAATCTTTGATAGCATCCGTTGACTGGATCTTTACTCTCATTAAAGTGTCCCTCCCAAATCCTCTTGATCCCTTCCCCAACCAATAGGAGGGAGAACAATTTACAATCTATGATGATGAACCAACCAGATCAAATCTTTGGCTAGCTTTCTCTAACTAGAACAGGACATGCTTATGGTCGGAGAGGGCTATACTTGATAGGATCGTGACCTTGGCATTGAGAAAAGAATTGATTAGGATGTTAGACATATATTATATATTGAGCCTAGCCTTCCATAGTTTGAGTAGTAGCCAACATCCCATTGAGTCCTAACCAAGCTAGTGAAAGCTCGAGGTGTTGTCCTTTTAGTCTACCATTTAGTCTAGGTAAATTCTCTGTTAAAAGGCCATGTCTGTTGGAGCCTAGAATCCTTTGCATTCCAACCACCTCTTTTTATCCTAGACTCTAATGACAGAGCCAATGAGTTAGAATCTATTAGTGCTATTCTCCACCATGTTAAAATCACCCATGAGGATGATGAAAGAGCCCAATGCATATTCTAAGACTAGAGCCCACTATTCCTCTCCTATGTTGATGTGTGTTGCTACCCACCCATGTTCTAGTTCCTTTGGGATTGGTGAGATACAATTAGACCAATTTTTGTGGACTTCAATAGCCATTCCCCTCACCCTTGAGTATGATCGTTGGTGGATGTTATGAGACTGACAAGAAACACTAAAAGGTAAGACTAGAAAAGATTATTTATATGTAAAAAGTTTGCATATAAATAAGCTTTAGGGGATTTCAAATAGAAAATACCTAAAGCAATGGTTAATAGACATTAAGGTTAAAGTAAAAGGGATTTCAAATAGAAAATACCTAAAGCAATGGTTAATAGACATTAAGGTTAAAGTAAAAGGGGTGCATATGGTGCACAAGGGAAGCCCAAAGCCACAGAAGTAGGCACCCCCCTCTAGGGGGAGTTGAGGAGACATTGGAGAGTGAAAAGGCCATGCCTAGCCAATGAAAGATCAAGGGGCTGAAGTTGGAAGGTTATGCATCACTTAGGCCTATATAACCATGTTTTTAAAGTCCATTTGTGATATGGTTGGGTGGAGAATCAAAGTTATAGCCTTACAAGTCCTCAAGCTTATCATGCAAGGAGCATTACATTGGTATCAGAGCCAAGTTCTATCTCTTCCATGTTTCCATTGAGCTACTCATTTGCTAACTCTAATCTCTACTCCTTAATCTCTTCTCTATTCATTTCTATAAGCTAATCCTTATACTTCTCAAATCGTCTCCATACAAATACCTATTGCTTAATAGATTGGCCATACCTCTTGCCTAATATATTGAGCATACCTCTTGCCTAATAAATTGGGCATACTTTGGAGATTCTACATGAAGTTAGTGGAGTACATGACAATGTTCAAGAATCATTGAAGAAAATATTAACAAGGAGGAATCAACAAAATTGTTCTTCACATCATTAGAGACAATTTGTAATTACAAAAATGGAAAGTTTCTTATCAAGCAAAAAAGATGCAACACAACGACCATACTTGGTTGGGTAATTATGAATTGTCTCTAATGATGTGAAGAACAATTTTGTTGATTCCTCCTTGTTGATATTTGCTTCAATAATTCTTCAACATTGTCATGTACTCCACTTACTTTATGTAAAATCTCCAAATTATGCCCAATATATTAGGTAAGAGGTATGCTCAATATGTTAGGCAAGAGGTATGGCCAATCTATTAAAAGCAATAGGTATTTGTATTGAGAAGTAGAAGGATTAGCTTATGGAAATGAATAGAGAAGAGATTAAGAAGTAGAGATTAGAGTTAGCAAATGAGTAGCTCAATAGAAACATGGAAGAGATAGAACTTAGCTTGGATACCAATGTAATGCTCCTTGCATCATAAGCTTGAGGACTTGTAAGACTACAACTTTTATTCTCCACCTAATGTCCTCTTTCCACAAGGAAGAGGACAACTTTTACAAAAACAAATGAAATAGATATGCAAGATTTAAATCTTAATGAGTATGAGGATATAGAAATGAAAGAAAAAATCTCTAATATAGAGAATAAACTTAAGAAAATGATGGGTCTTCTTAGCTCCTTTTGATTTGGGAGAGGAAGGATTGGGCGTAAAAGAAATATCTAAAAGTAACATTGATGGAGGGAAGGTAATAAAATCTAGAAAAAGGATTGAATGAAACCGTAATTGAAGAGGGTCCCAAAACTAGAGATCGGGGTATGGTATTCAAAGATTTAAAGGAACCTACTTTTAGTGGAGAAGAGAGAAGGAGAGAAAAAAAGATGCAGTTGATATTTTTCTACAAAAATGGCAAGATTTGCATCTTTTAAGAAATGTGCCTGGTCATAATCGCCCCATTGAAGCTAGCATATCCTTTTACAAGGCAAAGCTCATAAGTGGTGAATGAGTTTAGCGGAAGGTAGGCAAGCATCCAATTCTTGGGATTCATTCAAGGAATTGTTCTTAAAAGAATATCTTCCTAAAAATGAAGAAGATCGAAATTGGGAGGAGTGGGATAATTGTTCTCTGGAGGGGAATAAAAGAATTTAAATCTCATTCAATATATAGCTTGCTGTAGAGAAATTGTCTTAAAACTTAAGGGCATAGACAATTTTAAAACTTAAGGGCATAGACAATTTTAAAAAAGTAAGAGGCTTCATTAGAGGCCTGAAAAGGAAGTACAAGAAGAAAGTTTGCTCCAAAGAGCCAAAAAACTTAGATGAGGCTATAAGACTCTATAAAATTTTTGACGATACCATGGGTAATGGTAATCGTAAAGAAAATGATAAGAATTTTTCATATAAGTCTCATGGATAAAATTTTGGCTCTCAAAAAAGAAAGGGTTTTTTCTTTAAAAGAGATGAACCTTCAAAAAAGCAAAAATCCAATCTTAGTAAGTTTCTAAGTTTCTAAAAAAGTAAGATTTTGAGAGAGTGATAAAGAAAAACTTTGTTTCTCTTATTTTGAGTCAGCACATGATAAAAAGCATTGTCCTAAGTCCCAGGGACAAGAACTTACTGGGAATGGTAATGATAAACCTAAAGGAAAATGCACACTATTCAAGTGTTAACACTTAAGGGTTCTTGTAAATATAAATTGGTTGAGGTTTGTCATTTTGATGAAAAGCATTGTTGTATGGTGGCAAAATCTATGTGGGAGCCATCATTTGGACCACATGATTTGGTTCAAGTGCATGGAAATATTAAAGATAAAAAAGCTAGAATCCTCATAGATGATATGGCCACACATAACTTTTTAAATTACACCTTGGTTAAGAAACTTAAGTTGCCTCAAGCCCCAAGTTCTCATAAGTATATAGTATCATTAGTTAATGGCTATGATAAAATTGAGTGGGATACGGTGGTAAACCAAGTTGGGATAAAAATTCAAGAGTATGAAGTACTTTTGGATTTTCAACTGATGCGTCTATCGACCACAAATGTAATTCTTGGGAGAGAATGGCTATTTTCATTGAGGGAAACACTTTCGAGAAGCTATTTGCATAATACACTAACATTTGAGCATAAAGGAAAATTTATTACATTGTAAGGAGAGCACAATGTATCATCTTCTCCTTTGATATGTCATATTGAGCTCCAAAAGCTTTATCAAGAGAATGGAATAGGACAAATGTTTTTATTTATGCAATGTCTCAGTTTAAAAACCATTGTGAAAAGCTTGATTCAAGTATTTGTGAAGTAGTTAATTCTTCTTTGAATAATTTATTAGAAGAATTTAAAGATGTTTTTCTAGAAACATTGCCAAAAGGTCTACCTCTCTGGATAGAGCGATAAATTATCCCATAGAAGTTTTAAAGGATTCAAAGATAATTAGTAAGCCACCTTATTGAGTAAGTTTGACTGAAACATAAGAAATTGAAAAACAATTGGCTGAATATTTAGAACAAGCCTTTATTAGGCCAAGTAAGTCTCCATGGGCTTCACCAATATTATTGGTGAAGAAAAAAGATGGATCTATGTGCTTGTGCATAGATTATTGTGGATTAAATACAATCACAATAACAATAAAAAATATATTATCATGGATTAAATACAATCACAATCACAATAAAAAAATATATTTCCTACCCCACGGTAGATGAGTTGTTTGATAAACTCAAAGGTGCTAAGTATTTTAGTAAGATAGATTTAAGGTCTAGATATCATCAAGTAAGATAGATTTAAGGTCTAGATATCATCAAGTAAGAATTAGAATTGAAGATGTGCCCAAAACAGCATTTAGGATTGAAGATGTGCCAAAAACAACATTTAGGACATCGTTTGGGCACTATGAGTTTTTAGTTATGCCTTTTGATCTAACTAATGCTCCCGTTACTTTTATGAACATAATGAACACTATACTTCATCATTTTGGTCTAACTAATGCTCCCGCTACTTTTATGACCATGATGAACACTATACTTCACCCTTATTTAGGGAAGTTTGTGGTGGTTTTTATTGATGATATATTAATCTTTAGTTAAAATGAATAAGAACATATTGAGCACCTTAGAAAAGTATTTCAATTATTGAGGAAAAACAAATTATTTGCTAAAAAATCAATGTGATTTCTTCAAAAAAGAAGTGCAATATCTTGGACACATAGTGTCTGAGGAAGGGATTTGTATGGATCTTGATAAAGTTAAAGCTATAGTGAGATGGAAGGCCCCATCTAATATAGATGAGGTACAAACCTGTTTAGGACTTGTTGGGTTTTATCGAAAGTTTATAAGGAATTATGCTAAGATAGCTGCTCCAATGATGAACCAGCTTAAAGGAAAAGGAAAACAATTTAGTTGGACTCATAATCAACAAACTAGTTTTGAAAAATTAAAAGTTGCAATAGCTACTGCTCCTATTTTGCAAATAGTGGATCCAAATGAACCATTTATATTGGAAATGGATCCTAGTAATTTTGTTGTAGGAGAAGTATTATTGCAGAATTGAAGGCCATTTGCATTTGAAGGTAAAAAGTCGGACAAAGCTCAAAGTAACTATTCAACTTATGAGAAAGAACTATTTGCAATTGTACATGCTCTTAAAAAGTGGTGTCATTATTTGTCTGGTGCCAATTTTAAAGTATTATCTGACCATGAAAGTCTTAAATGGTTAAGTACTCAAAAGGAGTCAAAAGGTAGGAAGGCTAGATGGGTTGAAATCCTACAAGAGTTTGACTTTCAAATCAGATATAGAAAAGGAAAATTTAATGTCGTGGTGGTGGCAGATGCTCTAAGTCGAGCACCCATGATAAATGAGTTGAGTTTTACTGAACTAGAAAGTGAGTTGTTGGCTCACTTAAAAGGAAAATGTGCTAATGACCCTAGCTATCAAGTAGTTTGGAATTACTTGATTAAAAAAGAAGTGTTTAAAAAGTTAGACACCAAACATATATGAGTACATCTGAACATCCACAAAGCGATGGACAGACACAAAATGTTAATCAAGTCCTAGAAGATATGCTTCGAGCATATGTTAATCATAAGCAAAATAACTGGGATGAGTATCTTCCATTATTAGAATTTGCTTATAATAGTGCTAAACATTCTACTACTGGTTTTAATCCAGTCATGCTAATGTATGGATTTCATCCTAGAGCACCCATAACTGTTGGGTTACAAAATGAAAAATTGCAGAGTGTAAAAGACTTTCTCAAAGATATGCAAGACATGTTAAAAGTTGCAAGAAGAAATGTTAAAAGAGTACATGATCGTTCTATTAGTTATGAGAAAGGTAAAAGAAGACCAATTAATTTTGAGGAAGGTGATTTAAGACCATATTAAGAAGTTTGGAAAAATCCCATTACTTTGGGAATTTTCTTTTCAATCTACTTTTTGGTGTATCTTTGCATACTAATTCCAAAGTTATCGGAGAATGTGGATTTAGAACCTACACTTCAAGATCTTTCCAATGACATGTCACATGAGGGGGTTTTGACAAAATCTTAAAAGGATTTACCATGCCCCCATTTTTTGATCTTACAAAATGGGAATTGGGATTTTCCCAAACTCCCTAATATGGTCTTATTTAGTCTATGTAAAAGTTTCTGAAAAGTCGAAAACTTTAAAAAGTGGAAAAGTTCCAAAGTTAAGTCCAAGGTATTGTGGTCCTTATGCAATACTTAAAAAAATTGGAAGTGTAGCTTACAAGGTAGCTTCACCTGAAGGATCCAGAGTGCATCTTGTGTTTCATGCTAGTAGACTGAAACGCAAGATGGGAAACAATGATAACATCATTGAAAAAGAAGCAATAGTTGATTTCATAGAACCAGCTACTCTTTCACATGAGCCTAAAAAGTTTCTCGAATATTGAGAAAAGAAAACTAGGCATTCTGTGTTTAAAGAATGTTTAGTAAAGTGGAAAGATAGAATAGAAAAAGGATCAACTTGGGAAAGAGTGGCTATAGTAAAGAAAAGGTCTCTTGAGTCTGTTTTCGAGGACAAAAACTTTTCTTTCAAGGGGGAGGAAATGTTATGAGACTGACATGAAACACTAAAAGGTAAGACCAGAAAAGATTATTTATATGTAAAAGGTTTGCATATAAATAAGATTTAAGGGATTTCAAATGGGAAATACCTAAAGCAATGGTTAATAGGCATTAAGGTTAAAGTAAAAGGGATGTAGATGGTGCACAAGGGAATCCCAAAGGCCACAGAGTAGGCACCTTCTTCTAGGGGGAGTTGAGGAGGCATTGGAGAGTGAAAAGGCCATGTGTAGCCAATGAAAGGTCAAGGGGCTGAAGTTGGAAGGTCATGCATCACTTAGGCCTATATAACTGGTGGCTGGTCTTTGAGTAGCACCACCTCCCCATCCCTAAGCATGTTTGAAAAACTAGAAAGCACCATCGCCAGTATATCCACCACTTCAAGGTCGAGGGTATCCTAGTCTTTTTCCTATCTTGCCATTTTCTTGGGTGGAGTACTGTTGGCTCCATGAGAGGGGCGCTTTATTGGCACCTACTCCTTCTTCTCCTTCTTCTCTACTGCCCGGGTAGGAGGCTTTCCCGTCATCTACAACATCCTACTTGGAGCCCATGAGGAAGGGTGAGTGGTCCTACGAGATCCCCCATGGATGGCAATAGACGGTTCATATAGGAAGGAATCCCCCATGGATATGCGGTGAGCAGATGTTTCATGTAGGGAGGAGACTAGATAGGGGAAAATCGGATCCCCCCCATGAAAAGGGAGGTGACCGCCACCGCATGCCATGCATGCGAGTCATACTGATTAGATGTGTCTCTTCATATTTTGCTATCGAGTGCATCTCTTGCAGATCTCGCCACATCATGTGGTGAACACACTGTCATTTGCACTACGGTCTAACACTTGCCCTCTCATTGGGGGCAGTGCTCGAAGAAAACTCAAGTTTAGTGTAATATCACCTTCAAATTTTAAAAAATACCTACAAATTATAGCTTGAAGGTGCCAATAATTGCAAAATTTGAGGGGATATAGTACAAATACCTTCAAAAATGTTAAAAAAAACTCTTCATTGATAATTTCTTAATTTTATATATGAGAGTTTTCCAATTTTTGAGAAAATAGTTTTTTTCGAGCATTGATTGGGGGCACATAGGCAAGGTCTCCTCCTTGCCCGATTAGCCTCTTGGTGATTGGAATTTACCCTATCACAGCTATGGGTTGTTGTGTCAGGTACTTTTGAAAAAATTAGATGGAAGAGCCAATGATATCCTGGCCAGGTGTGTAGGAGTAATCAGAAAGCGAACTAGCCATTATGAGACCTTAAAATATCACTAAAGTATACTTTTGTCATTGTGTTCATCTTTGTGCACATGGCAACTCTAGTTATCTCAAAGAGTACATGGCACATCTTCGTTTTTGTGCACATGGCAACTCTAGTTACCTCAAAGAGTACAATGTCACATTAGTCAGTGTATCCACACAATGGATTAAGCATTCACCAAAAAATATTTTTTGAGTGACATCACTCTAAACCGACTTGAGGCCCTATATTTAAGATCTTGAACCTTAGTATAAAAATTTTACACATATCATATATAAAAACCAAAGCATACAAGTCCCATTATTAGGCCGGGCTATACTTAGGTCTTAGACCTCACTATTAAAAAATTACAAACATTATATATAAAATCCAAAAATATTTTTAGACCTCTCAACTTTTGGGTCAAAACATTTTAAGCTTCTCTCCTATACCTTGTGTATGGTGTTTTTTTTTCTTCGTTTCACTCAAACACATATACACAAAAGAAGCATTGTGTAATTTAAAATGATTAACTCAATCAAGGGATGATATTGATTAACATTTGGAAAGGATTATGTGAGACTTCTTCTTATTTAACAATTGGAGCATATGCCTTGTTCTTTACTATTAGTCTCAAACTAACACATGCAATAACATACTTGTTCAATTTTTTTAATGATATTATCTATGCATCAACCTAGTTAAACAAATTGATTAACAAAAGACATGCATTTATAAATATAATTCAAGTGATTTCATTGACTAGCCTAGCCAAGTGATATAATTTCATCTCTTTATTAGTGCTCTACATTTAAATGTAGTTGAGAGACCACATGTAGAGCTTTCCAAGCGATCTAGGAGTCCCTATGCATTCTAGACTCTAGTTCTTGCTTAGTTACTTGCTCCTATGCATTCTAGACTCTAGTTCTTGCTTAGTTACTTGCTCCTATGCATTCTAGACTCTAGTTCTTGCTCCTACCTGAAAGGTACTTTTTTCCATTTTTGAACTGGTGACATTAAAGCACCCAACACCTACTTTTTGAATTGGTGGCATTAAAGCACCCAACATCTACTTTTGCTATTAGTTAGTTAGTTCATGAAAAGGGAATGAAAAAAGTACTAAGGTTTTCACTAAAAGAACCGTTAGCAGAAGAAAGGTTTCATACAAAGATTTTACAGATTTTTTTTTTCATGATTTTGATGTAATCTAGCTCTTTATTTTTTACATGTGCTTGCACGTGGAGGTGTATGGGACTTGGAACTTGTGCACTGCTTGTATCTCGCATGTATCTTGCCTACATCATCATCTCTCTCGTGTATCTCGCCTATTGCCCCTGTCCCCCATCTCTTAGACTAGGCTGTGGAGACTCCTTAGACTAGGCTGCTGGCAAAAGTCATAGAAAATCAACCTCTCTTTGAGATACCGGGTTTTAATTGAGGATTTTTTTTTTGACAAGAGTGGGACCTGAGTGGGCATTGAATTGTGGCATGCAAGTGTTTTTTTTAATAGTTATAACAGCGGAATATATTAAAGAAAAATGAGGTTACAAGAGCCCATGTGGAAGGTCCATGGGGAGACACTAAGACCAGATGAACCCTTCAGAAAGAAAGGGTAAAACTCTAAAACAGAACAGGAACTGTGCTACATCATATCCTAAACAGTTCGGCCAGCAGCAGTAAATGTAAAAAGGAGTACAACAGTTCAAAGATAGTAAAAAGGAGTACAACAGTTCGGCCAGCAGCAGCAGTAAAGGTAAAAAGGAGTACAACAGTTCAAAGACAAATCCTGATGACCAGCCCCTCTTCAATTCCGGGAGGGAGGATAGTTAAACATAGTGTGCAGGAGATTGAGGTCATGACTGCAGCATACCAACTCTGATGACCCAGTTTGACATACAAGACCTGACGCAAAGACTGAGGAGTGACCAACCAGCCCCATTTGGAGCTAGCCTGACTTCTATTCCAGGTGAGAGACTGGAAAAAAACATGAGCAGAAGCTTGGGACCATGGGGGCTTAAGGAACCCCACATAAGCTTCCTGAATCCTGGACAAAGTACTCGGAATTCTGAAGCCGTCTTTGACATTCCAGATGAAGCTCTTGTATCATAGTTTCCTTTGTTTGGCCATGCGAGGAGACATGGAATCTCTTCCATTTCCTCCAAGGTAGGTCTTGCCACCGGTCCACCTCCATGGGAACACCACTCGGCTGAAGCTGATGGATTAGCTTGAGTACACTGTCAAAAAAAAGATAAAAGTGGTGATTAGTTTTACTTTCATATAGAGCTTCATTACGTTGTTTCCATACATGCCAAAGAAACAGAATTCTGACGGACTGCCACGTTAAAGGGTCCAGTGAGTGGCATTCTCCTAGGAGGACTTCTTTCCAGCTCAAAGGGATTTTCCTAATTTTTTTAAAAGCCTTGTTCAAAACATCCAGGAATTGTTTAGTGTCTGGGCAAGAGAAGAAGAGATGGGGGACAGTTTCAAGCTTGGAATTACAGCGGGGACAAAGGCCGTTACCATGCCCAAACTTCAGGGCCTTTTCAAGGGTCCATGTCACTTTGTGAATGACAAGCCAGGCCAAAATGGCGTGTTTTCTTTCATGAGCGAAGGCCCAAATGAGCTTAAATCGGAAGGCCCATTGATGTTTGTTCCACGCCAAAGACCATCTCTTATTGAGCTTGAGAATCAGATTTCTAGCTTGAAGAGTGCTTGGTAACTTGCCCAAATTACTGGAGTCGCCCCACCGGATGGCTTTAGAAAAGTTTATACAGTCACAAATCAGCCCCGTGGGAATGGGAACCTTAAGAGCATTACACCTCTGAATGACCAACTCAACTCCGCCACGGGACAAGATGAATTTACTGCAGATTTGATCCCTGTTTAACATGCCAGTTGAGTCACATAAGTCACCCCAAACCTTAATACCAGCTTTGAAACATGAAAGACTGGTTTGGACCTGTTCCTTGGAGATCGGAGACACGAGATGACCAAACCACACAGAGTCAGCTGCATATGCATATCTACCTCTCTTGGTAAAGGTTTGGAAACAGAAGAGCCTTTTGTATTTCATCCACGACTCCCACATCCTACAGCACAGTTTACTGCCTATAGGGGAGAGGTCGGCCTTTGAGAACAAAACTTCATTGAGAGAGAAACCCTTCCAAGATCTTTTACCTTTGAGCCAAAATTTGTCAATATCCCTTTTGAGTAAGTCAGCCCAGACATCGTTAGACAAGATGGCTCTATGAACCCATTTAGCAGCAAGCTTCTCAGCAAGCAAACCAATGTTGATGATGCCGAGACCCCCTTGATCTTTTTCCAAGCAGCATGTCTGAAAAGCTACTTTGCTGATCCTCTTACTCCCCAGAGATCCCCCCCACAGATAGTTCCCCATGATCGAGTTAAGGGATTGGAGTTGGGTCTCAGAGGGTCTCCAATAGGCCAGGAAGTAAACAACCGAGGGGATAATGAAGTGATTGAGGACAAACTCTCTTGAAGCAACCCCTGTGTTGATGTGACTCCATTTCTTGACCTGATTCTTGAGTTTATCAAGTACATAGTCCCACCTTTGTTTGGAAGAGATGTTAAAGCCCATGGGGATTCCAAGAAGCCTGAACACAACACCATCTTGGATATTCTTACAACCAGCGGACAGGATCGAGGGGGGGGGCACCCCTTCAAAGACTCTGAAGCTGGTCTTGGAGTGGTTAACCTGAGAGCCACTGGCCAGGCAGAAGGTCTCGAGGCAAGACATAAAGTGGGCAGCAGTCTGCACATCGTTCCGGAGCAACACATTCGTGTCATCAGCAAAAAGCTGAAGACATAAAGGATCGGACCTGTTGGGGATCTCAATACCCTTGATATTATTATCAGTAATATCCTTGTTAACAAGCCATCCCAGAGCATCCGCAACAATAGCAAAAAGAAGAGGGCACAGGGAACAACCTTGTCTTATAGATTTCCTCAGAGGAAAAGCACCAGTGAGAGATCCATTGACGGCCACCTTGGAAGAAGCATTTCCAAGCAAGGTTTGGACATACTTTATGAATTTCCTATTGAGCCCAATATCTTGCAGGGATTGGAAAAGGAAAGACCAGTCTATTCTATCATAGGCTTTATCAAAGTCTATTTTGAGGAAGATGTAGTTCTGACCGGAGTTCTCAGCATGCTCCATACCCTCCCAAAGACTAATGATAGCATCAAGAATATACCTTCCCTTTATAAAGCCCTTTTGCTCCTCGAGGATCCACTCGTCCATATAGGGGCTGATTCTGTTAGTCAGAATATGAGCAAAGACTTTGTAAAGGGACGAGAGACATGTTATGGGTCTCCAATTACCAAGATCTTCTTTCTCATCCTTTTTGTGAATCAGCTTGATAACTCCCATATTTGTCCTTTCAGCTAATCCTCCTTTTCTCATGGCTTCCCTCCAGATGTCAAGGATGTGAGGTGACAGATCATCTCTGAAAACAAGAAAGAATTCGTTGGGAATCCCATCTTCCCCCGGAGATTTGCCTTTTTTGAGATGAGAGATAGCCTCCTTGACCTCCTTTTCAGAGAAGGGGGAGTCAAGCTTAACGGCCAAAGCGGGGTTAACAACCTTCTTCTAATGCTGGCAATTTTGGCCCTAGCAGCAGAAACTTCGTGAGAGGGAGGGAGGGCTATGGAGAACAAGTTAGAAAAGTGCATGTTAACCCATGGCGGACATTGCGACGTACTATATTTTACGTCATTAATTTAAATATTCTGAGTCATGGGCCGGGCTTGTCGGCACCATATGTTAAGGATGAAGGGATTGGGTGATCGCCGATGAGAGGCGCACCTTGGATATCAGTAGGATAAGGGTTAGGGTCGGCCGGCCATGTATGGGCGCCCAAGTGTGAACGGCCAAGTCACCTATATGAGTCAAATGTAACCCTAAAATCCTCATTCTCATGTGTTGTGAATAGAAGAGTGCTCTTGCCTTATCTCCTTGTTTTCCTTCTCCTGCGTGTGTGAGAGAGAGAGAGAGAGAGAGTGAGAGAGCGATCGAGCGCACTGTGTAGCGGCACGGCGAGGCGGCGGAGAGGCGGTAGAGCGGCAACGGCGGCTCCTCCTTCACGGCTGCGACGCGGGAATCCTTCGAGGCAGCAGTTAAGCGGTGAGTGACACACCCTTTGGCATTCTGTTTGAGCTTCCTTCCCTGGTTGTATGCTTGTAGCCATTCGTGGCTCGCATACGGTGTCTGGCAAGTCCCCAGCTACGACCTGTGCGGCAAAAGCGCACATTTTTGGCGCCGCTGCCGGGGAGTTGCCCTGCACCAAGCTCCAGTTTGCAGCTCGGCTGCTGCGTGAAGTTTAATCTACACTATAGGAAAGGCGTCTGTGTTGCTGTTGAGGTGTTTCTGTGGTTTTCAATCTCTGTTTCTGCAATTTGTCTTCTGTATTCCTGTTTCTTTTGTTATATTTTCGCTCCGCGTGTGGGCGTACGTTCTGTTATCTGGTTTCTGCGTGTGAGAGGGATTTCTGAATCCCCAGATCTGTGCTGTGTGTGCGAACTGCGCCGCGGCCAAGGTTGAACCGTAAGGAAACCCTAGAAAACTTATCCCACAAAAAAAACAGAAAATAAAAAATAAGAAAATTATAAAAAAGAAAAAAGAAAAAAATAAATTTTATTTTCAAAGAAAGAACCAAACGTGTGGAGAGGAAAGCTTTTCTAATTGGAGAAAAATTTTTTGAAAAGAAAGAACCCCAATCGACCCACGACCACGACCCCGGCCTCGGTCTCGGTCTCGGTCTTTTGATATATATATATAGGAGAGTGAGCCTCCATAGCTTTCTCTCAAGTGAGAGCTTATGGGAAGTCGTGCCCTATATGTAGCCCACTCCCCAAGGAGTAAAGTGAGCATGTGGGATAAAGCCCTCACCCTTTCCTCCACAAGCAAATAGGCTTTTGCCCCTTTCCCCCAAAGGAAACGGACTGTTTTGAGGACTACAAGAGCTCTGGATAGGCAAACACGGTGCTGTAAAGCACACTAGGACCCTTTAAACGATACGCTCGTTTCGAGCTATCACACGCCCTAGTCCAAGTTCGACCGTAAGTAAGGGGGTCAAAAACGGGTTAAAAACAACACAAAAACAAGTAAAAACGGGGTGCGAAACACCTAAGAAACCACTTGTGTGAGTTTCAAGGGTAGTTACCAACGCACGTAGGGTACCCACGTCACATGCATCTACGCTCTGGTCGGGTGCTAGAGCCTGAACCACTAGAAAGCGTTTCAGTCTACGCAGGCTCACACCATCCCTCCACGTTGGCATCTTGGCCTTCGGCTGGAACCCAAGGGAGTGCAACCCAAGATCCACGAATAGTGGATAGTGACTCGTCCTCTGACTCAGAAGCCATGGAAGGACACCCTACCAAGAACCCTGAGGAGACAAGCCAAAACATGCCAGTGTGGGCCCCACAACCCGGATCTAGCATGTTTAGTCGTCTAATAGAGACCTTTAGTAGAGCTACACGCTCTGAACATGCGACAAGCGAAGTAAATGAGGAAGGAGGGGTAGTAGATTCGCCATTCACATCTTATGTAGACCCTACCCTCCCAAAGAGTGTCCATGTGGATATTCTACCCACTTCGTTTAATGAGGGCCCTACTGAGCTACCACATTCCGATGCTCTTCCTAAAGTAGAGGTCCCTAGAAGCCAATCCATAAGAAGTGACATTGCGTCCACTTCAAGAGAACCGTTTGGCACACCAAGTCTAGATGGGACATTTCTCAATGAAAATTGGGAATATGATCTACACACAGAGACTCTAACGGACCTATACACGGGTTACACATACCATGTAGGTTGGTTAGAAGTCCTACGATCTACATCTAGCGCCACTAATCTAGAGGAGCAACAACACATGATATGTGAGGTGATTCATAGAATTATCCAAATTGAGAGGAAAAATAGGGGAGTGAACCTAGTTTCCACTGGCCCTATGAGATTTTTGGATACGGGCAAGGCCAAACAACCAACCCTATCACAATTGGAGACTCCCTCCGTGAGTCCCATAGACCCTTCATATGTTGTTTCGCCTGGAGTCTCAATGCAGGTTGAGCCCACGAGTAGTAACTTTAGCTTTCCAACCTTGGCTCAACTTTCCATTAGGGAATCCGCAATGCCTACCCCAATGATGAGCATGACAGAAAGTGCACCTGTTACCACTGTAGTTAGTACGACACCACTACCTAGTGGAACAGTACCTACAACAGTGCATGGTAGTGCCTATCGGCCTTATGTACCTATTGCTACTCATGCCCATGTAGCTCCTACGCCTCCTAGTATGCCAATGGCGTATGCTCCACGACCGCCTTATCACCACCCTTATCCAAGAGGAGCTAGGCCTAGCCACATATCATATCCTACGTCATTTGCCAACCTACTCAGACCAACGCCAACTCCTATCAGCCAGGCTATCCCAGAAGTGCCTCCACCAACTATGCCTGCTCACTTAGGTGATCTCGCAGCATTTGCTCAGACGATCGGACGATCCATTGCGGAAAACATGCGGGGCATGCCTGAGAGAGAACCTAGAAGCAAGGCAGTACAAGTGGCTAAGCTCACTCAAAACTTCAGTGGTAACGAGGATGTTAGGAAGCACATTGAAGTCTTTGAACACGTGTGTGATTCCTTGGAAGAGCACAATGAGCTCCATAAGTGTAAAGCCTTAGGCTTAACCTTAAGTGGGAAGGCCGGAGATTGGTATCGAACCTTAAGGGTTGAAGAGCGCACTCACTACCCCACTCTCAAGAGATTGTTCTTGAAAGAATACATACGCGAGGGTGTGCTTTGGGGGGTAGCATCTCAACTCCAAAAAGCTGAACGCGAGGAAGGGGAGTCAGTGAGAGACTTTATAAGTCGATTGAAGCATCTAAATTCTCGCTGCACTCCCGATGAACGCTTCAATAACAACCAACTCCTCGATAGATTCATCCGAGGATTGCGCCACGAGGACATTTACAATGGCCTAGTCATTAGAGGTCTTACAACGTGGGAAGCAGTCACTGCCAATGCAATCCAGTTAGAAGACAACTTGATGATTGCAGGTAAAAAGGTGTCTTCAGAAACAAAATCCGTTAGTTCGCAAGTATCTGGGCACGAGCCAATGACGGTAAAACCAATTGCCAAGGAGCCCAAGATATCTGAAATGTCTGTGACCGACCTTACTAAGGCTCTCCAAGAATACTTCAGGGGTAATCGAGCTCCTCAGAATAGCCATATGTACCCAAGGAGAGAGCAACAATGGTGTTCGGTGTGCTTAGGACCACATAGCACGAGTGAATGTCCCACATTCAGAGTCAAATTCAATGGGAATTGCAATGCATGTGGTAAGTATGGCCATCAATCTAAAGATTGCCTAACACTTAAGCGAATGTTGGCAAACCAAGCACCACTAGCTTGGTCAAACACACCTCAAGTACCCGCGCTAATGCCTGCACAACCTATCGAGCAACCGTCACAGCACATAGTTCCAAGGAATCCGAATGTAGTCCAGTCTGTGCCGTTACCACCGCCAGTGCTAGGACCACAACCTCCACATCCAAGGATTACCCCTGTAAACCAGATGGGTTGTGAGTCACATAGTGCATGTGGGGATTATGAAGAGGAGATAGACCCCACTGCTCCATACGGGATTGATACGTTTGAAATGATTCCCCAGTACTACATGGAGGATCATTTCGGGCAAGTCAAGCCTGTATATCAAGCGGCTGCTCTTGCCACAAGAGGGCAAAACCTTAATACCATGGCGAGGAGACCACCTCTTCAATGTTACGAGTGTGGTGGACCGCATCGTGTAGCGGAGTGCCCTAATAGGTTACAAAAGATCGCTACTCAGATGCAACCAAATCAAGGGAGCACATCGGGAATGCCGGTACTTACATGTAATCGTTGTGGCATAGATCATTTGATCGCTCAATGTCCACATAATCCTAATGCACCCAAGATTACGCCATTGAATTTGGTTGAGGTCACCAACCAAGCACGAAGAACCACACCCGTTGTACCCGCGAATGTAGTTACACGGTCAATGCTTCAAAATCAAAACTACATTCTTGAAGAGAGGGATACTGCATCAATCGCTCAGGCAAAGAAAAAGAAAACACGGCGAAAGAGATCGCTTAATGCCACAAGCTCCAAGCCCAGTTCAAAGACTAACATAGGGACAGGAGACGACCCCGTGTATATGAATGATCCTGAAGACGATTCTGATTCAATAGAAACCATGGGGACCAAAGCCACTACCTTAAGGGAGGAACCCACACGGGAGCTCAATGAAGGGGAATCAAGCGAGTACATAAATAAGGGAAAACAGAAGGAAACTTCCTCGGCCCCACAACCAAGTCAGTTAATGCCCTCTCGACCACCCAAACTGACTGAGACTCCCCAAGACAAGCCACGTGGGCCAAAAACCCTCAAGAAAAAGATTGGAACTTACCCAAACCCAGTTGAGGAGATTGAACAAGTACAACACTTAAGGGGTTTGGTGGAAGAAACACAAAGAGAACTAGAGCCAAACCCGAGAAAAGTCAAAATTTCAGACAATGTGTTTCCTACGCAAGTTCAGCCTCACCGGAACCATAAACCGTTAGCTATACCGAGTATCATTCGGGAAGAAAGTGAGGATAGGACATCCGGAAGTGGGCAAACACCCTTCTTGCTGGAAAGAATGTTTAGTGAGGGAATGCCTGACCCCATCGAAGAGGAAGTGATTCCATCTTCACTAGTCCCTAGTCAAGGGGCGATGTCTCGAAAAGTACCGTTGAATGTGTCCAAGCTAATGGATTTCATGTCCTCTGAGATCAGAACCACGATCATATCCAAATTATACGGAGATCCTGAGCTATTCTTAGCTCTTCGGGCATTTCTCAATGGAGAACTAAAGGCGGGACTACCACAATTTGCAAATATGGATAGACCCGACACGCTTCAAGATGAAGGAGAACATTGGGATCTACAACCCAACTTTGATGAAGATTCGATCGTGGAAATACCTGTGAACAAGTTGGGACAGTACTTTGAAGGTGACGAATCTAATGCCACCCTCCCCATTACTACCAAGGGATTAACTCTAAAGGGAATCCTTGATGGTGGTGCTGGAGTGAGCATTGTGACTAAAAACTGTTGGGAATCTATGGGAAGGCCTCACCTCGAAGTCACAAACATAGTGGTTAAGATGGCAAACGGAACCATAGCTAAACCTATTGGAATGTTAAGGGACCTTAAGATCAAGGTCCTGGGATACAAGGTAAAACATACCTTCATTGTAATGGATTTCTCCAAGCATCCTATGTCATATCAAATGATCTTAGGACGTCCTTTCATGAGGGAAGCACAAATGGTACATGACTGGTCGAAAAACCATGTCTACCTACAATTCCAGGACTCTGTCATTCGAGTTGATCTTGAGAATGGTCGTGCACATCCTTTAGGAAGCAAGGTTATCATCGATAATCGATCGGATACCACTGTTCACTCTGCCCCATTAAGGTATTGCTATACATGCAAAAAAGAGACTGATGATGGGAAAGATTCTCCTTATATGGATGTCCTACCGGGTATGACTGAGTCGGATAACGTGGATTGGGTACACCTAGCGGCAACCATAGACACATGGGGAAATAGAGGCACAAGTTGGGTAACACCTGAGGGGCAAGATATGCCACCGTTAGTGCCAATAAACATGATAGGTGTTATGCACTTGACCCCTGATGGCGAGAAAGTGGCAAACTCCACCGACACTGAAAGTAGCGAAGACTCTGACCAATGCAACTCTGAGTATGAATCTCAAGAAGAAACTGACCCTGAGCCTGATGGAGAAAATGAATCAAATATTCACCCAAATGTGGAAGCAAGGTGCTCAAGGCCTAGGACAGTGGCCTCCTGCAGTTCATCCGAAAGTGAAGATCGACCAAGTGAGTCCGAATCGGATAGAAACAAAAATCAAAAACTTGGTAAGAAGAAAACGAGACATAAGCGCCAACGCTATCGAGCTAATGTACGAACTGCAATAAACAAGGAAAGATCCACTTCAGAATGGCTTAGTTATGTAGGAGCCATTGATGCTCATCGGAAGATAGCGGATAATTGGGGACAATACCTCCAAAGTGTCATGTGGTGTATTTCGCAACCTCATGACGTCGCCCAATTAGAAATCGAAGAGAAGCCGAAACTAAGTCGTACTGCAAGAAGGCGGCAAAACCAAGAGTTGGCTCAACAACAAAAGGAAGCGGAATTGAAAGAAAAAAGTCTGGCACAACAAGAACCAGTAGACTTACACCCCGCACCCGAGCATTTCAAATCATTCACCACAGGGGAACGTAAAGTAGTCTACACAAAAGCCCAACGAACGCCTACCAATGGGAGTAGCGGTGTCTACAATGGCCCTGCGGTAGTTAAGGAGATAGACTTAGCAGATCCGGGTGAGGAGTCTAAACCAGTTTATATTGCTCAAGACCTCACCAAGGCGGAAGAAGCTGCACTTACGAAGCTTCTTAAAGAATTCAAGGACATATTTGCTTGGACATATCATGATATGAAGGGTGTTCCACCCTCGGTGGTGCAACACACGATTCCAATGATTAGCACTGCTAAACCAGTCCAGCAACGTCCCTACCCAATGAATCCTAAGTACGCAAAGATTGTACAAGAGGAAATTGAAAAGCTGGTAAAATGTGGATTCATATACCCAATTGAGCACTCAGAATGGGTTTCTCCGATAGTCATCGCACCAAAGAAGAATGGGAAACTCAGAGTGTGCGTTGATCTCAAAAAGGTTAATGCAGCCACCAGAAGGGATCATTACCCCTTGCCATATTCTGAACATGTTCTTGAAAGAGTGGCAGGCAAGGAGGCATATAGCTTTTTAGATGGGTACTCGGGTTACAATCAGATCACAATTGCAGTCGAGGACCAAGCTAAAACAGCATTTATCACGGAGTTTGGAGTGTTTGCCTTTCGCGTCATGGCTTTTGGCTTGACCAATGCACCTGCAACATTCCAACGATTGATAAACACGGCCTTTAAGGAATATCTAAGGGACTTCTGTGAAGCTTTCTTAGATGATCTTTGTGTTCATTCCTCTTGGGACGAGCACTTGATGTGTTTACGAAAAATATTTGAAAGGTGTAGATTATATCGCATCTCATTGAATCCTTTCAAATGCCAATTCTGGGTTAAACACGGAGTTATCTTAGGGCATATAGTGTCCAAAAATGGGATTTCCACTGACGAGAGTAAAATCAAGGTCATTCTGGAATTACCCCCACCCACCAACTACAAGGGAGTCCAACGCTTTATGGGCCACGTTGGTTATTATCGAAGGTTTATTCTCTTCTTCGCCGAGATAGCTCAACCATTGTATAAGCTTCTCATCGAGTTTATTTGGACCGAAGAATGTGACCGTGCCTATGAGATATTAAAGAAGGCCTTGGCGAGTGCTCCAATCTTGAGAATGCCTAACTGGGATTTACTCTTCCATGTGCATATTGATGCATCAAACTTTGCTATTGGGTGTGTGTTAACTCAACCTGGAGAACATAAGCTAGACTACCCCATTAGCTTTGCCAGTCGCCAGTTGAACGATGCTGAGATGAACTACACCACTACGGAGCGAGAAGGGTTGGCAATGATATATGCAGTACGGAAATTTCGTTATTACCTCCTTGCCACCAAGTTTGTTTTCTATGTGGATCATCAAGCATTGTTGTATCTGGTAAATAAACCATGCTCCACAGGAAGAATCACACGATGGCTATTGATTCTTCTTGAGTTTGATTTCACGGTTGTTGTGAGACCTGGCAAGAAACATGTTATGGCTGATCATTTGTCTCGCATACCCAATGGTGAGGCTCCTACAGGGGTTGATGATGACTTACCTGACACTTCCCTGTTCATGGTGGAGACAATGCCTGAATGGAGTGAGAAGATTGTTAACTTTTTGGTTAATGGCTTTCCACCCAAGGAGCTTCGTAAAGATCTAGCTCGAAAGCTGATCAAAGAATGCGAACCCTATTGCCTCATAGCCGGGACTCTTTATAAAAGAGGAAAGGATGACATTCTTAGGCGTTGTGCCCGAGAAGATGAGTATCTATACATTTTGCAAGAGGCACATATGGGTGTAGCCGGTGGTCACTTCTCAGGAGACTTAACTGCGCGAAAGATCTTACAATCAGGGTATTGGTGGCCCACTATGTTCCAAGATGCATCACTCTTTGTGAAGGGTTGCGATGAATGCCAACGATATAAGAAACCCCAGAGGAAAGATCAGATGCCCCTACATCCAATCAAAGTAAACCAACCATTTGAAAAGTGGGGTTTAGACTTTGTAGGTCCAATTAGCCCAGCGGCCCGAAACACACAATCTCGCTATATTATTGTGGCCACTGACTATATGACCAAATGGGCTGAAGCGAAAGCGACACGTAAGGCAGATGCGAGGACAACAGCCAAGTTCCTCTTTGAAAATATAATCACACGCTTCGGTTGTCCTTTTGAACTTGTGAGCGACAATGGAACGCATTTTATAAATGACGTGATTAAGGAGCTCACAACAAATTTCATGATATCCCATCACAGATCTACTCCTTATTATCCGCAAGCGAATGGCCAAGCCGAGAGTACAAACAAGACATTAATCTCTGTTTTGACAAAGACAGTTGAAGCTCATCGCACGGATTGGGATCTAAAGCTCACGACAGCTTTATGGGCCTATCGTACTGCGTACAAAGTGGCTATTAATTGCACACCATTCAAAATGGTATATGGCCAAGAAGCAGTCATGCCGTGGGAATTTGTCATTCCTAGTCTTCGTGTTGCTACTCAAGAGGGTTGGGATGGTAATCCCTTAGCAGAGCGTCTGTATATCCTTGAGCGACTAAACGAAGAAAGACAATTGGCTGTATACAATGCCCTTGTGGAGAAGGATAGAAGGAAAAAATGGTTTGATCGCCATCTAAAGGACAAGGACATCAAGGTTGGGGATAAAGTCCTGATGTATGGAGTGCGAAACGAAAAGAAGAAGCTCAAATATGCTGGTAAGGGACCGTATAGAGTATGTGAAATTACACCGCAAGGTACCATCAGAGTGGAGACTCTCGACGGAGTTGAAACCATTGGATTCCTTAATGGGAGTAAATTCAAAAGATACTATGACCCCCTGAGCCAGGAGGAGTTACACGCAATCCATCAAAAGAAGGCAGCTAAAGAACATGCTGAGCTTAAAAAGATACAAGCAAGAGTCGAAGCCAAAGAACGTCAACAGCGTGCTAGGAGACAACGAGAAGCCAACTTGGGAATTACGCAAGTATTTTTCGAGGAAGCAGAGGAGGATGCACTGGAATCTGACCCACCTCTAAGATACCCAATTGAGTTACAGAGTCCTTACGGGGAGGTGCTGTATAATGCATTATTGGATACAGGAGCTCAACACAATTTGCTATCATATGGCGTGTGGTGTCAACTGGGAAAACCACCTTTAACCAAGAGTTCTATCCAAGTCCAAGGAATCAACAAGAAGAAAACCCCTGTCTCAGGAATTCTGCACACTCCGGTTGCTTATGACAAGGGAACCATAATTCAAAGCTTTTTGGTTATGCCTGCTGGCACCATGGAAGGGACTGTAATCTTAGGGCGCAAATGGATGATGGTCACCAAGTGCAATATCGATTGGGCAACCAGACAAGTCACAACGCAAGAACCAACACTAGGTCTGACCGCTCAAAATCCTGCACCTAAGTCATCCACTCAAATATTAGATAATGAAAAATCACAAAGTCCAGTGGCAAAACCATCTTCGATTGTAGGCCACCCCTCTAACGCTTCAACGCCAAGAGTGGAAACAGGCAAGGCGGTCCATAAAGCTTCGCTTACTATGCCAAAGAGTACATACAAATGGGTCCCCAAAGCTTCGTTAACAGCTACTTCCCCTGCTCAATCTCGTTCAGCCACCAAGAAGCCTCGTAAAAGGAAAGCAGCTACCCACCCGAGAAAGGGCAATGTAACATCGCGATGGATCCCTAAAAAATTATTAGTAGCCCAAGGGTACTATGAGGGAAATGACCAGATTTGGGTCCCTAAACATAAGCTGAATCCCTCTACATCACCTATAAAACCTTGCAAACCAATTGTTGCCACCCCAACGATAATTCAAGATCGTGGTAAGGGAAAGGTAACAGAGTGCTCCACACCACTTCTTCCAGAGTTAGTTTGGATTCCCAAACGATATCGATCATTACCACCTAGCTCAGGAAGGGGGGAGCCACATGAAGCTTCTAGCTCCTCATGCCAGGCACACGCTGATATAGAAGTTTCTACATGCTCTACACCTACTCTTGTCAACACCCAACAAAAAACTTATGAGTCTACGTCTCCCCTTGTAATAGTATCGTCGAAAACCATTTCCTCCATTCGTCAATGGGAGCGTACACTACCATCTCTACAATTGGATGTGGCCACAAGGGTCATAAAAAGCTATCTGCCCACATCACAACCTATGACCCGCTGGACAAATTGGTTCCAAGAGGCTGCAACATCATTGCAAATAATATGATCTACCCAAGGAAAGGGGGAGCATGTACTCATGCTCGACATTCTAATGCTTCCTCCTTAACCTTCTCCCCTGACCATGTAATTGCCAAATTCAAGGGGATGTATATATATAGCTTCATACATTTTTTTTAAAAAAAAAAAACAAAAACAAAGAAAAGAAAAACAAAAAATAGTAAAAAGAGCAAGAGCACAAAAAGAGGATAAATATCTGTATACAATCAAGAACTAGATTGACCTGTCTCACAAACCTACTGATGCTATATCTGTGTTTGCAGATATGGCAGATGCACGATCATCATACACTTCATCCACTCCCGCCTTTGATGAGAGGTATCATCTGTACCTTTCTCAGATATTTCACATGTGCTATCCTGTTATTGAAACTGAATGGGATCATATAGATGTACTGGCCAGAGAGGAAAATGTTGAAGAATTAGAATGGCTAATTCGCCTATTGACCATGACTGACCCCTACTCCGTAGAGGAAATATCCCCGATAGCCCAATGCTTTCCTTTTCCACAAGATGACTATCCTCGCATGGTTATATTCTTGATGAGTTTATGTGGATGGGAAAATGAAAAGGAAATATCTGACAATGATGAATGGACGGATGAAACTCATGGCACTACTGAGGTTGACTTTATTTGTTTGGATGATGCGGATAGAGGCTTAGCCTTAGGACTAGAGCCAGGACTCTACAACATCCTCTTACCGTATTCTCAGTAGTAGTGTGGTGACTGGTAGGTAGGTTAGTGTTTTCAAGTTTTTTCTAGTTTAGATTCCTTAAACGAGTCTTGAAATTTTCACACTGATGTGCCTCTCGAGGTATAGTGCTTGTTAGTTGATTGTACAGGTTAAAAAGTTTGAGGTGGGTTCGCTTCCATATCTTGAGACTGCCGCAACGATCATCAAAATATATCTACATCACATTGCAAGCTGTCTCATCAAATCAAGGAGATCTCCAATTTCAGGTGTAATTCTTCCATACCCACTCTCTTTCGTTTTTTCTGTTCAATTAATTTCATAAACTATACGGCATGACCACATGGAAATTGTCATTGTACTACTTAGTTTTTGAAGTTGCTTACATGCTAGTGTAAAACATTAATGAGCTTAACTTTATTGGAAATATTCCTAGGCAGCATGATGTCTTTAGTTAACCTTGAAATACGATTGTCTTAGGTCTAGGGTCAAACCATCTTAATGTTTGACACCTGGCCATGTGTGTGTTGACCTCTAGGACATAGCTTTTACCCCTTGTCGAAAGGATGTAAGAACACATTTTAGTTCAGGAGCAAAGATCAAAAGAAATAGATTTAAAAAAAAAAAAGCCTACAATAAATGGCAATACAAGGGTTAGTGTGCTTTAATGTTGGCCTATCGCCTTATTGATACTTGGTAGGCGAGGAGTATTCTACTCCAGACCGATGCCTTGGTTGGTAGGGGGTAGCCTTGCCTAAAGTGAGCTAATAGATTCCTGGATAATGCCTTGTGTTAAACATGGTACCAGGATCGATGTTAGTTTTGCCTTAGGAAGGTCGCCATTGTGTGTAAAAATTGTCACGTGCATTAAAAAAAAAAAAGAGAGGCAAAAGGCTCCTGTAACTGTGATGTTTTTTGTGTCCCTAGACGTGTGGTATTAACTTGTTCTTAGAGTAGACACAGTGTGGTCATCTGTTTATTTATTAAGCTTGGTTATTTTCCTTGACTTAGGCCAGTTATAAACCTTGATTAACCTGTGACACCTTGCTAACTCTTGAATTCCTTTCAATAATTTTAAACTCCTATTAATTTGCTATACTAGCTCACTCATGTGACTTTTAAACTAAGTTCTCATAGCAACATCCATTGTGGTCTCACATGCTTGAATTTATACACTTTATATCTTTTGAATTCTAGCATACCTTCACTCTACTTCCCTGTTTTGCAGACGGTCTACCACAACAACCCTCTTGAGCTTACCATACCATAGCTTCCGAGGACGGAATCTACATCAGGAAGGGGGGCATGTTAACCCATGGCAGACATTGCGACGTACTATATTTTACGTCATTAATTTAAATATTCTGAGTCATGGGCCGGGCTTGTCGGCACCATATGTTAAGGATGAAGGGATTGGGTGATCGCCGATGAGAGGCGCACCTTGGATATCAGTAGGATAAGGGTTAGGGTCGGCCGGCCATGTATGGGCGCCCAAGTGTGAACGGCCAAGTCACCTATATGAGTCAAATATAACCCTAAAATCCTCATTCTCATGTGTTGTGAATAGAAGAGTGCTCTTGCCTTATCTCCTTGTTTTCCTTCTCCTGCGTGTGTGAGAGAGAGAGAGAGAGAGAGTGAGAGAGCGATCGAGCGCACTGTGTAGCGGCACGGCGAGGCGGCGGAGAGGCGGTAGAGCGGCAACGGCGGCTCCTCCTTCACGGCTGCGACGCGGGAATCCTTCGAGGCAGCAGTTAAGCGGTGAGTGACACACCCTTTGGCATTCTGTTTGAGCTTCCTTCCCTGGTTGTATGCTTGTAGCCATTCGTGGCTCGCATACGGTGTCTGGCAAGTCCCCAGCTACGACCTGTGCGGCAAAAGCGCACAGTGCTCCTTAATAACCTGCAAGTTTTCCACATCATCAGTAGCAAGGTGGCCATTGGGCTTCTTGACCATAGGGATGAGATCCCTAACTTTTTTCCTTTTAAGGAGCGCAAACATCTTAGGGTGAGGAGTATCAATTTTCCCCGCCCAAACCTCCCTGAACCACAATCTAGTGGCCTTAGCCGCTAACAACTCTTCGAGTCTGAGCTGGTTCTTTAGCTCAATCAAAGAGTGGTATACCTCACCATTCTTAGACCGATAAATGTCTTGTATCTGGTTCCTGATTTGAACTCTACGATTCAGGCGGATCGTAGAAACCTGCCTCTTATACTCCTTGCAGATAGAATGAACCTTATTCACCAAACTTTCCCATCCCTTGGATGGGGAAACAAACTGATTGAAAGTATCAGCAATGGAGGCTCTGATCATCTGTTGGATGCAAGGGAGACGGAAGAGGGAGGGGTCAAGGTGGGGCCATCCAGCCCTTCCCTTGGCCTGGCCAAGGGACAGGTTGCAGATCAAAGGGATGTGATCTGAGATGGTTAGAGAGGGGTCCGTAGTGACTTTGGTTTTTAAAAACATATCAATCAAACTCCCCGAGGCATACAGTCTGTCCAATCTGGTAGCTCTGTGAGACAGGAGCCTTTTTGATTGTTAGACCAAGAGAAACCAGTTTTAGAAGAAAGATCAGAGAGATCTTTCTCCCCCTTTAACCCATCCCATTTAATCTTTTCATAACCACTAATGGTACTGCCAAGAAGTCTGCTTCTGTCAACCTGGGCCTCAACCATGTTAAAGTCCCCAATGAGAAGGATGGGACCCACAATCTGAGTGATAGACTGCCAGGTAGTGGCTCTCAAGCTAGCCAAGCAGGGGGCATACACCGACACCAAAGTGAAGTTGAAGGGGATGCCCAACCTAACAGCGGTCCAAGAGTGGTTCACATCAGACCAAGCATCTAAAATGGCATGATCCCACTTCATGTGGATGCCAATCACCGTCCCACCTTTCCCAGAGTGGTGATTGGTAAAAAACCACCTAGAGTTCCTAGAGATTTTTTGAAGGTTCATATGAAGCTGCTGCCCCCCGATTTTGAGCTCTTGAAGACTGATAAGGTCATAATCAAAAGTAGAGTCCCTTAACCACATATTAATAGCTACAGTCCTCTCCGGATTGGTGAGGCCTTTACAATTGAACGAGAGAAGGTTCAGAGAGTTCATTTCTTACTTGTTTTTGAAGGTTTCCCCGCAGATACGGAGGTTCTTAGGACATCTTGGCTTTTTTCCTTTTTCCTCTTCATTTTCGACCCCATAAGAAGGGGAGAGAAGTCTCATCATGTTGTTTCATTGGTGAGAGGGACATCCTCCTCATCAAAGAAGCATCTTCTTCGTCCAGTTGGGTTTTGAAAACTTCATCAACGCGCTGGGTTTTGTCAATGAAATCCTCATTTGATTCCATCGGGGAATCAAGATCTTGGCTAACTAAAACGCGGTCCTTGTTAGGGACTCTTCCCGGGGATGGTTGGTCAGCCCCTATATGGGCTGAGCAGCCAGCCTCTTTGGCCTGAAATTGAACTTCTAGACCGTCTTGTACCTCAGCTAAGAGGGGGGCATACCTGTTGGCTGGGATATGCCAATTAGATTTGTTGTTTTTAGCCTTGGACACATGTTTCCTCTGAGGCAGGACAAAGGCCTCCTCTTTGGCTAGGGTCTTATCATTGGAAGCTGGATGAACGAGATCAGGGCAATCTCTAATGAGATGCCCTTGTTTATTGCAATTAAAGCATGCGTTCGGGAGGTTCTTGTAGGTCAAAATTTGCTCATAGATAATCTGTCCTTCTCTGTTTTTTAGGGGAACTTTTTCTTTGAGTGGCTTAGAGGTGTCAACCTCAATGAGCATTTGATGAGCCCATTGAGGATTCACGACTTGAAAAGGTTTTTGGCCTAGGACCTTGCCTACGACACCTCCTATCCTCTTAGCCCAAATGGAAAATTTGGTGGGCATATCTGTAAATTCTACCCAGACCGGAATTTTAGTTGGTTTTGGTCCTTTGGGGTCAAACGAATCATACCATCTGAAAAAGGAAATGGGGGTATTTCTGATAATCCACTGTCCACTATTTATAACAGCAGAGGCGCTTACCTGATCTTCAAAAATGAACATATAATACGCGTTAGGCAGATGCTGTACAGAGGCAACTTTGATTCCCTTTTGTTCCCAATTAGATCTAATCCAGAATTTCAGGGTGTCTACAGGCGGTCTCGCACCATGACATAGCCCAATCAGAGCGTGGGAAGACAGATGGTCCTGCCACGCTGCCAATTCGTCATCATCGCACATTACAGCACCATCATTGTCCACAACAACATCATTGGTTTTTTTCTCAAAGGTAGGGTTCTGTGACAGATTAAACATTGGATTATCAACAACAACTTTAGGGGGATAAGGTGGAACGATGTGACCTGATAAAGGCAGGCGTACAGCCTCTGCGAAAGAAATCGGAGGGGACGGACGTGTCTGGCCAGCATGGCTCTGCGGGGGGCCGTCAAGAAGGGACCCCCGGTAACCTTCAGAAACGACCAGACCTTCCGGCCCTTTGTGTTGACGAGAGACAGGAGCAGATGTCTTGCGTGTAGCGATCGAGCCCTCCAAAGGCCTTGAAGGAACCTGATGCAGGACCAGAGACGGAGGAATAGCAGCTTCACGATTGGAATACGAGGAGGACGCGGACCCAGCAAGGACAACATCTTGCAGGGACATCTTGAACAGAGTTCCCCCCTCTCGGGGGGAGGAGGAGTAGCGCACGGAAGCTCAGCAGAGAGAATGGCGAGGGAATCAGGGCAGAAGCGTAGGGGGGTTAGCATGCAGAGGGGTATGGCATGGGCGACACCTGGTGGTTCTCAACAGGTAGCCGTTGCATGCGAGCTCGAGTTCAGCAATTCAACTTCCTTTACTTGGAGGCATGCAAGTGTTGAACACAATGTCCAGGCCAATTTCCCTTTGTTCTGATGCTCGAAAAAAATAAAATTTTCAACCAATCAAACTAAGGAAAACTTAAATATATTCGATTTTTGTTTTGAAAATCTCTATTATGTGCCATTTTTATAACTAAAATATATAAAATATCATTCCTTAAAAGAAGGGTTACTTAAAATTGTAGCCGAGTTTTCCTAATTCTAGTCGGTACAAATACACCAGAATAACGTTTTTTTCGAGTAGTTGAGAGACCCGCAAAAAGTAGAAAATCAAAATCTGTTTGAAATGCCGGTTTTTTTTTTTTAAGAAAGCGTGAAATATATTAGCTAGACGAGAAATAACAGACCATATAGTCTATCAGCGCCGGATTTTTAAATCAGAAGCCTTTGAAGTGTTTTGAATTGGTGGGCAAAAAAAAAAAGAGAGAGAGGAGGAGTGGGTATTGGGTATTGAATTAGTGCCTCTTTTTGTGAGGGAAGGCATCGGCCACTGGGTCCCCCCCTTCGTTCCCCTTCAAATCGAGGGTTAGGTTGAGCCTTCAAATTTCAGCCCTCATCAACGGATTCGTGGTAGGATTGTTATCAACCTAAGGTCTCTATCTATGACATGGTCAAATATAAGCTCGATTAAATCAACAGCAGCCATTGTAAGTATTTTAGCGTACTGTTCCGCAAATGAGAGATATATATATATATATTCACACATTATAACATTAAAAATATCCATTGGGCGAAATCCCTCAATCTGAGCTGGGCATTAACAATCGCATTATATTTTCTGAGCAAACAGAATCAAGGAAGCTAATGTACTGGCAACTGAGGCGGTGCTACATGGCATTAGCACTAGCGCAGCGGCTTTGCACGAAGACCTGGACGTGCTGGAGGAGAGGAGGTGGATATACAGAGTGCTTTCTTTAAAGGTATCTCAAATAAACTGCAGTAGGTTTGAGAATGGACTCAATCGAGATGTGTGTATTTCTGAAGAAGACTACTGTAACAGTCTACAGGACTAAAGGGAGAGAGAGATATCCTGGGCACATGCATGCATTCCGTCAGGGCCCGGCTCCTTTTTTGCGGACGTGGCACACGGTCCCACCTATTTCGTCAACGGAATGCAGAACGTTGGCTTCTCGTAGGCTCTTTACACACCACGATGCGCCCTACCTACATGGTAGCGCTGGGCCAATCGCAACCCTCGCTATGTTGCTTCCCTTTACACACCGCCTGTTTGCATGCGGTGTCAATTGCCACGCTGGCCTCTACCTCCTGCCCCTGTTTCGTCTCTATGTGGGCAGCCGAGCTTGGCTGTCCAATCTTGGGCGCACCGATCTCCAGCCAAATCGCGCGTGGCTGGTGGACTAGGCTGCATTCTTTCCCGCCAGAACGCAAAAAAAAGATGGGTCTTGTTGCTTGGCATTTGCAGACCGATTTCCAGCACTTTTCGATTTGCAGACCGATCTCTAGGTAACCCTTAAATTTTTTTAGCATTTTTTTTCTGTCTTGCTCCTCTCTCTCCTCACGGCATGCAGCCTACCTCTATCATGCTGCATCTTTTGTATTCCGTATCTTTTGTATTCTCGGTGATTATCATCTGCATGTTCTATATTTTTTGCATCTTCTGTATTCCGTATCTTATGCATCTTCTGTATTTCGTATGCAAAGGTGTCTTGATTATTGTTAATCATCATTAACATGCAAAGATAATCATCTGCATGTTCTGTATTTTTTGCATTATCATTAACATGCAAAGATAATCATTTGCATGTTCTGTATTTTTTGCATCTTCTGTATTCCGTATCTTCTACATCTTCTGTATTCCATATGCAAAAGAAGATTCTATATTCCTCCATCACATCTGCAAGTTTCTGTCATAAGCACAACAAGTGTCCCATTTGTGGTGGTTTGACAAATCTACAACCAAGGACTTGCATGTTTCTGCCAATGGTTGGTAGCCAGAACATAAGACCACATCTTAGTCATCATATCCAAAAGATAGCAAAAAGGTGAACAATACGATGCTAATCCAGAAGGTGAACGATACGATGCAGCATGCAAGATGGTATCAAGTTTCACTCACACCTCGGCCTTGGGTTTGATTCCAAGCCTTGTGTTTGGACTGTGCATCATGCATTAAGCGCAAGAGTTTTAGCACAATGTTTTTAGTTTGAGCTTCACAATTTCTACTAAAGGCTTTCAACTTTTGGAGGTTTTTAATTATCCTCAAAATTAGATCAACTTTTCTAACAGGGCATCAAAATGTTGTTTTGCATTTCTAGTTTTAATTTGTACACATTTTCTTTGATTAGTATCTAATAGATACCAAGTGTCTTAATCTGTACACATCTTCTTTGATTATTGTTAATCATCATTAAGTTGATTAACATCTAATAGCTCCCTTTATTTTGACGTTCCAGTAATCCCCCAATGGATTCCCAGAACTCGCAAGATAGCGAGTACACGCCCTTATACTCCCAATATTCTCAGGCATCCTACTTTCCTGACATGCATGTGCCAATCACTCCAACCCATAGGTTGACACTGCCCGCATCCTCATCCTCAGCATTTGCATGTCCCCCACTTGTTCTAGGGACTTTTCCTTTGTCCGCTTTCGATGGTTCACCGTTTGCGTTTATGCCATACCAAAGGCCCAACCCAATCGGCTACCAGTCTGTGCATCAAAGTCCACAACCCTCACAAGCAGAGACGGAGATCTCATCTTTGCCTCCAGAAGGGAGAAGTGATGTGAATGGGGTTTTTGCTCCAAAAAAGGTAAATAAGCTTCTAGTAAAATATAGAGTCCAACAATCAGATGATGCAGAGGTGCAAGAGATTGAAGTTTCCAACAAAGTCCCCGTGACCAAGAGAGGTAGAAAGGCCTCAACACCAAAAACCAATGTAGATGAACAAACACGGAAGAGGGAGGTTTGAAAGGATGCATGGGTTGTTCAGCTCATTCACATTTGGGCTCAATGCACGATGAGTTTGGAAAAACTCCAAAGCAAGGAGTTGATCTATGGTCTAAAGTTGCCACTCAACTTGCAGGGCTATTCCCAGAGTGTGACAAAGACTCTGAAAGTTACAAAAAGAGATGGGGTTGTGTATATACAGACTATAAGAAGGGCAAGGCCCATAATTCAATCTCTAGAAATGATCGTAAGGTAACATGTCAATGGTTTGATATCATTGATGAGTACATGCACAATCGGGAAAACGTGGTTAGCTACACCCATACTTCAGGTATGGGTGGTAACACCGATGGCCCAATTGAGGAAGTAGACGAAGGAGAGGGTACACAATCCTCTATCAAAACAAAAGCACCAAAGAGCAATGTCCCCAATCTACGACCACGAAAAGATCGGAAGATTGAGGATTCCCTTGTCAACATGGCCAACACAGTCAAATTCATGGTAGATCAACACAAGGACTCTCTTACGGATCGCAAGGCAGCAGAAGCCCAAAAGTTGCAAATGCTTGGCCAACTTACTTCAGTTGACTGGCCTTTTGGATGTAATGAAAAGTTTTAAAAAGGAGTGATTTCACTTTGTTATCATTGAATTATGATGTTTTAACAAGTTTACTCTAATTGAAATCAATCATCATGTAATGAAACACTTCAATTTTTCAGCTAATTTCAAGTTTTAGCATGTAAATACACTAATGTTATGTAATCATAGGAATTTAACCATTCTTCCATGTATTGCAGGGGATGGAAGACAAGTTAATTCTCGTAGTTTGTCTCATTACAATCATCATTTCTTTGATTACAATGATTGAGATAATGGATTCATATTATGATGAGGACGATTTATGCATGCAGCATGTATCCATAGTGAGTCAATGTATGGCTTGAGTTTTGCCTGCACGGCAGGCTCGGATTGCTAGAAGGAGACATGAGCGGCGGTCATGTTGGGCTTATCCTAGACCCCAAACTTTTATGGAGCATGGTTTGCTTAGAAGCTACTCAGACAGAATGTTCAAGAGTAGGCTCTGCCTAAGCAAGGAAACATTTCACTTCTTGACTGCATGGCTTGCTCCTCGCTTGCAAACGGTCTAACACTAACTATTAGTGTGGAGAAGCGTGTATGTGTGGCTTTGAATCGTCTAGCTATCAGATCAAACTTACAAGTAATAGCAAATTTGTATGGGGTTTCCACGTCTTCATGCCAGAAGATCATTATGGAGTTCTGTGATGCAATCTCCACATCAGGTCTTCATGACATGTATATTAAATGGCCTTCTTCAAATAGGATGTGTATCATGGCTGAAGGATTTCAGGCAATACATGGAATTTCGTTTGTCATTGGTGCAGTGAATGGTAGCCATGTTCCAATTATTGCCCCTCATATGCACCATGAGAGAGAGAGAGAGGATAAATGTGAGAATTGTTTTTGGTGATCATGATTCGGCTGATGAGAGTGACAATAGTGAGTAGGAGATGAAATGGTGCTTGGATGTTATGACTTTGGACACAATGTTGGTATTTTGTTTATCTCTAAGACATAATATTTTGTAGGCTTTATAAAATATCTCCGAAACATTAGGCGGATTATTTTATTATTAGGATGATTATTTGGTTTTTAAATCTCGTATGCCTAGTGATTCTCATTCTTTTTTGTAGATGGGAGGAGGGGAGGGGGTAAGATAAATCTACTTCATCCCATCCCTTCCTCTCAAAGAGAGCAGGGTGTAGCCATAATAACTGTGGTGATGGGGTTCAAGTCCCCAACTCTCTATTTGTATGGATGGAAATTGCTTTTGCAGGGTATTGATGAAGTTTGGGAGCATCCTGTAAGTTACAGGGTGAAGCATGTAAGTATGTGGGTGAATTCAAATGGGGGGTCAAGCATGGTTTCGGATATTATCATTTCCGGTAAGTGATCATTGATTACCAATTCGTTCTTCCATAGTATAGTAAGACACTAGGAGCACTTGCACTTGCACTTGTATTTACAATCATTTATCATGCAAGGACTCTTATCGTATGTGTTGAGCACCAGATTGGGACTAGGCATGCACTGACTCAGTATGGATGCATGTTGCGTGTATACGTAGGTTAACAGGCTGGTGGAAATGCATGTATATGTAGGTTAACAGGCTACTAGGGCTGGTGGAGATGCATGTATACATAGGTCAACAAGCTGCTGGGGTTGTTGGGTACGTGGACATGCAAGTTGTGTAAAGGGTGGTGTGTAAAGGGGGCGCCCATGCATGGGTAGTCACTTTTAATAAACGCGGGCATGGGTAGTTGGTGTGTAATGGGATACGCCCATTCAAGAGTGCACAAGGCACTTTTTGGCTGCCCACATGTTGGCCAGTATTGTGACACCCTTAGGCAGTGTGTAAAGACCCATAGCCTGATAAGGCTTATTGGACTGTACAGGCAGTAGGCACGCAGGCACTCGGTTGGAGCAGAGAATGAATCACATGCAACCATGCATTGCCCCAATGGCAACGGCACATTTCTCGAAATTCTATATGCACATATGTCCGAAACTCTGATAGGGTCTGGCAAACTTCAGGTTGACATGTGCCCCTAATTCAGATAGCATTCGAGAGGCAGCTTTACGGTTGTGCCCTACCTACGAGAGCGAGAGACTGATAGTAGCCTTCGCATCAAAAATAGGTATACGATATATTTTAATCGCCTTTAGCCGACTGTCACCCTACGTACCAATCAGATGAACTTTACCTATTGCTCAAGCATCCGACGAACAACTGATTCACAGCCTCCAATCACAAGTTGCCACATATATAAGGCCATCCAAGGGGCGTTTCTCTTCGTTCTCTTCGAGGTTGGTCGGTCGGTCGGACTCTCATGTGCAAGATCCATCCGATGGCATCTAGCCGGCGATGTTCGTCGGGTTCTTTGCCACCGGTCGAACTTTTTGGAGATCATGTGTGAGATATTGCTCCATCCAGCGGGGTCCGATCGGTCACTCTTTTGCCGGACGGAGCCACCGGTCAAAGACATGTGTGCAAGCTATGAGAGAGATAGGGACAGGAGGAATTGATTAGGTCTGCGGCAAGCCTACGTGTGTTAGTTCTACAATTATGAAGCCACGTGGAATAGTTGGTCGCTAGCTGTGTAGTGTGTTGTGCTGAACCAAAAATGGTATGCAGGACGTGATCCCTGACAACGGATGGCTTCCTGAAGGCGAGCATTCACTTGGGTCAACAGAGCGGACACGATTGTGTTTTGGCTCTCACCGCAGTGACCACACCTAACCATCGTTTAAATTAGAGTAAACCGGTGCCAAGCCTGCTGCTAAATTCAGTCGCCAAATTTGGCGGCTAGCACCGTAGTAGCTTAAGTGGTTGCAAGATTTGGCAGAGGCCGGTAGAGCCATAGCCAGAAGAGCTAGATTTAGGGCGACTTCGTGTATGGCTATGGCGCACTTTCATTTTCATGGGCCTTGGTTATGCAGGCTTTCTAGCTTGGATTGGCTGCTGCCTCTCTTCCTATTTGCAACGTCTTGGGTTGTCATCCATCGATTCTTGCAACGCCATCACAAGGGTCCTAAAACTTGGCCGTTGATCGGCTGCATTATCGAGCAGGCTCGCAACTTCGACACACTCCATGACTGGCTGCTGGACTACTTGAAGCATACGTCCACCTTCTCCGTGCCCATGATGTCCATCAACAACACCTTCACATCAGATCCCGCTAATGTGGAGCACATCCTCAAAGGCAATTTCCGCAACTACCCCAAGGTACAATCCTAGTTTTTCTTCCGCCGGGCATGCGCCCTTATCTGTAGTAGCATTTGGGCTTGTGCTTAACTTGCTAAGTCGCATTGGAATTTGGCATTCATTCATCTTGCATTGGTTTTGTGGGCTACTGGAGAGCTAGTTTCACAAAGTTCTGCGTTAGTTGCTTACCTCCATTGTGAGAGTATTGCATTGAGTGTCAATCACCATCTATAGTGAGTAACCTACATTTTGCATTGGATTCAATTCTTGCTTCTGAGATGCGACTCGAGAGCTGGTGTCTTATTGATTGAATTGTTAGTATTTTGTACCTTATACTTAAGACAAATGGAAGTAATGTTACCTGGAGTATCAAGTACACGAGCGAGTGATCATTTCAAAACTCCCGCTTGTAAGGCGCTACGAGAATAGTTCTATACAACAATTGCGCCGGCTCTGTGGTTTCTCAATTTGGATTTGAAAGGACTAACAGCAAATCTAGGGGAGGGCTGTATCGATCCCGATGGGAATTGTGGAGCAATTTGTTGAAGTGTTTCAGACCCAGTTAGGTCTCTTTGCAGCAATCATTGAGGGCAACTTTATAAACTCGCCAATATGTGCCATTATGTTTCAGGGCGAGTTAATACACGAGAGGTTCTTGGACGTGCTGGGTGACGGGATATTCAATGTGGACGGAGAGAAGTGGGTCCGGCAACGGAAGGTTGCCATTAAGGAGTTCTCCTCAGCGAAGCTACGGGACTACAGTGTGGATGCCTTCAGGGCGGAGGCCTTAAAACTGGTCGAAGTGCTATGGATTGCGACGAGGAACAATCAGGCCGTCGATATGCAGGTATGGCAGGAGACGGCAGAGAAAATCCGGCAGTGGGTTGTGGCCGCCGCCGCCGCAATACAATACAATACAGATCGACGACGGCACATTGAATTGCGTTAATTGATTTGTATTGCTTGAAATAATTGCAGGATCTCTTCATGCGGCTCACTTTGGACTCTATCTGCAAGATCGGGTTCGGAGTGGACCTCGGGAGCCTTTCCCCGCAGCTGCCAGCCGTGCCTTTCGCTAGTGCCTTTGATGAATCCAATCGGTTAATCATCAGGCGCTACGTGGACTTCTTCTGGAAGGTGAAGCGTGCCCTCAACGTAGGCGCAGAGGCCAAGCTGCGCAAGTGCGTCGAGGTGGTGGACTCCTTTATCTACAATGTCATCAACACACGCCGGATCGAGCTCAAAGCCTCCCAATCGACCAACGGAGAAGTGGTATATATATGCAGGCGTTCTCAATCCAATGCTACTTCATTTCGAATCTACTCCTTCTCTCTTATAACCTGCTTTTGATTTTGATAATTTCCGCAGAGAGCAGATCTCCTATCTCGTTTCATGTCCCTTTCCAATGAGGAAGGCCTCCCCTACACAGACAAGCAACTCCGGGATGTTGTCATTAACTTCATCATTGCAGGAAGAGATACCACTGCCCTCACCCTCTCATGGCTCTTCTCCATGCTCTGCAAGCACCCTCAGGTTGTCCACAATATCTTGGAGGAAGCTGATACCGTTCTAAAAGATCAAGCCATCAAAGTTTCTGCCTATGCACATCCTCTTCATTGCAATGCTGAACCTAAAAATGGCTTCCACAGCTCGGACAGCGGCAACCTTAGTTGCCACGACTTGATCCAGTTTGCACAGCTTCTCAGCTACCAGGCTCTTAATCGGATGCACTACTTACACGCCTCCATTACGGAAGCTCTTCGGCTCTTTCCTGCTGTGCCTCTTGTAAGATTTACCATCATAGCTGCCGTATCTCTGTAATATTTACCATCATAATGTCTTTGCACTTTTACATACAGCTACACCTCTTTCCATGTTCACCCTCATCATGTCCCTTAGCCTGTGGTGTGTTTAACATCACGTGTGTCTAGTCATGTCTTGATCTCTGACTAGCTAGAATTCAAGTGTCTAATGAGTATAAGCCATGCCAGGAATCAAAAATTGCGGTATCTGATGATACTTTTCCTGACGGCACCAGAATCAAGGCTGGAAACTTTGTCAGCTATGTCCCATACTCAATGGGGCGGCTTGAAACCATATGGGGTCCTGATGCCACTGAATTCAAGCCTGAGAGGTGGCTTAAAGATGGGGTGTTCCAACCTCAATCTCCATTCAAGTTCACAGCATTTCAGGTGAAGTCTTGCCTAGTGTTTGAATGTTGAGCATGCATTTTAGAAGAAAAAATCCAATCTTAAAGGAAAAAAAAATTCAAGAGTTACAGTTATTTCTTTCCATGTGTATATGAGAATGTTCTTTCTGGTCACCAAGCTCCATAGCTCAGCAGTTTGGGTTCAGAAGGCTTGGGGGGAGGGCCTGGGTTTGATTCCTACCGCGGGTTATTGCAGACATCACGAAGAGAAAGGGGGGAAGATAATTTTTGATGGGCTGGGTCACCTTTCAAAATGACAGGCATTAGTAGAAATAATGCCCGTTTTTTCACAATTTACCTTATTTTTTTACGACCACTCAAAATAAGTGGTTGTATTTGCGCGCATCGTCATTGGTGGCCGCGGGCCGGCCGAGACCTTCAAGGAGGTAGATCCCCCCATCCAAGAGCAGTGGGTGGTGGTGAATCGTGATGTAGCTTTTCTTTGTTTTAGCCCTTTTGGAATTCAATACTTCAAAAAGCAATGTGTGTTGGAACTTGGGAACTTAGCTATGGACGAGCAGATTTGCCTGGAAAGTCCCTGCCAGTCAGAAAGACATTTCTGCTCAACTTGATGTGTAAGCAGAGCCTTAAGTGAGTTGGTTGCGTGGTTGTGTGGCAGGCTGGACCCAGAATGTGTCTTGGCAAAGACTCAGCCTATCTTCAAATGAAGATGACAACAGTGATGCTCTTGAGGTTCTTCTCATTCAAGCTTGTGGAAGGCCACCCTTTGGAATACAGCATGATGGTTGTCCTATACATGGCCCATGGTCTTAAGACCCTAGTCTCTGCACGGTGAACATTCTTTGCAGTGTATTCGACATACCTTCGATTCTTTTCATGCTGGATTGAGCTACAATTTCTGTAGTGACAGAATAATGAAGTTAGCAAAAGAAGTCTTGGATTTCAACCAGTGACCTTAATAAATCTGTACATACAGCCGAGAAGTGGTTTCAAAGCTCAGATTGAGGAAATCTGGGGCGTTTAAACTCTCGAGGGATGGTGAGATAGCTGGATGAATTCATTAGAGTAAAATATACTGAACCATCGATTCTTTCTGTTGTCTTATATTGATGAATTTCAAGCAAGAAGATGAAAATATTGATGTAAGGCCATCTTGAAATTCTTCAAACTCTTCAAATTCTCACCAATTGAGCACATTATTTAACCGTAGCAACAAGGCAAGTGCACAGTTTGCATTAAAGCATATGCAAGCAAATTTGTTGTTTAAATTTTTCTTTTCCCGGGGAAATTTTTTTCCGTCCGGGAAATTGTTTTTTGTCCTTCAGTTAACGCCCTTAAACAAGTATACGTTCAACGTAAATAACACCTTATTTAATGAGAAAATACCGGGATTATAATTCAAACGAATGATTTTCTTGTATGCCAAATTTTAACCGGGAATTTTCAATTTCAACAGGAAAAATACACTGCAAACCGAGTTTTTGAGCAATGTTAACTAACCTTAAGCCTCAATTACTTTCAATTCCGGAAATTTTCAACCTAATTAACCTTAAGCCTCAAGCGACTTAATTAGGCGTCGATAGTTTAATTTCTTGCCCTTTTTAACTCCTCCAGCCTCAGGTTCCCACAGTCCACTCCCTCCACCGATGCAGGGATGGTCTTGACTGACTACAATTATGCCAACTGTATGGCAATGGTTAACCTCCTATGTTGTCAAAGTTTAAATGAACCAACCCGCGAACGAAGTTACAAACCGTAGGGGAGTACGTAACTCGTAAATATGTACAAAAGTAAAATTTAACCTTTATTTTCTTTATTTTAAACGACGAAGGTTATTTAAATTTTACTGTTCGGCATGAAGTTTTCCCTTGTATCCATATGTATGTATATATATACATACATGTAAGTGTGTATGCATCTATGCATGCGCAAGTTTGTGAGTGAGTGAGTGTACGTGTATGTGTGTGTATTTGTGTGTGCTTATATATGCTTGTGTGTATTTATGTATGCGTGTGCAAGTTTGTGAGTGAGTGAGTGTACATGCATGTGTGTGTGTACTTGTGTGTGCTTATATATGCTTGTGTGTATTTATGTATGCGTGTGTGCATGTGTGCAACTTCGTACATGTGCAAGCATGTGTGTGATTATATACGACTCTGTATATTTGTGTGCACGTTTGTGTATGTGTACGTGTGTGTGTGACTCTCTCACATAGATGCATATCTGTATGTGTCTCTCACATGCATTCTCTCTATGTCTCTATCACGTACACAAACACAACCCTCTCTCACACGTGCACCCTCTATCTTCTCACACCCATATCACATATACAATCACACACATAGAAACTCTCTCTCTCTCTCTCTCTCTCTCTCTCTCTCTCTCTCTCACACACACACACACACACATACGTATATATTGAAAGATCCATGCTCCCTCCGCGCAACGAATTTGGGGGTACTAGCAGCGGAAGTAACACTTCTTGCGCAAGGCAGAGCCTCTGACTCAGGGCCTCGCCCACCACGAATATCCAAACAAGAGACTAATCCCTCAGTTCTTCCAAAATTGAACTCGGAAAAACTTCCCTCGTCCAGAAAGCATAGGCGATTCTTCCAGGAAAATCTATACTACTAACGTAGTCAAAAATCTTAACTAACCAAACTGATCTAATCGAACCTGTAAGTCACATGGTCCGATCAAGGGAAGAGACTTGCACTTGGATCATAGAGACCAACGCTTTTTTCCTCGTCTCAAGAGGCACAGCCGTTGATTCTTTTCCATAGAACAAAGACTATCCGAGATTTACTTCAACTATCGTAACTTAACATAATTGAGTCTCATTTTAGGGATCCATCAGTCCAGCGCCTAATCCCATCCAATCCCATGGGTTAGCCAACTGCCCAACCACTGTAGTGATAGGATCCATTTAAGAATTTGGTTATGTTTTGCCCCGGGTACCAGGGAAAAGAGCTTTCAGGCCCCCTAGCCGGCATTTCAAACTTCAAGATAGTCACACCACTTACACACCCAATATGAAATTGCATGTTTAACAGATTCAGCTGTCTTTAAAACAATCTTTTAATGAAACCATAGTATCACTGATCATAATCCTCCCAAATATCTAGCTTGAGTTCTAATTTGCAATCATTCCTTCATCAGGGATTTTATATTCACGTGATCACAAAATTTTTTTTGTTAATAACATGTGTGAACATGTTATTAACATGTTCACATGTTAACATGTTCACAAAAAAGCCGGTGGCAAGCGACCTGGTAACCGGGAAAAATCCCGCCGGGTTTTTGATATACCCAGCGGGCCCGCCGGGCTTTTGCTTTGCCCGGCGGGTCCCGGCGGGGTCGTCACATATCCTGGCGGGGTACATTTTTCTATATATATGGGCCCGGGGGGCCCTTTGGGATTTCATTGCTGACAGCATACACAGGTAATAAAAAACTTGTGTGTGTGTGTGTGTGTGTGTGTTTGTGTATGTGGGTGTGTTCGTGCGGGCAGCCGCCCACTGTCGCAATGCGCGGCAAGATGTGGGTGGTCCGCCACACGAGGAATGTGTGTGTGGGTGAGTTCGTGTGGGCAGCTGCCCATTGTCACAATGCGCGGCAGGATTTGGGTGGCCCGCCACACAACTGGTGTGTGTGTGTGTAAGGCCATTCTTCGGAATGGTGCTTACCCTGGGGCACTTAGTCGGTAACGCGGCTAGTCTGTGTCCTATGGTAAGTATGGCACGCCGTAGCGGTACTAGTCGGTAACGCGGCAAGCATAGTATCGTTATGGCGATGTCACCTTCCCTTCCCTTCCCTTTGTCAAATGCGGACATATGGTCGGTAACGCGGCCAGTGTATGTTCGTATCCTATTGGTATTCCCATAGAATCGGGCGGCATTTTGTCGTTAACCCGGCAAGTTGGTGTCGTCCGCTAGTGCATAAAATGTTTTTTGCATATTGCGGCATTTGATCGTTAACGCGGTCGAAAAAGTGTCGTAAATTTCCTTGCGTATTTCGGCATATGATCGTTAACGCGGTCGAATAAATGTCGTAAATTTGTTTGATTTGACTTGTATTGTTTTTATTGTGTTTGATCCATGCGATACTTGGTTGCTAACGCGGCATTAATATTTCATGGATCAAAGTTTACATCATATTGTCTAACCGTTTTATTTTACAATATCGTAATTCGTAACTCGAAAAATATGAATCTCTCTCTTCTTACCCCCCTCTCTCTCATGATACACTTCACAACTCTTTCTCTATCTCTCTCATGATTCACTTCACAACACGATAGATGTGTAGATAATGATTTTTTTTATTTCTCTTAAAATATACATAATTCTTAATAATTTCTTTTTTCTCCCTCTATTTACTTAAAAATTAAAACAATACATTATTTTTCTCTTTAGGAACTCCCAAAAACATTAAAAATGTGATTTAATGTTTCTTCTCTCTATCTGTCACAACTCTCTCTTCCTCTCCTCTCTCTCTCTCTCTCTCATGATACACTTCACAATTCTCTCTCTCTCTCTCGCAATGATACACTTCACAACTCTTTCTCTCTCTCTCTCTCATGATACACTTCACATCTCTCTCTATCACGATAGGTATGTAGATGAGGAGTGCTTTAGGATTACAAAACATTATTTTTCTCTCTCTAGGAACTCACAAAACTATAAAAAATATCATTTAATGTTTCCTCTCTCTATCTGTCACACCTCTCTCTCTTCCTCCCCCTCTCTCTCTCTCTCTCATTCGATAATGTATACACTTCGTAAGTAATAATGCGCTTGTTGCGGTTGTCTCACGTTCGATAATGTATTGCATGATGTTGAGTTCAGTAATGTTTGATATATTCTGTTTTTGTTTGATCATTGATAAGTAATGATACATTTATTGCTGTTTTCTCACGTTTGATGATGTATTGGATGATATTGAGTTCATTAAAATTATTTGGTATTCCGTTTTTGTATGAACATTGACGATATTGATATACTTGTTGCTGTTCTCTCACGTCTGCTTGATGTTTATTTCAGTAATGTTTGATATTTTGTTTTTTTATGTTTAGTGTTATTTGCTAGATTTACGAAGACGATCAACATGCTTTCTCCCGAAGAGCGCAAAATTGTTCTGCAAGCAATTCGCGTTGAAGCGGTCATCACAGTATCACAATGTACTGATGATGTCGTCAAGAAGATCAATGAGTCTGAGATACTCATGCGAGATCTCATAGACCAAATATGGGAAAATGCACAGCGTCGGCTTCGAAGCGGACGCAACGCTGAGCTGCTAGATAGACAGAAGATAGCAGATTTCAACCATCAGCACATAACACGAACCATTTTGGGGAGCATGCGAGTAGCGTGCAGTGATCTAAGAGATGCTGCCCCGCCTGAAGCCAACATGCAACGTCTACAGTTATGGGACGTTGTATGGAGCGAGCAAAGGGCCAAGAGCAAGCGCATGAAGGCGTTGGATGCAGAGTCCCTCCCCAAAAGAGTGCGAATTGCCCAGGACGTCGCTGCAACGTCCAGTCAGGCAGATGCAAGTGGTACAGGTGTCATTAATCGTACCATCTACAAGTCTATGTGCACACATCTTATTGGCATCCCGCACGAAGCTCTTCACGAAGGACGAACAATTGGCTCCGGTGTGTTTGGAACAGTAAAAGAGTATGCAATTAAAGGTATATCATTTTTACCGGAGCACATCACTTTTTGCGGAAAGCACTACAAAGGAGAAGGCAGCGCGAAGTTCGAGAGCTTCCAGGCAGAGCAGGGTATGCAAGTGCTACATCCATCGATTGTCCGATGCATTGCCTTTACAAAAGAGGCTCCTTGGATCACAATTTTCCCGTACTATAATGGCGGCGCTCTTGGTGATACTCTTCTGAAGGTTCCCTTTAGATTCAGTGAGTTCACCAGAGCCATTTTTCGTTTGGATTGAGGAAGGAGACAACCCCCGCCTGATAATATCCCTTTAGGTCATCTAGAACTTTCAAAAATAAAAGAGGTAGTAATAAATATGCCACATATTATGCATGCCCTGGTGGAAGGTGTAGCGGCAGCACATATGGCAAGTATTGTACATACCGACCTACATCCTTTTAATGTAGTGTTGGATTATACAAAAGAGCTAAAGCCACGCATAGGTCTTATCGATTGGGGGTTGCCTGCTGAGAGCGCCCAAAAAATGGGTGTCTCTCAATTTTGTTTTTGAAGCAGACAAGAACCCAGAGAAGGTGGCACAGGCAGTCTCTTACGCAGACAGAGAGCGAAATAAACGGCCGTGGATTGCCCCAGAGCTTTATGATCCATTTTTGGCAGATGCATACACTCCTGCATCTGATGTTTTTGCCTTGGGATATTTATTACAAACTTTATATGACTTTTGGAAGAAAGTGCAAGAGTTGTGGATGGATAATAGTTCCCATGACAAAGTTACCATGGGTACTATTATTCATAGAGTCAAAAATTGGATGTTTCTGCCTAATCGCGATGAGCGAAAATCAATTTTGCAAGTAGTTGAATTTTTTAGGTCACTAAATACTGACCCTACGAGGGCACAACGTCCTCTTGTAGAGCTATCGGTGGCATTCACCCCGACTTTGTAATGATACAGTATCAAGAGATGAAGTTTCAGGAATTTGAGAATTTGATGTGTCCAATGTTTCAAAATTTTGTTTCTCTTCAAAATTTGATGTGTCCAATGTTTCAAAATTTTGTTTCTCTCTTCATTGAGTCTTTGCAATATCTCTCTCCTCTTCGGGTGTTTAAGTTTATGTTTTCTCTTCAAAATTTGATGTGCGAGCATTGTTTGAAGTGTTTTTGGAGTCAAGTGGATATTTCTCATCGAGTCTTTGCAATACATATCTCCTCTCGTTGTGTTTGACTTCAAGATTTTGAGAGCAATGGTCAATTTATCTTACGTTGATCTTTACAGTTCATTAAAATCCTAAAGTCGTTTACGTTCATGCAGATATGGAGCAGGCGCAAGCGAACGAGCATCAGGAGTTAGCCAAGAAGGCATACCAGAGAATGAAGGCCCTTGCACATGGCCTGACAGCCCGCGAAGCTACAAGAACAGCGTGCAAATTATCGAAATGGACAAATCCAACTTATGCCCAATGGAAAGACATAAACAAACGGGTAACCACAGAGATGATAAAGGCAATATGGCCATGTCCAGATGGCGAGATAAAGAAGGGAAGATGGAAGATTTCTCGTTGCACTCACAATGATCTCAAAACTAATGCCGAGCGCATTTTCTTGGAGGTGTACGGCCGTCATCTCCATAACGCCGATGCTCCACTGTATTTTGCTAAAATGCTATATGCTCACTTTATACTGGAAACTCCAGTGGACTTCGTCTCCAGAGAGGCCACTGTCAACACCCACGACATACGTGAAGAGACAATTACATTCACAAGAGAAGAACTTGCTCTTATGGTGGAGGGCGCCGGACTGGAGTTAAACCAGGTCAAAGAAAGCTTAGGGGCACAGCTAGCAGAGAAGGAGAAAGAAGCTGACCGATTAACTCAAGCGTCAACTCCTCCCCCGGCCAATAGAGGAATTCAAGAGCAGCTAACAAAGATCAACCAAGACGTGCAGAGCATCTCTTCACGTATTGCTCCTGTGCGCCAAGGAAACCACATCTCTCATTTTTTGATACATCCTGATCTTGTGGGAGTTTTTGCTGAGGCTACAAGTTCCTCCACCCCCCAATGTCCTGTATGTTACAAAGTATTCGATGGGTGGAGCGGCCAGTATATACTACCATGTGGACACTACTACCACTTAATATGTTTAGTGAGACAAATGCAAAATACTTCCACATGTGCATTGTGCAATGTCCCAATAAATCAAGGTATTTATACAGTGTTTGGTATGGCTAGCGAATATAAACCACCAGGACCTTTAGATGCAACTCCTAGTGCAATTCGCAATTTATTTCAAGATGAGAGCTAAGAAAAACAAATTCTACTTTTGTATTGATAATTTCTCCAAATATGATCATTTGTACAAGTACTTTTTATTAAATTAATGAAGTGACTTCTTCCTCTATGTCAGTATCTTGCTCCAAAATTCTTTCACCGTTTACTCTCTCGTCTGCTAAATTAAGCTCATCTAAGTCAATGTCTAAATTGTCTTCTATCTCAAGGGTGGTGCACAACGTACGTCCAACATCAAAGTTCTCGTCTACTACATCTTCACAATTGTACATCCATCTGGGCATATCTTCTTCATACTCTTCGCTTTCGATGTCTCGCAAGATCTTTTCATTGCAGTACATGTAAACAAGTTTATCTGCTCGATCTGCAAGAAGTCGATTGCGAATAGTACTATGAATATATTTATACATGCTCCAGTTTCTTTCTGAGCCTGAGTTTGAAGAGCACTGACTTAAAACCTTCATCGCAAGGTTGCACAATAAAGCATAATGCTCACCACCATTCATCATCCACCACTTCCATGCAGGTTGCTCTTTAGCCATTTGTTGAACAAGGGAGTTGGAAAATAAACCCTCTTTCAACCGAAATGAGGTCATCTCCTTTATGCACTGTACACGATCATCATCATTATTATAGAAAGTGTTTACCACTTTATAAAAATCTTGCACCACCTCAACGTTGGACATCAAATCCATATTCAAATATTCAGGATCTAACATGTAAGCAGCACTGTGCAGTGGTGAATGCGCTCCAATCCATCTAGCATGAAAGTACTTCAACAGAACTTTTCTTTGTCTACTAGAGAATGGTACACACCATTGCTTTTCCACCACTGAATGCTCTAATTTCTCAGGACACTCCAAACTCCGCTGGACAGTCCACCATTGCATCCATGCTTTTCCGAGATTAGGCGCTCTTTGATCAAGGCTTCGTACAGCATACATAACAGGCATCATTACATGGTATGCATCCATCACACTGTTCCACCAACTTCTTCTCGTAAGCGCTGCCTTCAAGACTTTGATTTTCTCTTTCACTTTTTCAAGTTGAGTGTTCTCCCAGTCATGAAATGCCATGCATGTAAATGTTTCACAAACTGCATCTTTATTTCTAAGAAGAGACTCAAAAGTGTAAAAGTGAGTGCAAAACCTAGTCTCCGCTGGAAGCTTTAACATAACTGACATGCGAGGTCGAAACATATCCAAAACTCTCTGTCTCTTGAGCATGAATTTCACAAGCTGGCGAGCAGTGTCGACGATTGAGGCAAACCATTTGGTATCATCAGATTTATACCAATCTTTTAATACAAGATTCAAACTATGAGTATTACAGCCTACCGGAAAAATATGTGGATATTGTCGCTGTAGGATTCTGGATGCATTTTTATAATTTTTTGCATTGTCCATGACGACTTGGACTACATTTTTGGCACCCACTTCCTCTATCACAGAGCTAATGACTTGAGCAATGTAAGCCCCAGTTTTGATTGAACCAGCTGAATCCACGGCACGGATGAAAGTCTCACCTCTAGGTGAAATAACCATTACATTAATTAATGGTTTTCTTTGCACATTAGACCATCCATCACTTACTATACTACATCCAGAAAGCTCTATATTGCTAAGAATTATTCTTTGTACACGTTCTTTTACCTGCGCATAACATTTCTCTAATAGATCATTTCGCATAGCATGGTACGTAGGCGGTGAAAACCCTGGTCCAAACTCACCAATTTTCTTCCATGCTCTCTTCCAATGCTCACTGTCCACCATCATCATAGCACTCCCAGAAAAGTAAATCGCTTCAACAAGGACGAGTTGTGCATCATCGAGTCGACCTTGACGTAGGCTTTCTTGCAATGAAGTTTGACGCATGGGTATATTTCCTACGTCAAAGTTTTGCTTGCAAGAAGATGCACTGGGTAGATTACTTTCTGGCTGCATATTGCCGTTCGGGGTACAAGTAGGCGATGTAGCGGGAGTTTGATGATTAGAACAACAGTGTTCTTGCTGCCTTGATACATTAACGGTAGGAGTGTCATGTTTTCTTGAATCTTTCTTTTGAATTTCTTCTCTTATGCGTTTGGCCACTATAGGTGCAGAGGGGTGGGTACATGACTTTTTCTTCGGTCCGCCTAAAAAGTGTTCTCTTAGTCGAGGCGCCCCACCTGATTTTACTACATGGCATAGCTTACACTCCCAATCTATGAATCGATCACCAACGTTAATTGCATATTGCCACTCTATCCCAGGTGCCTTTTTTTTCCTGCTATTTGAAATTTGGACTCTATTGGAGGTATCACTGGATCCAACATTGTCCTTCATCTCAACAAATAACCTATTCAACCAAGCATATAACAATGAATACACAAATGAAAAAACAACAAATCACTCACGTATAACAAAACATACATCTGCAGACAAAGTACTTCGAAACTATCTTGACAAATACAAAAGATCATCACATAACACAAAACTATTTCAAACTATCTTGCAAGGTCTTACTACAAAACTACTTCGAAACTATCATGCACATTGCACCCCCAATGAAGGATGCCTTTTGTACCCAATTAAGGATACTTTACACAATCAAAGATCTATGCTTGCCCAATACTCTAGTATAGGACAATAGACCTTCTCTAACATTCACAAAAAAAAACAAAGATCCATGCTTGCCCAATACTCTAGTATAGGACAATAGACCCTTGTCTACTCTAAACTATATCAAGTATCAAGAACCAATACAAGCCCCTAAGCAGGACTCTTGGCTCCATCAAACCATTCATAAAGCAGAATGAGGTAGATTACGTACGTGGCTCAAATGCAAAGCTGAATGACTCCAAATTTGTCCCTAAATCTCCGCAAGTATTAGCTACGAACCACACCCTGTCCCCAGTTCAAAGAACTAAGGACGAGTGGCCCAATAGCCTTAGGAGTGCCTGCAAGGAAAGACGACAGCCCCTAAAATAAGGACGTTCTTCCCAAGAGGACACTTCTAGCAACTCGAGAGCTCTACAAGTACTTTGAGGAGAGATATCACGCCCCCAAAACAAGGACTATCTTCCCAAAAGTTGTACGATGGGTGTCGGGCAGTGTTTATATACAGAATAATACCCCGCCGGTGTTTTTGTTTTTCCCGGCGGGCCCGCCGGGCTTTTACCTTTCCCGGCGAGCCCGCCGGGAAAACCTTATACCCCGGCGGGCCCGCCGGGAATGGTAGAAGCCCGGAGGTGTTACTGGAATAGTGGGTTCCGGTAGGTCATTTCTCAGGTCATGTGAATATACAATGTGATCACAAGTTTTAATATGTTAACAATAGGTTTTGTTAACGTGATCACGAAATTGTGAAGACGTTAATGAAATCCCTGTCCTTCATCGATGTACTATGACATACTTGGTAACTAGAACGCTCATCACGTGTTCACTCAGGGGCTTTTTCAATAGTTCCTAGCCCATAGTACCCAAAAATATAATCATATATGAAAAATCCAGATGGACTCTCCATTGAAGATCAACAAGATCAATCAACAGATCCATATAAAAGAGTCATGGACTCATCCGTTGAGGACTAGCAAGGCCAATCAACCAAATCCATACCCGAGTTCAGAAAACAACTCTAACTCCTTATTCCATTTTCTTCCTCGATGCACGCGTGGGTATCTTCGGCAACCCAGAGCCCAAGCACCGTATGGTCAGCACCCTCTAGGCTCCTTCACAGGTCACCTAGCGCTTCACTCATAGGCCGCTTCCTTGGTCCCTCATCCACCATACCACCGAAAGCTCACCATTTAAATCGAACCGAGGTTGGTCAAGACCTCGGCCGACCTTGCTACGCGAGACGTCCTCCATTGACTCTCTGTCAACTGTTGCAACTTTATCACTTAGGTCTCCACAATCTCATTCACAAGATGGTCAAAATGCTTCCCCAACATTCTTGACATAAAACAGTCATTTAAAAACATATTTCATAAATACATTTTCTAAACGAACTCTCATCTTTCCACATCATTTCTCGTTATTCCACATTCTTCTACATCAATTCACATTGCTTATTCCACATCCACTCATATGTATTCCCATCGTCCTTCATCCATTCTCATCCAATCATATTATATTACATCTCATCATATCTATCCACATCTATTCTCATCACATCACATCACAACATATCCACATTACATCTTATCCATTCATATCACATCACATCTATCTACATTCATTCAAATCCACATCACATCCACATATCATCACATCACGTTCACATCTATTTGCATCACATCACATCACAACATTTCCACATTACATCTCATCCATTCATATCACATCACATCTATCTACATTCATTCAGATCCACATCACATCCACATATCATCACATCACGTTCACATCTATTTACATCACTTCACATCCATTCACATCTACCCAAGTCCACATCACATCACATCATATCTCATCCATTCATATCTAACCAGATCCACATCATATCTCATCCATTCATATCTAACCAGATCCACATCACATCACATCCATTCACATCTCACCACATCTCATCACATCCATTCACATCCATCACACCCATTCACATCCCACATTCATTCACATCTCGTCACATCCATCCTCATCTTATCACATCTCGTTCACATCTATCCACATCACATCTCATTCATTTCATCCACATTACATCACATCCACATCTATCCATATCACACCACATCCATTCACAGCTCATCACATTCATCCACATCCATTCGTTCATTTACATTCACATCTATCCACATCCATTCATTCATTCACATGCATGTCTATCACATCACATCTCATTCTCATCCATTTACATCACATCACATTCTTTCACATACCATCACAACTCATTCTCATCCATTTACATCACATCACATCCTTTCACATATCATCACATCTCATCACATTCACATCCACATCCATTTACATCACATCACATCTCATCCACATCCACATCCACATCCATTTACATCACATCACATCTCATCCACATCTCATCACATCCACTCACATCTCATCACATCGCATTCACATCTTATCACATCGCATTCACATCGTATTCACATTTAGTACTGTTTTCTACTTTCAATACCGATGGGACTTTTCTAAGTTTCTGCCAATTGCTTGGCCTAGTTAAAGGTACTTTTTCTCGATGGATATTTTCATATTCTTTCTCAAATTTCTCAAGTGAAATATATTCAATATTCTTCTTTTTGAGTAAAAGATTCATGGGATTTACAAAATCAATTCTACCCATATTTCCCAATAAAATTAATAATGCTCAAAATTTCACTTTTGATAAATACTCATAATTTGAATTATGCCAAAAATTTCTCTTTTACCATTTAAGTACTTGGATCTCAAATATCATGGGAATTCCTCCTTTTGCATAAAAATAAATTTACCAAAATTTATTCTTTTCTCATAATAAATTAATTATGCATAATTACAAAAAAAAATTCTCATGAATATGATGAAAATCATTCTTTTTGCATAGGATGTCCAATCCTAGAATATGGTAGAAAGTCCTCTTTTAGCATTATGCATAAAAATAAGATATGTATTATTTTTTGAAAATTTTGCCATAGCTTCGCTACTATTTTACTGATAATTCTCAAAAAAAAATTAGAATAAAAGCTTGTAATGAAAATATGATAGTAGTTCCTCTTTTATGCTTAAAATCAAACTACGAATTTAAATCATAATTTTAATCATAATCATAAACTTAATTATAATTATCTCACTAGATTAAGCTAATTCCATTATTTATCTTTTTCCAAATTGATAGGATAATCTGTTTCTCATTTAGAATCAATCAAAGTAGTTTTTAACTACTTATAAATAATCTAAAAGAATTAACCATTATTTTATTAACACAAAATCATAAAAATACCATTTTCTTAATCTCTAGCTTACCAAGCCTAGAGTTTAGCTTTGAATTAAGAAACTATCATTGATAAGCATTATTTTTCAAGGGATTTAGCCATAAAGATGGCTAGCTTTGAATTAAGAAACTATCATTGATAAGCATTATTTTTCAAGGGATTTAGCCATAAAGATGGCTATTCTTTTAGAGAGAGAGATTTACTTAAAGAAAGCATTACAAATAAGTATAAAGATTAACTTAATGCTAATTAAACATTAAGAAACTTAGAAAAAACTTGATTTGAACTCAAACAATCATTTTGAAAGCTTCTCAAGCTTGAGAGGGATTGAGAAGAAGAATTTTATTCAGAAAAATTTAAAAAAAAATCATAAAATTTAATTTTACCTCCAAGTTTGGCTTGATTCTCTAAGTGTAGTGAAGCCACCGACCAATCAATTGGTCCACCAAGAGGAGAAGAGCAACTCCAAGGGTTGTTGTAGAGAGAGAGAGCTCCAGGCTCTCAAAAGAGAGAAAATTTTAAAGAATAATAGAAAATATGATAAACAAGATCTTTCTTCTATTTCACAGAGGGGAATAATTACACGAACAGAAGGGGAGGTTCTTACACCCTTACACCTCAAAAGCTGGAGGGAGGAATCTTCCATATATAATATTATATTATATATGTGTGATTGGTGTGTATGCATATATATGTGTTTATATAATATTATATTTTATATTTTATATTTTGGTATATTTTTTATTTATTAGTTATATATTATATTATATTATTATATATATTTATATATTACATTATATTATTTATATATATTTATCTTAAACTATCATATTTATAATATATTATAATACTTGGCATTTTCACTAGTCGGATCACTAGTATCTCCAGCCCCCCACATACCGACGCCACACACTACCATCTACTTCACACATGACATGGCAGACATATACACTGGCGGAGTAGAGGATGGGCTCCTACTCATGGATCCCCTGGCACCTATGGATACCATTACAGTCCAGTTTGGCATCACTCCTACACACGGCTGCATTACAGAGCTTCCCACATCGTGTCCACTCAGGAGAGCCTGAGAGATCTGGGACTATCCCCAGAACAGATGGTATGATGATGAATGCAGAGCCTTGTACTCACGGCTCCGCATACAGAGAGCCTTGGGAGCCATCACAGAGCAGCAGGAGTCCAAGAGAGAGATGAGGAGACTTACTCGCCGCAAAAGGCGGGCCTTCGCAGAGATACAGGAACTATCACAGAGTAGAAGGAGTCCAAGAGAGAGATGAGGAGACTTACTCGCCCGCAAAAGGCGGGCCTTCGCAGAGATCTTCCATTTCTTCATGAGTAGAGATAGCCCTATCTCATGGCGACACTTGAGAGAGCCCCGGACACCGACACCTATTGCAGACCCACACACATGGCACACATATTCCTATACCACGCCCCACAGCAGCCACATATACCTCAGCCACACAGGAGCCTCGACCTACCACATCTAGCTTCTTTACCCACTTGATGGTAAAGGAAGCTATCCGCCGCCTACAGCGTGGACGGGCCGCCGACCATATGGGCCTACAGGGTGAGCATCTCATATATGCAATAGATTCTTTGGCTCCTTTTCTTGCACACCTGAAGTTAACAAGGCACTAGCACAGGGTTTGCCTGCGGAGTTGGACGATGCACACCATTGTGCCGATCCACAAAACAGGGGATATGCTCGATCCGAGAGAGCAACTACAGGACGGTTATGGTTGGCCACGTGTTGGCCAACCAAACTCTATGGTGTAGTGTTGGAGCAAGAGCTTAGCTTATATGCTGAGCGAGCAGGTTTACGCTCATCAAGGCAGGCAGGCTTCAAGAGAGCTTTCTCTACCACTGACCATGTATTCACTTTGGGATGTATGATTGATCAGGCCAGATTGAGGAAGAGAAAGCTCTATTGCTGCTCTGTGGATTTCCACAAGGCATTTGACACAGTACCACGAGAGAGGCTTTTTCAGCACCTACAGTCTCTTGGCATACCAGCAGATATGACATGGGGCATCTATGCATTATATGAGCAGGTTTTTGGGCGAGTCAGATTCCCAGGAGGTATGTCCGAGACTATGAGATATGGGAATGGATCTAAGCCATATCCATGAGAAGCCATGTGTTAACCTTCACATGAAAGATCATAGGCCAACTCCCATGAAAGCCGAGATATGGGAATGGATCTAAGCCATATCCATGAGAAGCCATGTGTTAACCTTCACATGAGAGATCATAGGCCAACTCTCATGAAAGCCCATTGAGCATACACTTGTTATTATTGACTTTGGAAGGCTTGTTGAGAAATGTGGTACCATGGAGGATAAGAGATGGTAGGGAGAGAGTATGAGTAAGCGCCAAACAAGCAAAAAACTAGGAAACTACCACATGAGCAAGATGGATTTATCCCAGATGAGAAGGCAAAGCCAAATGTGTACCCACCCTATAAAAGGGATCATTTTCAATCAATGGAATGTAGCAAGCTCTCAAGCCTCTTTATGATACAAGTCTCAATCTTGTAACCTAATTGTGCTTGAGTCTTAAGCTTATTTAGCATAATCTTTTCATCATCATGTGTGTAATTAGGTTGCACCCACCTTAGGTTAGTCCACCCTAATCAAGTTTAAAGTTTAGATTAGCAAGCACACCATAGTCATGCTTGAGGTGCCATGTCCAATTCTTGACATGGTATTAGAGCCTCCCCCTACCCCTTGAGCTTCTCCAACCGCATCCTTCACTTCCCATTAGCTTTATCTAAGTTGTATTCTCACTATTCTCATCTTATCCATTCACGCTACTAGTGGCTCAAATTTGTGGAGCTTTCCATTTCTCCTTCTATTAGCCATTACTTACTTCTTAAGCTTGAAAATCACATGTTGCCAATTCTTGCATGAGATTGCTAAAGCTCATGGTAAGCTCTTGTTAAAAGACAAACAACCACATATGGTGTTAAGCATTGAGAAAACCATCCAGGAAGGGTTACACACCTGGGAAACTAAGCACCTCACAAAGCAAAGCATGGATGCATAAAGCACAATCCAAAGCATGCCCAAAGCACAAGTGCAAGAGACAACCACAGCACATAGCATGGCATCCACACTAAATACACTAAATAAAGCACAATCCAAAGCATGGATGCATAAAGCACAATCCAAAGCATGCCCAAAGCACAAGTGCAAGAGACAACCACAGAACATAACATGGCATCCACACTAAATACATCAAAGACAGATACTAAGGAAATCAAATACAAAGCATCATGCAGTACTAAAATGAAACTCAAGACCACATTAAAGGAGCTATCAAAAAGCCAAGAGTGAAGCCAAAGAGAAAAAACCAAGAGCCAAGAAGCAGCCGACAAGAAGAAGCAATAGCATCGAACACAAGAACCAATGAGAACAAAGTCTACACCAATAGCATGAAGATGAAGCCAAAGCCAAAAGGTGGACAAGAAGAAGAGCAAGGAGATCTAGCCAGTAGAGCAGCACTACACAACATAGAGCTACCACCCACTACCCTATCCAAAATCAATTCAAACCAAATCCAAATCTTGTAAGCCACCAAATGAGTCGGCAAATCTATGTGTTTTTTTTTAAAGCACACTTGACCCCACTGGAGAGTAGCCATAGAGCACCTAGGGGAAGAGATGCGATGTAATCAATCTTAACCACCTGAGAGTAGCTAGTCAAGCATGCAAGGGGTGATAATATTTATCCACCTACCACCTACATTAAAGGGGGGGTGAAGTATTGTAAACCTCACATCCAACCACCTTGTAGTAGCCTAAGAATATGGCACCAAGGGGGCGTGTTGAGAAATGTGGTTCCATGGAACGTAAGAGATGGAAGGCAGTGAGTATGAGTAAGCCAAACAAGTAAAAGACTAGGAAGATGCCACATGAGCTAGTTGGATTTATCCCACATGAGAAGGCAAAGCCAAATGTGTACCCACCCATATAAAAGGGGTCATTTTCAAGCAACGGAATGAAGCAAGCTCTCAAGCCTCTTTATGAGTACAAGTCTCAATCTTGGAACCTAATTGTGCTTGAGTCTTAAGCTTATTTAGCATAATCGTTTCATCATCATGTATGTAATTAGGCTACATCCACCTTAGGTTAGCCCACTCTAATCAATTTTAGGGTTAGATTAGTAAGCACACCATAGCCATGCTTGAGGTGTCATGTCCAATTCTTGACAAGGCTCACCAACTATGACGTAATTCTTGAAAGACCATTCATATGCCAATTATTGGCAAGGGTGGAAGTACCATCTACTCCAAGAAGCCAATATGTCTATCATATCGCATGATTAAGAAGATATCAAGAATGTGCAATAGTTGTCTACTAGCTGACTTATATAGTTACTTTCCCTAAAATATGTCTCAAATAGGTCCACGCTAGCCCATGCCCAAAATATGTCTCAAATATGTCCATGCTAGCCCATGCCCAAGCCTATGTGCCTCAACCCTTATATGTACATGTGCTAGTGAAAAATAGCTTTGTTACAAATCATCCCCTCGTACGATGATTTCGTCCTCGAAATCAAAGCGTTGTCGTGCACAAAAGACACATACAAAAGGTTATATATAAAAGCTAAAAATTGCATCCAAAACTAAATGTCAATGTTGTCAGCAACACCCATCTTGGATCAAATGGAAAGGAATGTAGTGCAATGTTGATGATGAAGCTAACAACACGTCCTCCAAGGCAAATGTGAAACCAAGGAGTTGCCTGATCATAGCTATTATAAACTCCCGTACTCCTCTTGTACCACTTGGATTAAAAGGGTAAGCAGTATCACCCCAAGTCACGAGCATGTGGTGGCCACCTGAATTGAATATGAAGTGATACTGCCCTACCATTGAAAGGTGATCCCCCAAGAAGCCTAGATCAAATAAAAAATGCCACCAAGATCGTGGTCTAGATATCCACCAAAGTTGAAGACGAGTATGTCATGATGGTGTGCCGTGTCAATTGGCACAAGGCTCACAAGATGATCTCTTTTATGACCAAAATTTAATGCCCAATAAACTGAATCCACATCAATGCACAAGCATCTATGAGCATCATAACAAAATGCCTCATAATCCAAGTCAAGACCTGGACCAAAAACTAATGGATCATCACAAGTATGGTATGCTGTTAAGAATGTACAATTGGGATTAATCATGGTGATGTGGAACAGATTAAGCATAATACTCAATTTAGGTTAAATCACACCAAGAAAGCCATTGCTAGAGAGAGAGAGAGAGAGAGAGAGAGAGAGAGAGAGAGAGAGGGAAACACTCAATAATACTCTATTTCATATGCATGTCCATACAAATGAGGCTTCTAAATAGATAGCCATTGACCCATCCAACTTTACATGTGGCATCTCTTTTACACATTAGTAACCACTACTCACACCACACAATATCTAGCACTTTTAGAGTGCTTTTCCATAAGACACATAAACCAAGCTTATATATTTCAACATCCCCCTCTTAAGCAAGGTGTTCTCACTCACACATTCATTTAGTATTGCACGCATGCAAATGCTATCTCTCACAACACTCCCCCTCAATGCTAAAATGAGAAGTGTCCCCAAATGTGCCTAGACTCCCCTAGGTTGCTCCTACATGTGTCAATCCATGTCTAGAATCCACTAGACATTACTTTGAGCATCACAACGCACCCATGTGATGAGCCCAACCTCTCTCACCATCTCAAATGGTAAACATCGAGGTTTACACAACACATGCAAACAACTCGTTTGAGCTCCCATGTAGCTTGGGTAAGGTTACCCCCATACCGGGAAGTAGACCCGAGTTGAGAAATTCATCCATGGCTTTGTTTTTATAAAGCTGATATTTGCCTAATATTTCAAGGCTTCTAAAAGAAAGCCTTTTCATGCAAGGGAGCAAGGTTTTATCTGTGTGTGTGAATATTCCCTTAAAACCTTAATTGAAAAGTTCTTATGAAAAGTTCTTTAAAAAAATTTAAAGTTCTTGGCACGACACCTACACTGCTACCTGCCATTCACTATGCTATGTTGAATGCACTCTCGTGAGGCATTCTCTTCCTTCATGATGATGTTGGTCATGCTCTTCACATTTCTCAAAGCATAGCTTCTCTCAAACGATGTTGCACTTCTACCTTAGCAGCACTTTTCTTGCTTCAGATCTGCTAAACACGACATGGCCTACTCCTAGAGAAGCCAACTTGCCTTGGCTATGTGAGCTCTCAACTCCTTCTAGAATAACTCGTTCTTAGCTTCTGCTAAACTTTGGCTTACTGAAGTACTTGATTTTTGTCATTCTTCCTTAGTTACACCTTTCAAGTGCATAGCCTTGTGTACCCTTCAACTTTCAAAAAAACCCAATAATCTTGATTCTTTGAGCACTTCTCTCTTTGTATTGCCAGTGTCTACTACTCTCTACACTACCATCATGATGGCGTTGCTACCATTACTGATGTGGACCAAAATTGTGAACATATCTCCTTAAAAGAAACTCTTTCTATAGTCCTTATTGGAATTTCTTTGCCTCAAAAAGACTTCTTACACATGAGAGCTAACCTCCTCCTTGAGGTTTACACAACCATCAATATGGTTGCAATGAGCTCCCAAGTGAGCTCCTCAATTTGCCTTGTCCATTTAACCTCCCTCTTGAGGTTTCCATAGCCATTATCATGACTACCTTGGGCTCCCAAATGAACTCCATAACCTTTCTTGCTATCCTCTTTGAATGTTGAACCTTCAAGGGTGGTTATTCACAAGTTTCCCTTAAGAAACCAAGGTGCAAAACCAATTATGAAAGCCTTCAATGACCTCCACCAAACTTCACCCATCTCCCATGAGTAAAGTACCAAACTCCACCTCTTTTGGTGAGCTCTATGGATTGCATTCTCAGCCCATAACCACCTCTCCACCACCACTTGAACAAGTATATGCACCTTCACATACTCTTTGTCCATTTGCAAAGAACCATGGGATCCTCTCATCCATAAATCAGCAACAACCCTTCTTTACATTGAGCATTCTCTCATGCCCAAACTAAAAACTTTGAGGAAAAATTACAAAACCAATCTTATCTTGAGACACCATTGTCTCCTTGGCAGCTTTCTTGTTGACGATGTAGACTCCAAAGGTCTTCATATTGCTAAAATCTCCATTTGTAACTTTGTAGGCAGCTTTATGATCTCTCCATTTTTAGCTTTGTAGGCAGCTTTATGATCTCTCCAATCGCCAATAGCATAATCGCTCTCCAAATGCAATACTAATGATAATGAGTGTTCATTTTCTTGATAAAAGTACTAAAACATACAATTTGCTTAATCAAAAAACAAAAACAGAAACATACATATTACACCATGATTAAGAGCCCAAGCCGGCTTTGACACCATGTTAAGAATGTGCACTTGGGATTAACCATGGGGTGATGTGGAAGAGATTAATCATAATACTCAAGATGGGATAAAGCACACCAAGAAAGCCATTGCTCGAGGCAAAGAGAGTAGCACAGTCAACAATACTCTATTGCATATACATGTCCATACAAATCAGGCTTCTATAAATAGATGGCATTGACCCATCCACCTTTACATGTGGAACTCTCTTTTCCACATGAGTGGCCACAACTCACACCACATAATATCTAGCACTTTTAGAGTGCTTTCCCACACACACATAAACCGAGCTTACATATTTTAACATATGCCTCCATCAATGGTGCCTCCATGATCACTGGATCTATGAAAATGCCTAAGTCAAATGCAAAGCTCTCAAAATCTGTGTGAGCTATATGCATTTTCATGCCCTACCTATGAGGTCTCACCTCAATAAAGTCATCACTACCCTCATGCACTAAAATTGACTGCTCAAACACATAAACTATACCCAAACAAATGCTGCCAAGTACACTATGAAAGCTAGGAGTAATGGTCAAACTGTAGATATCCCCACGTGAACTCTTTGGAGAAATAGCCCAACACATCTAACATAAGAATCTCAGGCCTAAGCTCCTCACGGTCCATCGTATGCTGATGGGTATCCTATGGAGTATCTCTAACCTCGTGTGAAATAGATGAATACTCAAGATCCTCTAATTGGTCCTCACTATGATCTCTAGAGAAGTAGATAGACATACTACATGTATCATCATCTATGATGCTCGATGTACTCGATGCCATTCTTGCCCCCTCGAGATCATGCCCACATGATCTAGCTCACACACATCACCATTGCATACATCAACATCATGTGCATATGTGTCCATATCATCATGTGCACATGTATCATTACGTGCATGGGTGGGTGATACATCAATATCATCATATGTGTGTGTGTGCACACGCAATACATCATCATGTGTATGAGTATAAGATACGTCATCATCATCTAGATCTATGTTGATGTAATCTACACCATTAGGAACGTAATCATGGTGGTGGCTCAAGAGTATGGGACACTCGTACAAGTCACCACAAAAGAAGACTCATCACATGCGAACAATGCTGATCCATCTATGTTGTAATAGCCAAGCAATGAGTAGAGGAAGTCATCATATACGGACCATTTGGACCATAATCCTCCTCATCAAAATAATGCATTATTTGACTAGGCAACAAACTCGCAAGCTCGAATATCCAACAATGACATGAGTATGCTGCCTCGGTCATAGCATAAAGTTTACAAATGAGGGTATAAAGCCCTAAGCCTTGAAGTACCAAAAGTATGTGTGAACTCAGCGAAGGTATATAAACCATGACACAAAATGGCAACTCAAAATATCAATCGTAGAGCCACGATGATAGTGCATGAGTCGATCATATTCAAGAATTCTCTCTTACAATCAAGAATGCTATTAAAACGATGTCGACGATGATAATGTGAACTCACACTATGGAAATCAAATGAAGGGTATAAGTAGTAAGAATAACCCAGGGTAGTGTTACCCCAAGTATAAACCCCAAAACACGATGCACAACACGTGTGAACAAAAACTAACAATGTATAGGGAACTCACACCGCATGTGAACAAGCCCAAACAATGCACCAATGTGCGTGAACAAGCCCACAATAAAACACGAGCCATGTGAACACGCTCTAGAATCTCAACGTATATGGGCACACCTCAAAACACGAGCCATGTGAACAATGCTAGCAATGCATAAAACTCACACCTTGCGTGTGAAAAATCACTAAGAAAAACCCCAAGGTGTGTGAACAACTGTACAAAATACCCCTATGTGTGTGAGAAACCCCTAGGGTAAATGAGAGTATAAGAGGTAGGTCAATAGCATGAAAGAAGGGAGTAAACAGAAGACTCGTTTATGTGGAGTCTAGAGACACGAGACATTGTTTACATGGAAGTCTAGACATGGGTGAAGGTCACCACGAAAGCTTGGGCATAAGCTCCAAGAAGACATAGATGTCTATATCATAAAAGGGTCAAAAAAGGGATACAATATTCGTGAGCCCTACGCCTAATATAGCCCAAGGCCCCAAAAGTACACATATAAATGACCCTAAGCCCAAGTGCCTAGGCCCCATCCCCCATGTGCATGTGAATACCAAATCTACTTCATTATAGACCATCCCCTCCTACAATGATTTCGTCCTTAAAATTGAAGGGTGGTCGTGCACAAAAGAAAAATACAAAGGCTATATACAAAATCTAAAAATCATGACTTAATTCACTGTCATAGAAGACCCAAATACGTAACATGAGTAGTATGACCCCTAGGGTAAAATGGAAAGGATGCGGGACTCCCATTGATGATGAAGATAAGCAATCTCCCACTTGGATCAAAGGGAAAGTGTGAGAGACCACTGCCATGATGAAGGTAGCCGAATATTCCCCAAGGTCAAATGGAAGATTCAAGAAACCAATGTCAATGATGAAACTAGGTATGAGTCCTCTTGGGTCAAATGGATGAATGTAGTATACATCATGGACCCTCAATCCAATGTAACAATAGCTCCCATGTCAAAAGGAAAGCTCAAGTCCAAGGGATAGCTCATAAATCCATCTTCGCGCCATAACATGAAACTGACATCTAGGATATTCGCGCCAAATGAAAACAAAACTCCTAGTTGGAATGTCGAATGGTCTGTATAGATCAAGACCAAGAGACGTCACAAGTACATCTGAATGGTAAGCCATGTAATCATCTACCATACATCCCAAGTGTTATGTGCACATTATATGTTCATATACTAGGAGGCTAACCCACCCTAAGCATGGGAGCATGGGAACATGCTCTAGTGGAGCAAGGGTTAGGTCTAACCTTGGGTTGAGGTTAGGGTCAGGCAACCAAGGGTCACACACATGGAAATGGAGAGTCGAGTCACTTGAGTGCTCTCCTATAATAGGGGCATGGGGCACTCTCATCAGGGGATGTTCTCTTGTGTAGAGCATTGTATCTACTCTCTTACAATTTCATGCTAAAGCTATGTGCTACTGGATTGAAATCGTATCTCTTGGTGGTATGGGACACCAAGGATAGGTATGTGGTACTTCATTGTATTGATGTGTGCACCCTTGAGCTCGAGGGTGATTGGGTGAATGAGTATATGCCTAGTTTATGCATGTTTATGCATAGTGATTAGCTAGAGAGATCTTTTGGGTTTTAATAGCCGAGGTTAGGTATGTGGTACTTCATTGTATTAATGTGTGCACCCTTGGGCTCGAGGGTGGTTGGGTGGATGAGTATATGATTGGTTTATGCATGTTTATGCATAGTGATTAGCTAGAGAGATCTTTAGGGTTTTAATAGTGGTATCACAGCGGTCTCTAGTTAATTTTTTATGTTTTTTCTCCTCTTAATTTTCTCTCATTATTCTAAATTTTCAGCATTTTTCAAGAAACTTTTAACGTTTACTAAGCAAAAAATGTTATTTTTTGTTTTTTTGGTGGCCTATGCATTGGGAATGTCAATATGGCAGTCGAAACGCAACGCTTCTTGACTTGGATGGACGTATCGACGTTGCGGGGAAATTTCGTGAGTGAATGCTATTTTCTCTATTTTATGGTTAAAATAAGCATTTTACAGATTTTTTACCAATATACCGCACATTCTATGGTAGCTATTTTTTGGTAGAAAGGATTCCCTACATTTCTACAATTTTTTGGAATTTCTTCTAATTTTTTAAGATATTTTTTGAGCATTTTTATGGTAAACTGGGCATTTTTAATGCATTTTTGCGGGTTTCCCACGGGCACGTTAGGCAAAATCTACCGATTTTCTACTAAAAATCAGTGGGGGAAGCATGTTGATGCATCGGGTTCGCTCTTGTGTACGCAGCATAATTTCTATCTCTCTCATTGGAATTCTCCATCAAAAGATCTCTTATGCACATAGAAACACCTCTTATTTGGGTGGATTAATTAAAATTCAATGACTTGATTAATGACTAATCAACCCACATGATTAGTGATTAAGCTTGATTATTGGATAATCATGTTTAATGCATAATCACTCTATTTAACAGAGAAGAGAGGAAGGAGATGGTGGAGGGTGTGGAGTTGGAGAAGGAAAAGAGGAAGGGAAGCTTGTGCTTCCCCCCTCTCCCTCACACACATAGCACGCGTTCCTAGGGGGGGTTCTAGTGATGACAGACTGCACACCCCCTCTCCCTCCCCCCCACGATTCTTCAAAAAAAAAGCTTTATAAGCTTTTGATTAAAGCTTTTTTTTAAGAGAAAAAAAACTTTATTCTCGTGTTTTTTTAAAGAGAAATTTATCTTGAACCTTTTGGCCTTTGGGGTCCAAAATTTTTTTTACCTTTCAAATTCTGGAGTTTCTTGTCTCTTCATTTTCCGCAACCCTTGGCTGTCCGCATTCCGAGGTGACCATTCGCATTCCAAATTTTTTTGTCCATTCGTATTCTAATGTGTTTGGGGTACAATAAAAATTTCTAAAAATTCGTGGAAAATTCGACAAAGGTTATTTCCAATTTTTGGAATATCCGAGTTTGTCGATCGACATGTGGCATGTCCATTCCCGCACCCGTGACTATTTAAATTCCTTTTAAAAAAATCTATTTTTTACCCAAAAAAATAGTAATTCCATTAAAATTCGAGATTTTGATTGGATTTGAGAATTGTCGGGAAGAATTGAAAAATTTCGTAATCAATGGGATTCTCGAGGTAATTTTTTCATAATTACCAAACTTAGGAAAATTCTATTAATTATTTTAAAAATCCTAAAAATTGGTATTTTTGAAATATCAATTGTATTTTGGCAAATTTTATTGCTAAAATTTTCTAGAAAAAATTAGATTTGGAGTGCCATAAGTTAGAATTTGGTGGATTTCAAAATTATTAAATTTTGAGGTCCTAAAAAATAGGAGAATTTAGAAAAAAATATAATAATTATTTTTTTATCAAGAATTTAATATTTTCAGAGGTTACTTAGTGTTGAAGTATGTTTTTTACATGCTAACATTAGATAGATGTGGGTTATTCGCATATAATTAATGCGAGTGTGTCTCGTATTTGTAGTTATTTCCGTTTGGATTAATTCTAGATGGTGTTCTCATGATTTTTTATTATTGTTTAGCCACCAAATGCTAATTAAAGCATTTTTTTCTTATGTGCAGCTAGTTCTAGTGAATTAATTTGCTAGATCATTTTGGTCAAGGGTGGTCAAGTGAAGTTGGTTCGAGTGAATCGTGATTTTTAAAGAACATTATTACCATGGCTCATATTGACTTCTCAGTAAATGATAATGTCGATGAGATGAGTGATCATCCCAACTCAGGTAGGGAAGATCTTAAATTCCAAGTTGAAGAAGAGGAGGCTATTGGAAAGAGTGAATATATGGAAGTGACAGAGCATTCGGAAGCAACTATTGCCAAATGTCACGAGACGAGATGGAGTCATCGAAGATGCAGACCTTGACTCTACAAAAGGCTCTTTTATAGAGCGGTGTCTCCTACTGTGGCGTAGTGGGTTGGAGAAAAGTAGCTCCATGATGTTGATGTTCATGGAGTTGTTGTGTCCGATTGGAGGCTCCGTGCTTGAGCTTGGTGCAGGTACAGCACCTAGGATGAAAGCAGCAATTCACTCAGGACATCCATGCATGGCAGTGGACAATGACAAAGAGATTTGCACAAGATACTTGGAAGGCATTCTTAGAGACAACTTCACAAAGGCAGGGCCTTCAAGTGTGAATCAAGCAGTCCTCATGATAGATGATGAGGAGACAGACTATGACTTTGATGCACCTCTTGATTAGTGAGTAATTTATTTGATCTATGCGTATAATTTAAGCATGGTTAGATACTGACTAATTGGGCTTAGTGTTTTGCCTTGCTATGCAGAAGATGTGGCTACCCAAATGGCAGGAGATAGCACATTCGATTATGAGTTGGTGGAGAGGCATCATGGACATATAGACTACATAGATGACTTGGCTGATGAGGTCTAGAGAGCATGTCCTGGCTTTTTATGGATTGATGCAAAACTTAATTTCTCATGTTTTCATTATCATCTCATGTAGACCTGGTTTCTTATGGATGCATAGCCATTACCTTCTTATGCAAACCTTAACTTCTTATGGATTGATAGATTATGGCTTTTGAATCATGTGATTTTAATGTTCTTTGACCTAATAATATGAACATGTCATAGTTGTTTTGGAAATGTATTGCAAGTTGTAATTTTTAGGTTTGAATCTACAGTTTGGAAATTCTAAATTCACATACCTTAATGTAGAGATAAATTTGTAGTTTGTGAACTCTAAATTTAGAGTTTCCAGTTTGCAAATTCTGAATGCATAGTTTGCATCTTTGATTTGTTAAAATATATATCCGTCCCTCTATTGAGTTAGAACTTAGAAAGACTGAAAAAAAATAATTGTTGGTAATCTCACAAGCTTGAGGGGAGGTATTAATAGGCATATCTACTTAAAAGTGAACAATGCCACTAGTCCTAATTTTGTTCTTGGAATAGCCTTAGGAGTATTGGCAAATGTTTAATAGGTATCGACACTTAACATGGCATGTTGAGGCTTATAGAAAATACAATGAATGTGCAAATATAATACACACAATTGCATCATGAGAGCATTCAAATCAAGGATATATGTCTTTGGCTCTTTGTACCTTGGTACATGCATGCAAGATTCAAGTTAAAGTAGACCAATACGACTATTTTTATGTCACTCAATTTGGACATCTAAGTAAGAAAATTATCCATAAGACCTTATCTTTGCATAAGCTTGCCTCTATTTTAATCCCTAGTAAGATTTTTATTATGTGCAATAAATTAACAACTTCCAAAGTTGCAAAAATACCTAGAGGTTTACTATAAAATCAATTAAAAAAACATGTGCTAATATGAGCACTGTCGATTGAGGTTTTAAAAAAAAGATATTCCATAAAAAAACATTCATTCAAGTATAACTCCATTGAGTGTTGCTCGGATAATCCGCTCAAGGGTTACCGCTCATAATATGTACGCCCCCGTCTAAAGGTAGCCATATGTACTTTGGTGAAGCACAACAACGCGACGTACCATCACCAAGTCTGAAACTCCACATAACCTCTCCACCCACCCCATCGAATCTCACGAAAAAGTGAGAGGAGAGATGATTCATGTGTAGACACAATATCAAATACACTCAATTTCCAAACAAAAGTTGTAGACATACCTCCCAATGATGCCATAATAAGCAACCAGATAGTGTCGAAGCAACACCATAACGCACATGGTCCTCTATACATACATCCCAAATAGGGTGTGTGGTTGGTGCATGATGCACTCCACCTGCCCCAGCACCATATCTATCCACCATGAGCAGTTATCCAAATCCCAACGAGAGAGGTTGTGCATGGGTGGTGGATACATACACTCCTCCTCGTTGTTGAGCAAGAGCCATTTTCTTGCTCTATCAAGAACCGAGGAAATGTGGCTCCTTTCTTTCAACCACAAAAAGAATTTCCACAATATGAAGAACAATCCACTAAGTTGCCATAAAGATGCACATGACTCATTTTCATTAAGTTGCCATAGCCAAAAAAAGTACCTATAAACTTGTTAAAATTACAGCAATGTGATGAGCTATGGTGGATCAAATGCTAGAATCAACATCATTAACAAAGAGATTAGATGATAATTAAGATGTGATTAGTGAGTAATTAACTGATAGCTTAATGTAAGCATGGATAATCAAAAAACAATAAATTTTCATTAGGCCAATGCCTCAATTTATAGAGTTTACATCCAAGCATCTAATCCCACTGATTTCTCCTTGATTCACTTCACCTCTTTTGCTTGATTCTCTCCACCTCTTCCTCCTAGAATATCTCCACACCTCCACACCTCCTAAATCTCCTCATGCTACCCTTTATTCTCTCCCAGTAGATTCTTCTCACCTTTTCATAGGTTCTCTCACATTTACAAATTCTCTTTTACAGCCTCTAGCCCAGGGCTTGTTCCCGCACACACCCTATTCACTTGTATAATTCAACACCTCCCCTCAAGTGAATACTCCTAGCACACTTGGACCCTATACCAAGTTTCCCTCTTACTTGATAGTCCGTGAGAGTGATGACCAGTGCCTCAAGTCCCTAAACTCATAGTCCTTGACACTCTCTCTCTCTATGTATCCAAGGCTACTATAAGTGCCCGTGACCTTGACTAAAGTGCTCACACACACATCTACCACATGGCCTACATCATCGGTGGCTCAAAGGTGGTTTTACTTTGTTGGGGCAGGTTACATTGGGTTGTAGGGTTTCTCTCTCTCTCTCTCTCTCTCTCTCTCTCTCTCTCTCTCTCTCTCTCTCTCTCTCTCTCTCTCTCTCTCAGAGATTTTCACATGGCTCCTCACTCTTTGGAGCCTCACATCTTCTCTTCTCTTCAGTCTTCTTGTCGTGGCAGCTTCTCTTCACGCGTTCGTGTCTCCCTCTTCGTTAAGTCTTCTTGTTGTGGTAGCTTTTCTTCACGCGTCCATGTCTTCCTTCAATGCTTCCTTTAACTTTTCTTCTTGGTTTGGATCTTCCTCTTGGAAAGAGATGTTCTTCTTCTTTCATGGCTGGGCCTTGCTCCATGTGAGCAACATGTTTAAATGTTTTGTTGACAGTTCTTTTGGGCTTTTGATGTTTATCTTGTGTCATTATGCAATGCAAAACCAAATCTATGTGGGAGGTCTTACCTCTTGCCTTATTCTGGACAAGGGCAGTGTCTAATCCCATTTTTACACTGATGTAATGTGCCCAATACATAATGCATAAAGCATTCATTCTTATACACATTCCCAAATGCAACTCTGGCTATGAATAATCTTGAATTTGAGTGTGATTTGCAGGAATTAACCAAGCGTTAAATGCAAAATTACCTCAAATTTTACCAGAAATTACATTAAATCAAGGATAACCAATTTGTACGGAATGGTTAGAGTATCAAACCATCTCCGAATTGCAATCTGAAGTTATAGGGATCTGTATTAGATACCTAATGGTTAATTTGAACCCTAAATTGTACCAAAAATAGTGATTAGCATTGATTAATCATCATTGATTAGCAAATTAATCCTTTATTTTGTGTGCAAAAAACAGAGTATGTGGGGAGCCCAGATCCGAGGCCTTAGAGTTCAAATGAGCTCAAATCCTTTCAAGGCCATCAATAGCAATCAGTCTAGTAGAGGATTAAGCCAAGAAACACAAGATTCGACCAAACATTGAATGCTTAATCTCTGTTTTACCAAAGTCACCTGCAGATTTGATGAAGAGCTTGGATCTCACTGTAGACTTGATCAAATCAATTTCTAACTTCACTAGCTTGTAGAGCACCCTTGAAAACCCTTGGGGCTGAGAGGAATTAGACCCATTGCAAAATGGAGTAGACAAGATCTTCATTTTCTTCAAAAAAACAAGCTTTGGAAAAAATGCGATTATCTCCTGATTGCGCCGGCGGTTTGCTCTGTTGATTCGTTTGGCTGGAGCACCAATGAAGTCGCTATGTTGGGCTAGAAGCATTTCCCCTAATGTTTCTCTTGGAGGGAGATCAAGCCCCTGGCTGGGGGTACAGAGGGCTAGTTGAAAATAACTTTTAAAAAATGATTATTTCTTAATTATTTATTAATCCTAATTAGTTAGATAATGGGCTCATAAACTTGATAGATTCTAGGCTAGGCTCTAATACCATGTTAAAATTACAGCAATGTGATGAGCTTTGGTGGATCAAATGCTAGAATCAACATTATTAACAAAGAGATTAGATGATAATTAACATATAATTAGTGAGAAATTAAGTGATAGCTTAATGTAAGCATGGATAATCAAAAACCAGCAAATTCTCATTAGGCCAATGCCTCAATTTATAGAGTTTACATCCAAGCATCTAATCCCACTAATTTCTCCTTGATTCACTAATTTCTCCTTGATTCACTCCACCTCTTTTGCTTGATTCCCTCCACCTCTTTCCAGAATATATCCACACCTCCTAAATCTCCTCATGCTACCCTTTATTCTCTCCCAATAGATTCTTCTCACCTTTTCACAGGTTCTCTCACATTTGCAGATTCTCTTTTACAGCCTCTAGCCAAGGGCTTGTTCCCGCACACACCCTATTCACTTGTATATTTCAACACCTTCCCTAAAGTGAATACTCCTAGCACACTTGGACCCTATACCAAGTTTTCCTCTTACTTGATAGTCCGCGACCAGTGCCTCAAGTCCCTAAACTCATAGTCCTTGACACACTCTCTCTCTATGTGTCCAAGGCTACTATAAGTGCCCGTGTCAATTCTTGCTCCATGTGAGCAACATGTTTAAATGTTTTGTTGACAGTTCTTTTGGGCTTTTGATGTTTATGTTGTGTCATTATGCAATGCAAACCCAAATCTATGTGGGAGGTCTTACCTCTTGCCTTATTCTGGACAAGGGCAGTGTCTGATCCCATTTTTACACTATTGTAATGTGCCCAATACATAATGCATATAGCATTCATTCTTATGCACATTCCCAAATGCAACTCTGGCTGTGAATAATCTTGAATTTGAGTGTGATTTACAGGAATTAACCAAGGGTTAAATGCAAAATGATGATTATCCCACAAATTTATCAGCATAATTTTACCAGAAATTACATTAAATCAAGGGTAACCAATTTGTACGAAATGGTTGGAGTATCAAACCATCTCCGAATTGCAATCTGAAGTTATAAGGATTTGTATCAGATAGCTAATGGTTAATTTGAACCCTCTTGCACTAAAAAATAGTGATTAGTATTGATTAATCACTGATTAGCAAATTAATCCTCTATTTTGTGTGCAAAAAACAGAGTATGTGGGGAGCCCAGATCTGAGGCCTTAGAGTTCAAATGAGCTCAAATCCTTTCAAGGCCATCAATAGCAATTAGTCTAGTAGAGGATTAAGCCAAGAAACACAAGATTTGACCAAACATTGAATGCTTAGTCTCTGTTTTACCAAAGTCACCTGCAGATTTGATGAAGAGCTTGGATCTCACTGTAGACTTGATCAAATCAAATTCTTACTTCACCAACTTGTAGAGCACCCTTGAAAACCCCTAAGGCTAAGAGGAATAAGACCCATTTGCAACTGGAGCAGACAAGATCTTCATTTTCTTCAGAAAAACAAGCGTTGGAAAATACGCGATAGTCTCGTGATTGCGTTGATGGTTTGCTGCGCTGATTCGTTTGACTGGAGCACCAATGAAGTATCTATGTTGGGCGAGAAGCATTTCCCCTAATGTTTCTCCTGGAGGGAGATCAAGCCCCTCCACTGGCTGGGAGTACAGAGGGCTAGTTGAAAATAACTTTTAAAAAATGATTATTTCTTAATTATCTTCTTAATTATCTACTAATCTTAGATAGTTAGATAATGGGCTTATAAACTTGATGGATTCTAGGCTAGGCTCTAATACCATGTTAAAATTACAGCAATGTGATGAGCTATGGTGGATCAAATGCTAGAATCAACATCATTAACAAATAGATTAGATGATAATTAAGATGTGATTAATGAGCAATTAACTGATAGCTTAATGTAAGCATGGATAATCAAAAACTAGCAAATTTTGGTTAGGCCAATGCCTCAATTTATAGAGTTTACATCCAAGCATCTAATCCCACTGATTTCTCCTTGATTCACTCCACCTCTTTTGCTTGATTCTCTCCACCTCCATAGAATATCTCCACACCTCCTAAATCTCCTCATGCTATCCTTTATTCTCTCCCAGTAGATTCTTCTCACCTTTTCACAGGTTCTCTCACATTTACAGATTCTCTTTTACAGCCTCTAGCCAAGGGCTTGCTCCCGCACACACCCTATTCACTTCTATATTTCAACACCTCCCCTCCTCAAGTGAATACTCCTAGCACACCTGGACCCTATGCCAAGTTTCCCTCTTACTACTTGATAGTCCCGCGACCAATGCCTCAAGTCCCTAAACTCATAGTCCTTGACACTCTCTCTCTCTCTATGTGTCCAAGGCTACTATAAGTGCCCGTGTCAATTCTTGCTCCATGTGAGCAACATGTTTAAATGTTTTGTTGTAGTTCTTTTGGGCTTTTGATGTTTATCTTGTGTCATTATGCAATGCAAACCCAAATCTATGTGGGAGGTCTTACCTCTTGCCTTATTCTGGAAGGACAAGGGCAGTGTCGATCCCATTTTTACACTGATGTAATGTGCCCAATACATACTGCATATAGCATTCATTCTTATGCACATTCCCAAATGCAACTCTAGCTGTGAATAATCTTGAATTTGAGTGTGATTTGCAGGAATTAACCAAGGGTTAAATGTAAAATGATGATTACCACAAATTTATCAGCATAATTTTACTAGAAATTACATTAAATCAAGGGTAACCAATTTGTACGGAATGGTTGGAGTATCAAACCATCTCCGAATTGCAATCTGAAGTTATAGGGATCTGTACCTAAAATTAATCCTCTGTTTTGTGTGCAAAAAACAGAGTAAGTGGGGAGCTTAGATCTGAGGCCTTAGAGTTCAAATGAGCTCAAATCCTTTCAAGGCCATCAATAGCAATTAGTCTAGTAGAGGATTAAGCCAAGAAACACAAGATTTGACCAAACATTGAATGCTTAATCTCTGTTTTACCAAAGTCACCTGCAGATTTGATGAAGAGCTTGGATCTCACTGTAGACTTGATCAAATCAAATTCTGACTTCACCAGCTTGTAGAGCACCCTTGAAAACCCCTAAGGCTAAGAGGAATAAGACCCATTGCAATTGGAGCTGACAAGATCTTCATTTTCTTCAGAAAAAGAAGCGTTGAAAAAATGTGATTATCTCGTGATTGCACCGACGGTTTGCTGCACTGATTCGTTTGGCTAGAGCCCCAATGAAGTATCTATGTTGGGCGAGAAGCATTTCCCCTAATGTTTCTCTTGGAGGGAGATCAAGCCCCTCCACTGGCTAGGGGTACAGAGGGCTAGTTGAAAATAACTTTTAAAAAATGATTATTTCTTAATTATCTACTTATCTTAATTTGTTAGATAATGGGCTTATAAACTTGATGGATTCTAGGCTAGGCTCTAATACCATGTTAAAATTACAGCAATGTGATGAGCTATGGTGGATCAAATGCTAGAATCAATATCATTAACAAACAGATTAGATGATAATTAAGATGTGATTAGTGAATTAACTGATAGCTTAATGTAAACATGGATAATAAAAAACCATCAAATTCTCATTAGGCCAATGCCTCAATTTATAGAGTTTACATCCAAGCATCTAATCCCACTGATTTCTCCTTGATTCACTCCACCTCTTTTGCTTGATTCTCTCCACCTCTTCCCAGAATATCTCCACACCTCCTAAATCTCCTCATGCTACCCTTTATTCTCTCCCAATAGATTCTTCTCACCTTTTCACAGGTTCTCTCACATTTACAGATTCTCTTTTACAGCCTCTAGCCAAGGGCTTGTTCCCGCACACACCCTATTCACTTGTTTATTTCAACACCTCCCCTCCTCAAGTGAATACTCCTAGCACACCTGGACCCTATATACCAAGTTTCCCTCTTACTTGATAGTCCGTGACCAGTGCCTCAAGTCCCTAAACTCATAGTCCTTGACACTCTCTCTCTCTATGTGTCCAAGGCTACTATAAGTGCCCGTGTCAATTCTTGCTCCATGTGAGCAACATGTTTAAATGTTTTGTTGCAGTTCTTTTGGGCTTTTGATGTTTATCTTGTGTCATTATGCAATGCAAACCCAAATCTATGTGGGAGGTCTTACCTCTTGCCTTATTCTGGACAAGGGCAATGTCTGATCCCATTTTTACACTGATGTAATGTGCCCAATACATAATGCATATAGCATTCATTCTTATGCACATTCCCAAATGCAACTCTGGCTGTGAATAATCTTGAATTTGAGTGTGATTTGTAGGAATTAACCAAGGGTTAAATGCAAAATGATGATTACCATAAATTTATCAGCATAATTTTACCAAAAATTATATTAAATCAAGGGTAACCAATTTGTACTGAATGGTTGGAGTATCAAACCATCTCCGAATTGCAATATGAAGCTATAGGGATCTGTATCAGATACCTAATCGTTAATTTGAACCCTCAATTGCACCAAAAAATAGTAATTAGCATTGATTAGCAAATTAATCCTTTGTTTTGTGTGCAGAAAACAGAGTATGTGGGGAGCTTAGATCTGAGGCATTAGAGTTCAAATGAGCTCAAATCCTTTTGAGGCCATCAATACTCTCTATCTATGTGTCCGAGGCTACTATAAGTGCCCGCCGTGACCTTGACTAAAGTGCTCAAACATACATCTACCACATGGCCTACATCATCGGTGGTGGTTTTACTTTGTTGGGATAGGCTACATTGGGTTGTGGGGTTTCTCTCTCTCTCTCTCTCTCTCTCTCTCTCTCTCTCTCTCTCTCTGAGATTTTTACATGGCTCCTCACTCTTTGGAGCCTCACATCTTCTCTTGTCTTCAGTCTTGATATCATGGCAGCTTATGTTCACGCATCTGTGTCTTCCTCTTCTTTCAGTCTTCTTGTTGTGGGGGCAGCTTCTCTTCACGCGTCCATGTCTTTCTTCAATGCTTCCTTTAGCTTTTCTTCTCTTGTCTTCAGTCTTGTTATCGTGGCAGCTTCTGTTCACGCATCTGTGTCTTCCTCTTCTTTCAGTCTTCTTGTTGTGGGGGCAGCTTCTCTTCACGCGTCCATGTCTTCCTTCAATGCTTTCTTTAGCTTTTCTTCTTGATGTGGATCTTCCTCTTGGAAAGAGATGTTCTTCTTTCATGGCTAGGGCCATGAGCTTGTCCGTCAGTTCTTCTCCATGTGAGCAACATGTTTAAATGTTTTGTTGATAGTTCTTTTGGGCTTTTGATGTTTATCTTGTGTCATTATGCAATGCAAACCCAAATCTATGTGGGAGGTCTTTCCTCTTGCCTTATTCTAGACAAGGGCAGTGTCTGATCCCATTTTTACACTGATGTAATGTACCCAATATATAATGCATATTGCATTCATTCTTATGCACATTCCCAAATGCAACTCTGGCTGTGAATAATCTTGAATTTGAGTGTGATTTGTAGGAATTAACCAAGGGTTAAATGCAAAATGATGATTACCACAAATTTATCAGCATAATTTTACCAAAAATTACATTAAATCAAGGGTAACCAATTTGTACAAAATGGTTGGAGTACCAAACCATCTCTGAATTGCAATTTGAAGTTATAAGGATCTATATCAGATGCCTAATGGTTAATTTGAACCCTCAATTGTACCAAAAATAGTGATTAGCACTAATTAATCATTAATTAGTAAATTAATCCTCTGTTTTATGTGCAAAAAACAGAGTACGTGGGAAGCCCAGATCTGAGGCCTTAGAGTTCAAATGAGCTCAAATCCTTTCAAGGCCATTAATAGCAATTAGTCTAGTAGATGATTAAGCCAAGAAACACAAGATTTGACCAAATGAATGCTTAATCTTTGTTTTACCAAAGTCATGTAGATTTGATGAAGAGCTTGGATCTCACCGTAGACTTGATCAAATCAAATTCTGACTTCACCAACTTGTAGAGCACCCTTGAAAACCCCTGGGGCTAAGAGGAATTAGACCCATTGCAACTAGAGCAGACAAGATCTTCATTTTCTTCAAAAAAACAATCGCTGGAAAAAACGCAATTATCTCCTGATTGCGCCGGCAGTTTGCTGCGCTGATTCATTTGGCTAGAGAACCAATGAAGTAGCTATGTTGGGCGAGAAGCATTTCCCCTAATGCTTCTCTTGGAGGGAGATCAAGCCCCTCCACTGGTTGGGGGTATAGAGGGCTAGTTGAAAATAACTAAAAAATTATTATTTCTACTAATCTTAATTAGTTAGATAATGGGCTCATAAACTTGATGGATTCTAGGCTAGGCTCTAATACCATGTTAAAATTACAGCAATGTGATGAGCTATGGTGGATCAAATGCTAGAATCAACATCATTAATAAAGAGATTAGATGATAATTAAGATATGATTAGTGAGTAATTAATTGATAGCTTAATGTAGGCATGGATAATAAAAAACCAGCAAATTCTCATTAGGCCAATGCCTCAATTTACAGAGTTTACATCCAAGCATCTAATCCCACTGATTTCTCCTTGATTCACTCCACCTCTTTTGCTTGATTCTCTCCACCTCTTCCCAGAATATCTCCACACCTCCTAAATCTCCGCATGCTACCCTTTATTCTCTCCCAGTAGATTCTTCTCACCTTTTCACAGGTTCTCTCACATTTACAGATTCTCTTTTACAGCCTCTAGCCAAGGGCTTGTTCCCGCACACACCCTATTCACTTGTATATTTCAACAAAACTAGCCTTTGAGCTGCCATTTGAATGAGGTCAAGCTTCTTAAGAGCTCTCAATTCAAGGCTCTTTTCCTCTGTCTCAATTCCACCCTCAATAGGAAAAATGTGCTTCCTAGCCTCAAGCTTCACCTCTTCAAAATATTCAATCATAGGGAAATCTTTTAGAATAATAATTCCTCCAAGCACATTGACGTAATCACCTAGGACATGTTGTGCTCTCTGATACACTTTATCAACAAGCAATCCCTCTCTTCATAACCAACTACATCAAATGCAAAAACTCATTAAGAAATTGGCAATGTATTAGTGAAACAATGATTTTCAAACACACTTTAATGATTAAGGTACTTACTTTCTAAATCCATGATCCCCACGAATAAGCCCATAAGATGCCTTTGTTATCTTATTAGCCTCTAAGAGAGACAACCAAAACACCTTTGTTTCAATTGAAGCATCACACAAGGCCAACATAATTAGCTTCTCCAAAGTTGCAAAGCTATTGTGTCCCCATTTCAGAGCCCAAACTTTCGTCCGCCGTTCATCACCAAGCTTAGGATTAATAATGTTGAGTATCTACAAACCATGTCTACATAATTATGACACATTCTCATATCACATAGTCATGCTTCTAGTTTGCAAGAGCACCTTCCCAATACGGTCTCACCAAACTTGGATGCAAGCTCGCCGAGCTCTCCTCCAACCTTTTCAACTCCTCCTCTGACATACTGTGCCATGCTTGCTCAAGCTTCTTATTAAGAGCTTGAGTCATTTGAACCTGGCATAAAAAGTTCAAGCCAAAAATTGGCAACAATCCACTATTGTAATGGAAACGAGAGAAAACATTGTTGTGCATCAACGTTTACACCATGTAAACTTACATTATAAACTAGTTTTCCCAAACACCTCCTTGGAAGAGGATACCATGGCTCTGACCCTTTTGTATACTTCTTCTAATTTGAGGAATCAACCTCCTGTCTATCTTTGGCAAACCATCCATGTAGTCACTATAGCTTGCCGCACAAATGTTGGCGCAATTTATAATCTCATCTCTTAGGTTAGTGGTGTTCACTAGTGCATGGGTGTTCAAACTTGAAACAAAAGAAAACAAAACAAGTGCATTGGTTTTCAATTTCTAACTAGATAGACATACACAATGTGTAGACTTAATCATTTCCAAAAAAAACACACAAGTTTATTCGTTATAGACTCGATAGCGAGGCAATCTCAGGTACTCTTGTTGGTCGATCACGGTACACAAAACTCTGCAATGCTTCTCTTTTATTTATCTCCACTTCAAACGCCATGTTTATCTCCTACCAAATAGGGTCCCATCCTACCAATACCTCATCCCCTCCTCTCTACGGGGCAGGTCCACATAGAAACAATAAATGCTCCTTTCTGTTGAACACAACCCTCTTTTCCAAAAGCTATCTTCAATCCTGAGACATCATCACACAATCCCCAAACTTTAGCATGCGGGATGAGCCTAGACAACGGGATGGAAGAATATTGAAAATAGCTAAACATCTTGGTTCGATGCAATATGTCTTCTCCCCTATCCATGTAAAGCTTGTTTTCATCCTCGACATCAACTCCCAAAGCTATATTTGGCTGAATAATAAAAGGGACAATCTGTAATAAGCAAGCCTCTTGAGGGCCTAGAGTATTATCCACCTCATGAACTGCTCCTATGCTCATAACCTGACTCGAGCCTCATCTGCCTATGTGTCAGAGTTTGCTTGCATATATGTCTCTACAACAACACTTACGTGGTCAATATTCTCAACCAAGGTAGGTCCTCAACCACAAGAGCCCCTTCCATGCTTGCCTCTCCCCACGGGTAGAAGGGCTACAATAACAAAGAGAAAAATAACAATATGCTGTGTCAAAACCGTGTTGGATAGGCTCAAAAATTGAACATTAAACTTAAGTTTACAAAAATTACATTCCAGACATAGCACCAACATAGACATTTCTTCTTCTTCTTCTTCTTCTTCTTCTCTCTCTCTCTATCTCTCTCTCTCTCTCTCTCTCTCTCTCTCTCTCTCACACACACACACACACACACTTGTGGACATTTCTTCTTCTTCTTCTCTCTCTCTCTCTCTCTCTCTCTCTCTCTCTCTCTCACACACACACACACACACACACACACACACTTGTGGCCATTTCATCATTATGATCATCATCAATAGTATCAAAATCACCATCTTAATAGATAGTTCTCCCATTTTTCAAGTCCTTTGAGCATGTAGAAGCCACCTTAAATATCACTTTGAACCATTTGACATCAAAGATGAATAGACTAAATACTCTAAATCCAGCCTCAAGAATATCCTAAATAGTTCCACAATACTCAAGATTGTCCTCTATGACTTGGTATGTCTACTGGCTCGATTTTCTTGCTCAAAAGTTACCATCACACCACAATCAAATGTGTTTCTTTTAGTATCCACATGCTCCATGTGAAAGTGCCTTCCCTCTGACCATATTGCATTATATAGTTTATACTCACATTAAACAAAAGTATGACATTTAGTATAGTGCATTAAACAAGGTATATAGGTGAGATAGAGATGAAGAATGTACTTACTTAAGGGTCACATCCTCTTGCATACTCATGCTCTTCTCTTGTGATCATTTCTCCATTTTGCGATGCCATTGATATTGCCATACAAAGCCATTCTATATTGATCACATTTGGTAGAGGTTCCCAGCTAGGCGGGAATGGCAAGCGTCTATTTTCTCTTCTGAAAGCTCTTCTCTCATCCTTTCGTCTATTGATTGCATCCTTGTATCTTCCAGTCCACTTCTCCATGATGGGGCTATTTAGAATGCAGAATGTATTCACCTTGTGGCGTAATGCTTCATCTAGTCTTTGTTGCCTTCCTTTTCCTTGAGACACATTAGTGATTAGTCGGTCATTCTCCTCATTGCTCCACAATCATGGCATGGAAGGATCTATGCGAGAGATGTTTTAAGATAATCATGAGAGAATCTTACATCAACCATCCCTTTGCCATGTTTGCTTCTGGCCTTGCTCTTTGTCTCACATATTCCTTTAAGGTTTTCATGAACCTTTTAAGGAAAAACATCCATCAAACATGAACAACACCACACAACACCACTTTACCAACCAAATACACCACAACATGCAATTGGCTAGTGAGAATTGTTCTAGCAAAGTTGTCCTCGATCATACACACTGCCTCAATAGCATTGACACGAGCCATCTCAATGGATATAGTATCTATCTCCTTTAAGGATATGTACCTACATACATAGTAATCATGTGTACTATTTACCAATAAATAACTTGTGAGCGCATAAGAATACCAAATAAGTAATATAACTTAGTGAATTGAAGAGAAGATTCATATCTCACCAAGCTTCCCATTTTGTAAATAGCCTCTCTCACCTTCTTGTCTCCATAACCAACTATATCAATTGGAAGAATAAACTATGCATAGAAAAAAATGGAAGTTAGTATATGACCTTACAAATTATGTACCACAAAGAGAAAATGAATAAGCGAATATTTATATGCATGTATAATTGTTATGGAGACAAACATATTTTTTTATGCATAGTTTATTCTTGTCTCCATGTGTTTTGAGGCTATATAATTGTTCCTCTCCTTTCTTTTTGGTCTTTGTGTGAAGGCACCCTTCAATGAATGCATTACTCCCATTGCTGTACGAAAAGAGGTATAGGACTATGTTACCACTCTCACTTTAAATTGGCCATGTACTTTGAAGGTATCCAATGTTTTGTAAGTCATCCCTTGCACCCTTTGTATCTCTTTTACCAATTAAATGGTTCCAAATATTTGTTGCCACATTCTTGAAGATATGCATGGGATCTAAGAGATGATTGATCTTCATGTCACACCAATATGGAAGTTAAAAGAAGATTGAGTTTCTAGACATTCCATTTGGTGGTGGATTGGGAGTGCTTATCCATGGCTCAAACCAATCTCTATCTCTCATCTCACAAAAGTGGTGAAACATCATGTGGCACATACTTGGGATGTACATGAGGGAGAAATCAATGATGTTTGTCATATACCACCTTCTTAATTGTAGAGGGTCTTTCCGAAACAAGTGATGGTCCACAAATCGGACATGCATTATGTATGGAGGTTGCCAAACCTATTTTAAAATTGAGATGATTGAGATACAAATATAAACTTAAAGTTTATAGGTTAAAGCCTTATGCATATATGGTTCAAGTAGGTACCTGAGCACTCTGAGAACTTGGGATAGTATTGCATCGTCCAAAGCAAAACTTCTTTCACCTCCACCTCACGCCTATTTATTGGCCTCGAAACGTCATGTACTTTGATACCTCACCATAGTGGCTCAAGCTCCTCAATCAAAGGCTCAAGGTACACATCCATGTTTGCCAAATTATACTTGCCTGGTACAAGGAGAGGAAGCATGATATGAACTTTCTTGATTGCCACCCATGGAGGGAGGTTGTAATTCACCAATACAATAGGCCAACAAGTAGACCATGATGTGGACTTGAAGCCAAATGGGTTAACACCATCCATGCCCAAGCCAAGATGTAAGTGACGAGGCTCATATTTAAACTTTAGCCATTGATGCTCCACATGTTGCCATGCCGGTGAATCAGCTACAATCACTATCATCTATGACCTCTCATCCAAAGAAGTCATTCACCATGTTGTCCATGATGAGATTCTCTTTCTCCTCATGTGGCAATGGTGGAGGCACCTCATTCATTGGTTGGGGAAGATGAGTCTCAACCATGCTTTCCATATGGCCGGGATTAGGGTTAGGTCAATAGGCCTCTTGCAATAGGCTAATGCATAACCCTTATGTAATAGGTCATAGGCCTTATGCATAGCCCTTGCACAATAGGTTTACGCATAGCCTATGCATACAGTTTATGCATAAGCCTTATGCAATAGGTTTATGCATAGGGATTATGTAATAGGGCTTATGCATAAGCCCTATGCAATAGGTTTATGCATAGCCTTATGCAATAGGGCTTATGCCCCTATGCAATAGGTTTATGCATAAGGCTTATGGAATACATAAGCCCTATGCATAGCCTATTGCATAAGCCTTATATAATAGGGCTTATTGCATAAGCCTTATGCAATAGCAATAGGTTTATGCATAAGACCTATGCAATAGGTTTATTCATAGCCTTATGCATAAGGCTTATGCAACAACCTTATGCATAAGCCCTATGCATAGCCTATTGCATAAGACTTATGAAATAGGGCGCCTACTGCATAAGCCTTATGCATAGGCTATGCAGTAGGCCTTGCATAGGCCTTATGTAATAGTCCTATTGCATAATATGTTAAAATGAACTTATTTTATGATAATCTTTTGTAGGTCTATTCAAGCGAACAACCACCAAGGGTTTAAGCTACGGGCAGCTCATATGAATTCGGCTATAAGAGCTAAGCTCTCTTTTTCCATTCTTTTTTTTATGCTTATTCTCTTTATGTTTTTTCAACCTTGGGTGCCAGGGATTAGGGTTAGGTCAATAGGCTTATGCATACCCTATGCATAGTGCTTATGCGCATAGGGTATGCATAGTGCTTATGCATAGCCTATGCCTACCCTATGTATAGTGCTTATGAATAGCCTATGCATAGTGCTTATGCATAGCCTAATGAACTAATGTTTTGATTTATTATGATAATTTTTTGTAGGTCTATTCACGAACAACCACCAAGGGTTCTAGCCACATAGCAGTTCATACGGATTCGGCTAGAAGAGGTAAGCCCTCTTTTTCCATTCTTTGTTTATTTTTCTTCTCTTTGTGTTTTTGTACCGTTGGGTGCTAGGGATTAGGTTCAAGTCAACAGCCTATAGCCTCTATGCATAGGCTATGCATAGGGTATGTATAAGCTATGCATAAGGGTATGCATAGGCTATGCATAAGCTATGCATAGGCTATGCATAGGGTATGTATAGGCTTATGCATAGAGATATGGGGCATTGCTATATGCCATCTAGAATGCTGCTTATGTCAAGTTAGGAGTGGTTATCTGCATGTAGGTGGTTATAGTGGAGGGGGAGCCCTCAATTTTCTCACTATTCTTCTCTTGTAAAAGAGGAGTTGCCTTTGGCTTTAATAGTGGGGAGCATGTGGAAAGTCCTCAAAAGCTATCATTCGAAAGTGGCACTGTCCACCCTGTTTGTCTAAGCAAGGTATCGTAGGAGGTCTTAACAATGTTCTAGTATTATCATATGTTGCCTTTATTGTCTAAGCTTGTGTTGTTGTTTTCTCTTGGTTGGCTTGACATTGTCGAGGTAAGCTCTCTTATTGATTCAACCTCATGTTTATTGCACCCTTGGGTGTAGGGTTTAGAGTTTAGACTTATGCATAGAGATATGGGGCATTGTTATATGCCATCTAGAATGTTGTTTATGCCAAGTTAGGAGTGGTTATTCGAGTAGGTGGTTATAGTGGAGGGGGATCCCTCGATCTTCTCACTATCCTTCTTTTAAGAGGATTTTCCTTTGGCTTTAATAGTGGGGAGCATGTGGAAAGTCCTCAGGAAGCTATCATCTGAAAGGGACACTCTCCACCCTACTTGTCTAAGCAGTATTGTAGGAGGTCTTAACAATGTCCTAATATCACATGTTATATTTTTTTATCTAAGCATTAATCATGGCTTTTGTTAGAGAAATTGTGTCATGCATGTATGTATAGGCAATGTCGATCGACCCCACTTGATGTGGCAAATCTACTATTTATTATAAAATGAACGATATGGGGGTAGCAAGCTTGGTCTCAGTTTACTCATGCATAGGTATGGTTCCATCAAACCTTTTCACATACACAAAGTTAATCTTTTATTCATTCTATAAGTCTAATTTTTTAATCTTATATGAAGGTGGGCTTACAATCGGGCCAGTTGACGCCATGGGGGAAATCTACCCCACTTGGCTAGTCGGGGGTAGACCACGCCTTTGATAGGCGTGGGGCCTAGTGGTGCAGGCCCATCATGATATGGTTGTGAGATGAGCCTACACCACCTTCCTTGACTAGACCCACCCTTACTCCCTCATGTCCGTCTTCACCACCATGACAATGACATAGTAGGGAGTCTGGGGGGAGTAGTAGACGTGCTAGCGAGGGGAGCAGGCTGCTTTTACTTTGGCAAAAGTAGCACTAAGTCTCTCGATGCGTCTCCCCAATAGGAGGGCTCTTCATCTACACATTAATAGACAGCCTCTGAGACCCATTCCATGATTCGATCCATGCACCCTACCATACAACGTGGATGTCGATGGTGCCCTCATGATGGATGCACGAGGAAAGCGAGTCATGAACCGCATGCATGTACTTGCAAACCTAGAGTTCATGAACTCCTTTAAAAAGTGGAAAGCACAAGATAAACTTTCAAAGCAATACATTATTGATGTGCTTAAGTCGGAGTTCCTTGTTCCACATGTGGGTCTTTCCTTCTTCGAGGAGTGGATGAAGAGGTGAATCAAGCTTTCGCTCTCTAATAGGAGATCAAATATCAAGAGAGCAACAAAGAATAACTTGGAGAAGCCTAGCATTTACATGGCCAAGGAGTGGAGGCATGCACACAGCTTTGTGAGAAAGCACCCACGTGCTTTTCAACAACAAGCGGTGGTGGCGAGTGCTTCTCGACTACGGAAGCGAGGGGCTTCACACTTCAGCTTCGGTGGAAAATCTTTCTTTATTGCTCGTTTTGTATAAGTAATCATTTCTTCTCCTCTTTTATTTTATTTTATACTATATTGTTATCTTTAACTAATTGTATATTTTCTTAATTGTTTTTTGTAGAGGGAGGTTGTTGGGCATGACCTAACAAAGGAGGAGTACGACTATGGGTATACAGCCCCCTATCCGCAATTGTAGGCGTGGATGCATACACGAGGCATACACTTGGATGAGTCCGTTTGGGGGACTCAAGAAAATGAGGTAAGTGAGCCTAAAACACTCTCTTTTCTACATCCAATTGTATTTTAATGCCCTTGCTTAGCTTGCACTTGATGGCATGTATGTAGGATGAAGGGGAAGATGAAGAGGAGGATCCTGATTATGTGCATGAAGCGGTAGAAGCAAGTGAAGAGGACGAGGAAGACGATGATGATCATCACTCGGAATCCGATGAGGATTCCAGTTAGATACCTCGTCATTGTAAACATTTCATATATATATGGCCAAAGGCCTAACATTTTGTGAAATATAATAAATTTTATGCTCAATTTCATTCTCGACAATCTATGTGTTTCTTATGTTTATGTTTGTGTCATAAAATTGGAACTGTGACTCTGTTTTAATAAAAAAAAGAGCCGAGGAAGACTGGGGAGTCTTGTGCAGACTCCCCAGTCTGCCCCAGCTCTATTTTTGCTATGCAAAGCTTTCGCTTTGCTGCTGAATGAGTAGTGAAAATAGCAACGAAATATCATTGCCCAGTAGCGTAATTTCGCTGCGAGAACGAAATATCGCTACTCGTAGCAATATTTTGATGCTATTTTCACTGTTGAGTAGCGAACCCATTTTGCAGTAAAAATAATAGTGTTTCTAGTAGCGAAAATAGCCTAACATCTACCTACCCTTCTAGTTATAAAAACTCTGCTATTTTCACTGCTACACTCTTATTCTGTTGTAGTGGTAGTAGACATCTTGAAGACATAACAACACTCGTGGTCCTGTGTCCCTTCTTGTTCATGTGGATACATCATTTTTTGACACATCATTAAGCACATGCCACATAATAAACAACCTTTCATTGTCCTCATTACTTTGGCTAGAGGACGCATAATTATTTTGCTGCATGTTTCCACTTCTCATGTCATTTTGCTTCTTATAGCAATCTGCCTGCACATGCCCATATTTGCCACAATAAAAACAGTCTCATGTATCATTTTGCTACCTTTTTTTATTTCCATGACCTCTTTGACTCCCCTGCATCTAAACTGGCCTCTTCCACCTGTGTGTTGTTGTTGTGATTCATGGGGCTATTGTTGCTTACCATAATTTTAATTATCTATTCGGCCACCACCTTGGCCATGGCCTCCGCCTCTACCTATACTTGTGTAGAAAGCCTGTTGTTCTGAATTGCCTTTGTTTTTCAAAGACTGGTCTTCACCCAAACTCTTTTCTTCATCAATGATCAGCATTGACATCAAATCTGTAAAGTTGGGAATGTTCTTCCGAGTCTGAATAGATGTCTTGAATACCTTGTATTGAGACCACGTAGACATACTTCCACCTTATCATCATCATCAACAGAGACACCAATAGATGGAAGGGATTCCACAATTCCCTTGATCTTTAAGGTATAATTATTCACATACGTGTTTTTCTTCTCCACAATATGAAGCTCATTCTTTAACTAAATCTTTCGTGCCTTGGTGTTAGTTTCATACAATGTCACCAAGGTGTCCCATGCCTCCTTGGGTGACTTGGCATTCTGTATATGCCCAATCATGGGTGTCTTGTATGAAAGCCAATACATGACTTTCCTTACTCCTTGATTCCAATCCTTGTATTCTTTTACATCTACAAAAGCGGTTAATCTTAGGTATCTTTGGTGCCTCTTCATATTCACCTCCAGTAGCCTTTTCCCATCATAAAATTTGTTAATATGAACCTCCAAGCATGGAAGTTGTTCTTGTCAAGCTTCTCTACAACAATTTGGTTAATTCTATCATTGGACATCTTATTTATAATACAAACTCACCAAAAATAATACTCTTGTTTATCCTGCACAAACTGTTGTATTCTCTGCAGCAGCAGTACTATACTGCACCCAAACTGTCACAACTACTGACCTCAATTTGTTTACATATACCCAATAGCACATGTAAGAACTCTTTGCAGTACAAATAGTGTCTGCACAACCAATTTCTCTCCTTGCAGCTCCAAAAATAGAATTCTATAAAGAATCAAAACTTACCTGTAGTGCACATGAATGCCAATTGAAAACGGAGGTCAAGGCGCACCCGAAACACGTTTTTGCTCGTAAAAACTCTATCCAAAGGATGATATAGTGGCCTTGCAGCTTCGCTCTTGTGAGTGAAGATAGCTCCTCAATCGGAGCTCATTTGCTGGTGCCTCCCGAAGAGCTCCCGTGACAATGTTGTAGTAGCTAACACAAAGGGAGAAGAGTAGGTGAAGCTCTTACCCTTGTGCCTCTTCTTGTGCTTCTCTTGCTTGCCGCTCAACTTCTTAGCATGAACTAGGCTTTGATATCATGAAAAGATGCAGGGAGGAAGAGAGCTTGAGCTCTTGCAAAGCACACGCACACTCACACAAATCCTAGAAGAGAACACACACGAGGTTGAAAATTGTTATTCTTCTTCTTCTCAACAAAAGGGTTCTACCAAAAGATAAGGGCAATACAACATAAGTACTAAAGTACTATATACATGTGGTCCATAATGTGAACATGCTAAGTGAGTGAGCTGGCAAGATAAGTATGCCATAACTCAATGGGTGGACTAGTAATAAGTGATGTAGTCTAGCTGTAGAATCACAGGCGAAGATCTATCATGTCAGCATCCTACCAAACACACCAATGATGTAAATGGTAGAAACAATCACCCAGCTATATCATAAGTGCCAGCTCGTGTTGAGCTTGACATCTCAACAAGGGCGCCAAACAAAATGGGCTAACACTACAAATAAACATAGCTACACCAACCCTGATTGAAGAAGAGGACCTTGAGATAGAGCCTGCTTGTCTCAAAGTTGGACTCTCTATGGAGGGGGAAGAACAATAACTCTCCTTTGCAAAGATGATTGAATCAAGGGCAAGTCATAACTTACTCTCATATGAAACATGGATGAAGCTAAAGAAGCCAGAGTTAGAGTCAACATCAGGTAAAGTTCAAAGTGTACATGCAGGAATAGTAGGGGCCTTGGGAAGTTTAAAAGTTAATATTTCCACCAAAAATAACCCTTGGCCATGTAAGGTTTTTGTAATGCCTATTATAGGTGCCTTAGAAGAGAAAGTGTTGGTTAGACGAGGATGGATCTTAGCTATGTACTGTGAAGTGGCTTGGGAGAAAAGGACGGCACACTTGTTGTCCAGAGGATCCATATATATATATATAGATATATATATTACCATTATAGAGTGCCCTAGAATTGAGAAGAAACCTAAAGTCTGAATAGCCAAAGCCACCTAGGATGTTATTATGTCTCCCCACTCTAGAAACACCACAAGTAGCCCAAACAAAGGAGGCCAATGTGTTAAGCAAAGGCAAGCATCCCACCTCACAATGAGTCTTTAAGAGCCAGAAGCCTCATGTTCATGAATATTGGGTTCCTAAACGACTGTTTTAGAGGCACAAGGATACTATAAAGGGAATAGAAAGATATGGGTCCCTAAACAATATAGTAATGCAATAAAGCCATCCATGCAAGGACCTCACCCCATCGACCACCAATTAACCAAGCTACTATATCAAAGCCTAGTAGCACAACTTAGAAGAGGCAAGGTAGACAAGAATGGGTTCCTTCTGTTAGTAAGTTAGCCCTCCCTAGCCAAGTAACAAAGAAAGTGTGGGTTCCCAGAAAGAAACCAAGTCAAAAACCTAACCTCACTAATTCAGACCATGAGGTAGGGATTAGAAGGGAATGGCAAAAAAATAGGTGCCCACTGAAGAAGTGTGACTGGGAAGCCATAAGAACCTAAACAGAAGCCACAAGAACCTTCCCAACTCAATGTCACACAAGATGCCATCAAAGTGGGATAAAACATGTGAATTGCATAATTAATTGCCCCAAGGGTAAAGCTGTCATAGAGTAGACACACAAGAATTGCATAATTCCCTGCCCCAAGGGTAAAGTTGTCATAGAGTAGACACACAAGAAAACATGTCCAAAAAAGACTTGTACACATAAGAATCTACTACAAATTCTGTGGACTAGGGGTGACTCAATGGATGGAGAAAGAGTTGTTGTGTTCCATAGAAGAACTATAAGTGTTATATCAACCCACCCCTTCTACATTAAGAGCTTCATCCAGATATACTTGGGCCTAACCAATGGATGATCAGGCCAGTATATGTAATAACAAACTTGTAGAACAAGTTTTAGAGGACTAACTTACTAACTAAACTCTAATACTACTAACAACTTTTGGAAATCACTTCACTTACAACTTACAACCTAATCACATTCACTTACAACTTAATTACATTCACTTACAACTTAATTACATTCACCACCATGATTTTTGCAGTATCATCGGTCATCATGATTTTTTATCCCCAAAATTGCATCACACAACATTTGCCCAAATTCCTTATGGAAGCCATAAATGATTCCTACAATACATCATGATCCACTCTGGACCCTCACATGCCTATAAACTCATAGTCCTATCATGATTATGAATGAATCATGACCATGATTCTAAACTTTGCTAAATCATGTCACAACCAAGACTGAAATATATTGAGCCCTCAAGATGTGTTATGATTGTTGATGCTCGAATTACATTATTTCGATGCCTCTCACTTGATGTGATTGTTGAAATTGTAATTCAGTAACATGATGACATGGACTACATTCCAAGGCGGCCAATGAGATATTACCACGTGTTACATGTAGAATTGATCTCCACCGTGATCCCACTGGCTATAAATAGGCAATTTCTTCTTATTTTTTCATTATCTTTTCCATTTTTAAGTTTTTTGGCTTTCATCTTTAATTGCCTATGCCTACATGCCTACTACTCTACACACCTTCATCACCACCAAGCACACCATAATATCTCTAGAGAGGTAGGACATCATGCTTCTTCCCATGCATCCTTCTTAAGTGTTCTTCATGTATATCTTAACATATATTCTTGATTGGTCATCGCTAGGTAGGTATGGGTGAATGTTCTCTTCTCTAACCATTCTTTCCCGTGCCCATCCCTGTATTTGATACATAATCACTTAATGAAGAAGACCTGCCAACACTCCTTCCAAACCTTAATCTCAATATCTCTTAGGCAAAACCATGATTATGTAGCCTACAAAATCACGATCCTTGATTGCATAATCACACGGCCCCCACCAAAACCATAACATTATCAGAATTACTCCTTTAATATTTCCATTCGAGGTGCTAATGGCCCTCATTGACAATTGCATTTCTCACCACCATGATTCTACAATCTGTAGAATCATGTCCATGATTGCCATGTCACCAATCACAAATGTGAATCATGACTGATTACCAATCATGGTGCCAAGTCACCAATCATCGATCATGAATCATAATTGTGATACCACATCATCAGGCATGCTTACATAACCACATCAATAAAATCTAGGGTAACAACCTTTTACAGTGCCTCCAGTGCCTAAAAATTATAGAATCCCACATCTTTTACACTGTGAATTTTGTCCACGCAATTGTGAAAGAGATGATTTATCACATCATCACCAATCATGGAGGTAGAGTTTCTCTCCACCTTATCATCTAACAACTCCCACTGTATTGCCTCTAGGAGACTTTTTTAAGAAGAATATCCACTATGCTCTCACCATGATTGTACAGTCTCTAGAATCATGGCTGTTATGATTGCCACATCACTAATCATGGTGCACAATTATATAACATACTATGATTGCCTTGTCATCTCTGTAAAATCATGACACCAATTGTGATTGCACAATCACAAAAAAATATTCATCATGCATAGATCTAATTCTTAATCCTTGATCCTTCTCTAGTGTTTTGGTTGAAAAACATTAGGTTTTTCCATGGTTGCCCGTGTGACTGTCTTTCCAAAAAGCTATAATTCATCCTCCAGTAACTTGATAGTTTTGTGCTAACATAAAATTCTAACAAATAAACTCTAACAAGGGAAAATGGTGCTCCTACCAACAATCAGTGGATTGATAAAGATTTTTATGTTTCAGTCTCATAGGTAAGGACATGAATCTTGACCCTTTGTATGAAGACTCGGGGTCACCATTGTCCTCAGAGGGAGTGTGGGCGGTGGTCAATCTGACAGGCAAGATAGTACCATTGGTCAACAGTAATTCTGTCAATGCCTAAGCCCAATGGGTTTAGAACTCAAAATCCATCAGCCGCCGAAATAGAGAATGCACATAGAACTACAAAGCTCACTCTCTCACTCACTCACTCAGATAGTACACAATGAAATAATGCTCAAGGGATTTGTATTACTGTTAAACTTGTACAATACTATTTTTCTCTAGACTAACTTGTTGAGATATCGAGCTCGTCTAGTGAGGCGGTGGCCACTGATGACCCGCCTGGGGGATAGGCCCCACACTTACACCACTGGCATGGTTGGTGAGATCTTGGGTGATATGCGGCTAGTGGGATGACAGGCTGTGTGTGACAGCCATTCTAGAGACTGGCATAGTTATAGCGCTAGCTCATTTAGTCGGGTTCACACTATAGAGAACCCGTGTATGTATTTGGTTGAGTACCTTTCATATTGAGTGTACTCTTATCTTGTATATGGTGTGTTGAGTGTTGAGTAGAGAAGAAGAAGATTTTCAGCCTCTCACCTTGTGTGTTCTCTATTAGGGTTTTGTGAGTGTGTGTGTGTGTGCTTGCAAGAGCTCAAGCTCTCTTCCCCCTGCATCTTTTCATGGTATCAAAGCTTGGTTCGTGCTAAGGACTGAGCTGCAAGCAAGAGAACCACAGGAAGCGGTACGAGGGTAAGAGCTTCAACTACTCTTCCCTATTGTGTTGGTGACTACACCCTTGTCGGGAGCTCTACGGGAGGCACCGGCAAATGATCTCTGATTGAGCGGGAGTAAAGCTATAGGGCAAATATATAGTCCTATATCAGACTGAGATTTTCGGGACGAAAACGTTTCGGGCGCGTCTGGACCTCCGTTTTTCAGAAAGCAGGCGATTTCGAGCACTGCGGGTAAGTCATCGATTCTCTGTAAAACTCTGTTTTAAGTACTGCTGGAAGACAGATTGACTGTGCAGACACTGTGGGTGCTGCAAAGAGGTCTACAGTTGCCATTGGGTGTATGTATGCACATTGAAGTCACTGGTTGTGACATTTGAGAGTACGACAGTACCGCTGTGCAGAAAATACAGCAGTTTGTGCAGAAAAACCAGAGTGCAGGTTCTGGTAAAATTGTGTGTTTGGCAAGATGTCTAATGATGGCATAACACAGATTGTGACTGAGAAGCTGGATAAGAATAACTTCCATGCTTGGAGGTTCAGGTTGACAAATTTCCTGATGGGAAAAGCCTATTGGGACTACATAGAAGGTGAGCATGAAGAGGCACCGGAGATACCGGATATAATTCTGACTGCTCTGCAGATGTGAAAAAGTTTAAAGACTGGAACCAAGGAGCTAGGAAAGTCATGTATTGGCTCTCCATTAGTATACAGGACACCATGATTGGGCACATTCAGGATGCCAAGTCCCCTAAGGAGGCGTGGGACACCTTGGTAAAGCTTTATGAAACAAATACCAAGGCACGTAAGATACAGTTGAAGAATGAACTTCATACTGTGGAGAAAAAGAGCATGTCTGTGAATGACTATGCGTTGAAGATAAAGGGTATTGTGGAATCCCTTGCATCTATTGGTGTGTCAGTAGATGATGATGATAAGGTGGAGGTCTGTCTACGTGGTCTCGGGCCACAATACAAGGCGTTCAAGACGTCTATTCAGACTCGGGAAAACATTCCCAACTTTACAGATTTGGTGTCTATGCTGATTATCGAAGAGAAGAGCTTGGGTGAAGACCAACAGTTTTCACAAAGCAAAAACAGTTCAGAGCAACAGGCCTTCTACACGACTTTAGGAAGAGGACGAGGTAGAGGAGGCCGTGGACGCGGTCAAGGAGGTGGCCGAACAGGTAATCAGAATTATGGTCAGCAACAACAACAGTCCCAGAATCAACAACAGCAACAACAACACGCAGGTGGAAGAGGCAAATTCAGAGGCAGGGGGAGTTAAAGAGGCCGTGGAAATTGGCAAAGGCAATATAATGATGCACCTGAATGCTATTATTGTGGTAAGCCTGGACATGTGCAGGCAGAATGTTATAAGAAGCAGGCTGACATGCAAAATGGGAAAGTGCAGCAAAACAACTATGCATCCTCAAGCAGAAATAATGAGGATAATGAAAGGTTGTTTGTTATGCAGCATGTCGTGAATGCCATGTCTGAAAATGTTGATGCAGCACAAAAAGATAATGTATGGTATGTGGATTCAGGCGCTTCGAACCACATGACAAGTCATGGGGAGTGGTTCAAGGAGATGAAAAACCCGAAAAGACCAGGTTTTGTGGAAACAGGGGATGACACTACTCATCCAATTGCCCATGTTGGAGATATGCCATTGTCTATGTAGGATGGCAAAGTGAAGTACCTTGCAGATGTACTTCATGTACCGAACATAACAAAGAATCTGGTTTTAGTTGGCCAGATGATTGAGTAGGGTTTGCAGGTTAGGTTTAACCCTGATGGGTGTTACGTTGAAGATTTCAAAGACAAGTGCAGGTTGGTTGCAAAAGGCAACAGAGTGGGCAGAATGTTTACGTTGAATGTAGACATGCCTGAAATGAGTGCTGCGATGTTTGCAAATGGTTCAGGAATTGTTGCAGACACAGACACTTGGCATAAAAGGATTGGACATGTAAATGTGCAGAGATTGAAGTCTATGTAGACAAAAGGAATTGTGACAGGGCTGCCAAAATTTAAAGTGGAAGGTATGCAAAAAATATGTGAAGCATGCCAATTTGGGAAGCAAACAAAGCATGTGTTTCCACGTAACAGATATGTGAGCAAAAATGCACTAGATGTTGTACATTTAGATGTACGGGGTCCTACGAAGACCATATCTATGGGAGGCTGCAGGTATTATGTGACTTTCATTGATGACCACACAAGGAAAGTGTGGGTATATTTCATGAAGGAGAAGAGTGAGGTGTTCACTCACTTTCAGAATTTCAGAGTTTTGGTTGAAAAGCAAACAGGGAAATATGTAAAGTGCCTAAGGTCAGATGGAGGGGGAGAGTACTTCTCCAATGAGTTCTCTGAATTTTTGAAGAAGAATGGTATTCGGAGACAATTTACATGCAGATACACTCCGCAGCAAAATGGAGTTGCTGAGCGGAAAAACAAGCACATTGCAGAGATTGCGCGAGCATTGATGGAAGAGAAGAATATGCCGCATTGCTATTGGGCTGAGGCTATTTCTACAGTAGTATACATCATGAACTCCAACTGCAGCCATACATGATGTAACTCCAGAGGAGAGGTTTACTGGCAGAAAACCAGATTTGTCTCATCTGCTGAAAGTCTTTGGATGCATTGCATATGTGCATGTGCCATATGAGCTGAGAACTAAGCTGGATCCAAAAGCTGAAAAATGTGTGTTTATTGGATACTCCCTTGAGCAAAAGGGATACAGGTGTTATAACCCTGCTACACGTGAGTTGAGGGTAAGTAGGGATGTTGTCTTTGATGAGATGAGCAGCTGGTATGCTGCTGAAAAAGAAGCTATCGAGGTTGACGTGAGTGGAAGTGTGGTTGCACAGAATGAAGGTCAGCAATCACAGTCTTTGAGTGGACCAGGAGAGTCCTCATCTAGTGGGTCTGTTGATAGACCATGGAGTGGCAGGCTGCGTCATAATACCAGTCCTGCAAATGTGATTAGTACATCACGTAAATGAAAAGAGAAAGTGGTTGAGACCCTTGGTATGCCTGACATTTCTGTAGGGCATTCTCATGTTGATGGAGAGTCTAGTGGCTCAGATATGAGCCTTGATGAGGAGCTTGGGATCCCAGCTACTATGAGAACACCTGGTGTAAAGAAGGCTATGGAAGCCATGAATGAAAAGCTGCGAAGATCACAGAGAGTGAAGAACCCTGTGCAGAGATTTACATATGATGGTTATGTAAAACAAATCTTTGCACAATGGAAATATAACAACACTTAAGTATAAAAAATATAACGAATGTTGCCTCTTCCTGTCTATCTTTCTGCAAAACCCTAGCATAACACCGGAGCCTTACCTCTCTTTTTGCCTTGCCGGGATCATCACACACACCTTCAGTGCAAATGACGGGCTGATCTGATCGAGTATCCAAACCCCCGGCCAGGTAGGGATCACTCTCTCTCTCTCTCTCTCTCTCTCTCTCTCTCTCACACACACACACACACACATACACTCACAAAAGCTATGCCGGTAAATATTTTTGAAGAGTTTTGTGAGTAAGTAATGTGTGTGTGTGTGTGTGAGAGAGAGAGAGAGAGAGAGAGAAATAATGATCTGATCGAGTATCCAAACCCCCGGCCAGGTAGGGATCACTCTCTCTCTCTCTCTCTCTCTCTCTCTCTCTCTCTCTCTCTCTCTCACACACACACACACACACACACACACACAGTACTTACTCACAAAACTCTTCAAAAATATTTACCGGCACAGCTTTTGTGAGTGTGTGTGTGTGTGTGTGTGTGTGTGTGTGTGTGTGTGTGTGTGTGTGTGTGTGTGTGTGAGAGAGAGAGAGAGAGAGAGAGAGAGAGAGGTATTAACATTGGTAGAATGCAACACGAGGGCATATACAACCAACGGTGGGACTTGAACTCGAGTGGATCATGGCCTTTATAAGGGCCAATCTGCCCCACTTGTGAGCGGCAGAAAGGTAGTGCGAGGTCCCGAGAGAGAGAGAGAGAGAGAGAGAGAGAGAGAGAGAGAGAGAGAGAGAGAGAGAGAGAGAGAGAGGTATTAACATCGATAGAATGCAACACAAGGGCATATACAACCAAAACGGTGGGACTTGAACTCGGGGGATCATGGCCTTCATAAGGGCCCTCGCATTAGCCAATCTACCCTTGTGAGTGGCAGAATGGTAGTGCAGTGGTCCCGAGCGAGAGAGAGAGAGAGAGAGAGAGAGAGAGAGAGAGAGAGAGAGAGAGAGATGAGGGAGAGAGCTTTATGTTGAAATGCTCATGAAGTGATCCACATAAAAAAAACTGCCTGCTGCAAGAGGCCGCGCTAGGGTGGCCTCCCGCAGGTAGTTTTTTTTAAAGGGGGAGTTGGAGAGGATGCCAAAGACAACAAGGAGTGTGCTCCTTGTGAGGGCCACCAATGGAACAACCTTCTTGTTTTGAAGGCGAAAAAGATGGATACCACACCAAGCACTGAGGCCACAACTAGCTAGAGCCAAAACCCTCCCAAACCAAGTTTTTCCTGATTTCCTATGCGCCATCGCTTAATTCTCTGCAAAGAACGTTTTAACATAACCATAGATAGCAATCGCACACATGTAATAAGGCGGCAATCGCACACATGTAATAAGATGCGAATCGATAGGGCTTCAAAGGAAGAAACATCATGATAAAGGTGACAATCTTGGGAATGGAGAGCATGGTGAGCATGCTTATGTATGTTGTTGTTGAAATTGCATTTGTAAACATGTATGGTAAATGTGGCAATATTAAGAAGGCAAGGATGATGTATGATAGGATGCTTGAAAAGAATGTAATTTCTTGGAATACCATGCTTTCACTGTATGCCCATCATGACCAGGGTAAAGATGCTTTTGAGCTTTTGTTGAAATGTAGGTAGGAGGAATAAATTCCCATCATGACTAGGGTAAAGCTTATGGTGATGATGTACATGACATTAAAAAAAAGCTTGTAGGAGGCCGTGCCGGCGCAGCCTCCTGTAAGCAGTTTTTTAATGTCATGTACATATAAAGTATTGGTTTGAGGAGATGCAACCAGAGGGCTTGCATCCGAGTGTTGATTACACCCATAATCCCTCACTAAACATGATTTTGAGCCATAATGATTCATTGACGATCATTAAGACATCAACTATCCCCACACTTTCCAATGAGCAAGATACAATATTCAACAGTAGGGATGATACAGAGCTAGGAGTCTTTGATAACTTGAGCAAAAACTCACCTATGGTTAAAAGTGCATTTCATGAGATGAGAGATTTTCCTTCACTAACTTACTAACACCAATAATGCAGCAACAAGTACTAAACAATGAAGTAATACCCAAAGCAAGCATTAATCATATGGATATGGAAGCCCCATGTAGTTGGGTTAATGACAATATGATCAACGGAGAGGGTAATACATTATTGAATTGTAATGCAAGGTGGGGTGAATGCAAATCAACTTGGTCATCTACATTTGAGTCTAAGTTCATGAATGCAACAATTTTTTGTGAGATTTTGAGCACATGGATAGACATGAGTCAATTACCCGATGAAGACGAAGATGATTAAGAAGAGAGTGCTTCTTACTTCATGCAAAAACTCAAATCTCTTGCCAACCCGGATGAATTCAAAATCAACTAACAATACCCAACTAAACATAATCAGTCCTACATATTCCAATGTGTATTCCATGACTGTGAGCAAAGATACTGCTATGATCACTCTTCATTCAACTTGTTTCCGAAACCTCTTCTCCCTGATCAAGATAAATCACGGGGGTTTTTTGCTTCTTTTGTTCTATCATGGTTTTGTATATACGTTTGGTCCAAACAAGTGTAAGGTTCACCATAGCCTTGCCTTGTTTTCTTTGCTTTTGTGTGGAAAGCATCACGGCTCTTGATGGGTCCTCTTTGTTGAAAATTATCTTTTTTTGAAAAGGTGTTTGGGTAAAAGCTTGCCTCTTAGGTTATACTTTCGTACTACCTCAACACTGGCAATAGGTTAGTAACAAAACTAATCCCAAATTAAATCTTGATGTAGTATAATAAAAGTGTAACCCCTTTGCTTTGTGATTTAGGTTGACGATCGAATTGTTCCAAAGTGGTGGTATGTTATACAAGTTTTTCGTCGTTCAAAACATATCTTTCAAGATCAAGATGTGGAGGCCGAATCTCTGGATGAGATGTAAGTACTACCTCAAATCGGCTCATTGTTGGAAGAAGATGATGAAAAAAACATTTTGGAGGAGACTGATCAAGAGCATGAGGAACATCAATCCGAAGAAGATGATGAGTCACCTATCAATCATGACAATGCTTCATTGGATCATGATAGTGATACTGATATTGATATGGAACCCCATCTTTTCATTGAGCTTGCATTAGATATAGACATTGATAACGCAACACATATGGATTTATTACAAGATGGGATAGATTCATAATCTTGACATTGTTTCGCTTGTCAAAAGTATCTTTTTTTTTATACTCGAAACATGGCTCCAAGGGTTCTAATGGATGTTTTTTTAACTATACATCATTTTCTATGTGTCTGTAACATGTATTTTTAAAATTTAGCATCCAAAAACTCTCTAGAATTTCATGTAGTGAAAATAGCAGCGTAATTTTGCTTCTATTTTTGTTGTACAGCAACTAAATTACAGTATATTAGTAAAATTTTGTTGCTACATATGCTACCCAGCAATAAAATTTTTGCTGCTAGAAGTGCTGTTGATGAGTAGAGAATGGAATCCTCGACATCTCGACAAAATAAACGCTGTTAAAACACTGCTATACCCCCGATGTGCAGTGTAGTGTATACTAGACCAAATTCGGGTGTTGACCTGGTGAGTCAGATGCATCGCTCTAGGAATGGAGATCTGAGACACGCTTGGGTTTACTTTGATCATGCGCGTAGGGTTGCAGGGTGGATTACAATGGTGGCACATGTTTATGACCCCAAGTATACTTCGCAATTGTACTTATGCAAAGTCCAATGCGTGTTAAGATTTTACATTTAATTAAGTAAAGAAGATCATGCTTCAGTATACAAGAGCTTATGACAATTTTCACTTGTGAAATAAGGGGGAAGACACCAACGTACAAGCCATGTTTTGGCAGATGCTTAACAAGGTAGTGGAGCAAAAGAGGCTGCCAAAACTAGACTTTGCCGGCTTCATGGGCGAGGATGAGGCTAGGGCGAATCGGAGGGCTATGAGGTCTATCTACAATGGTGGACCAGGCCAAAATGCAGGCTAGGGAGAATCGGAGGGCTATGAGGTCTATCTACAATGGTGGACCAGGCAACAAAATGCAGGGTAGAGAAATATCATGCTTGTTCCATTGGGAACATAGTCTCTACATACACACATAGTAGTACATGGTGAAGAATTACCAGTACGAGCATCACCTTTTGTGTAGGCACAATAGAGGTGCGCTGAAAGCAAAGAGGATGCCTTAGCTAAATATAGATATATAAGAGCATGGTGGGGTAATGGAAAAGTGGCAGATGGAAATATTCTTGCTATGGATTGTTGACTGAGCTGGTGGAATGTCGAGGTGAGCCAATCGTTTACTGATTGTTGGTGGTAGTTATATTTATATTTGATATTATAGTTGATTTCCTTCTTCATTAAAACAGGTTGTGGATGAGTCTAAGTCAGAGTACGTTCTGCAGATGAACTTGGAGTAATCCAAGCACACAAGTTGGCTTGCTCATGAGGGGTTCAAGGGGACCATCTCTCTTTACGATACAACAATGATAGACCTAGCAAACACACTACTTCAAAGTGTAAAAGGCAAGCATTCCAACAAGGGAATCACTTAGGGTCTGGTGTAAGCATCACAAATTTATAAGAGAGGTGTGTAAACAAGAATGGATTATCACAAAGCCCAACAGGAACTCCCATGTTTCATGTTCCCAATGTCATAGGCAACAAGACAGTGCACCGTAAGAGCAGCGTACACAAACTATCATGGATGAGAATGGAAATAGATCCCATTGCCTTGAATATGTTACTTAGGGTAAAGGGAAAAAATGAATTTGCACAAGAGCAGCAGAAGTGTGCAAATAGAGGAAGTGCAAAGATTATGGGAATCAGATATTCATGATACAATGTGGGAAATTCATCATACGAAAATTAAGAGCAAAGTCACTTATCAAGCATGGCTAGGTGGCCAAGCAGGGAAATGTAAAAAACAAATCAAGCAATCAAGAAGAGGGGCCCTAGCACGCGCCAAGCTTTTATGAGATGCATGAGTGGAAAAGTTGAAAATGTAGACAATTCATGTGGTTCTACAATACATGCGTGGACCACACATGGTCCGTATGCTGCACAATCACAAATGCACCCGTGCGGCCTCCAAGCATTTGGCTAGTTCAAAAGGGCACAAACCTTACAAGCAATGAGATGCAAGCTCTAAAAGGAGTAGGACTTGTTCTACAAAAGGAGAGTTTTCAAGACGAGAACACAATAGCAAGCAAAACCCTAAGGTACAAGTGTAAGAAGGAAAAAGCAAAAATTAGAGGAAATTCATTCAAACACTTACTTTACTTGTAATCATGTAACTTGATGACACCAAATCTGTAAAGTTGGGAATGTTCTCCCGAGTCTAAATAGAAGATGGAGGTGTATATAAATGGAATTTGAAATTGAGTAATGCAATAGGGATTTGGTGGGCATTTGGATACATCATCGACAATGAAGAAACCGTTCTTCAAGAGAAGCTTAGGAAGTTAGTGAAAGAGGACACCTAGTTTAGTATTGGTGCAAGCAGACCATGTAGTGTTGCCTGTTAATTGAATAAAGGAGGAGAATAATCAGGACAACTAGAATATCTATATGTGTGGATTTGCTCTTTTTGGTTAGTTGGAGAAATCTCATTTTTATGGCCTTTTTCTTATGAATGGAATGTATTTTCCTTGGTGAATTTCTTTGAGAAAGTGGTTTCATGGCTGAGGATTGTGGATGGTGACCTTTCTTTTTGGTGGCTGACAATATTCCGTAGTGGGAGATCCCAAGGGACGTGGTGGTGAATGAGTAATGGTGATTGGTGAGATCAAGGAGATTGGCTCATCGCTATTGACGTCGAGTCCCGGTGTGCTTTTCGGATGACGATCAAGAGGAGCCGGTTTTTGGGTATATTTTTAGACATAATGAAGAAGTTTTGGGGCCTGACAAGGAACCAATTGTTCCACATGATCAAACCGTAGGGGTCAGGCAGGCTGTTGACCAAACCCATCAGCGCGGCAGTAAAATGATCAACAAGATAGTCTGTTTCAAAGTGGGCTCTACAAACAACGAGTTCAATAGATTCCTGGGAATTCTAGCTTTACCCTAGTTTCTTAAGTCTAGAAGGTGCATTACTTTAAGCCATTACCAAAACCACAAATACCCAACCTAAACCCTTAAGATGGCACAACCAGTGCAGAACCCCAAATTGGTTGTGCACTAGGAGAGGCAATGAATTGGTTTACATAGTATGGGCTGGCAGCTTTTGCAAATTATTAAGATT